>NC_139637.1:10388186-10395686 GCF_964638095.1 Poromitra crassiceps
ACACACACACACACACACACACACCCACACACACTAGAAAAGGAGACTGTGCTGTATCAAATGACTAGCTGAGTTTACAGTAAACACAGACAGAGAGAGAAAGAGAAAGAGAGGCAGAGAGTTATATTTGCCTGTTTTCAGCTTGTGTGTGTGTGTGTGTGTGTGTACTGGTCCTACCTGTCCCAGGTCCAGCGTGACGTTGACCTGGTTGAACTCGGTACTGCGGGACAGAGGGGGGCTCTGCCACCAGCGCTCCGTCCCGTCGATGGCGTTGGTGATGGGATGGGCGCGGTCGCTTTCCCCCTGGCTGCAGATGTCACAGTACTGGCCCTGAGCACACACACACACACACACACGCTTTTCAGTCAACAGTTGAACAGTACTGGGTAGTGCAGCAGCGGTAGATTCCCTGCCTCCCAACAAGAGAGTCGCAGGTTCGAGCCCCCGTGTTACTTCTGGCTTGGTGGCGCGTCCCGTGTCTGCAGGTGGGAAGCAGGATTATATGATTTCCGCAAAATGGGAAAAACAGACGCAATCATGGAATTTGGTGATAAAAATGGAATGAACTGTAAAAGATGGAATATTACAGAATGTTCCATAATCTGGCTGAAATTGATCAAAGTAGGCCTAGTTATCAAAATAAGAAGTAGATACAATTATTGTAGTAACCTAAATGATTTCATAATTGTAAAATAGGCCTAGAGAAATGATTGAGTTTTGGATTGGGGTGTTTTGAGAGGGGGGGGGTCGGCTTTGCGTGGGACCCTTACTGCACCTCACAACTTGGTTTTCACCTTGAGTAACATGTCGAAGAGGCTGTCTGAGAGAGACAAGTCATCACAAAAAGAAAAAATATCGTTTCCAACCCCTAAATTAAAATTAAAATGGAAAAAACTGAATTCAGGAACAAATAAAACAGAACTTGGAAAAAATGAAAACAGATTTCATATGGCTCTAATACATGGTATGTGTCCTGGTCGCTGCACTAGCGAGGAGGAGGGGGGGAGGGGAACTGGGGGTAATAGTGTGATCCCCCCTTCTCGCTGTCAGGTGAAAAGAAGCGGCTGGCGACTGCATAATGTATCGGAGGGAGCATGTGCGCTAGTCTACAACTCTCCCCAGATCAGAATTGGCCAAGTACAATTGGGGAGAAAATTGGGGGAAGAAATAAAAACAAAATTGATCAAACAACAAAAACAGTTGAACATTACCGAGTGCTAGAACCGTTCAAAACTAGCACAGTTTGGCTACGTTGCAAATTGTTTTCGTAACAGGTGCACAACGGTGTTTGAACCTGTGGCCTTTCAGTTACAGGACGGCCTCTCGAACCGCCGGGACACCGAGGAGACTAGAGAGACCCATCTTAACCCTAGAACACTAACGTGATTTAAAGTCACACCATCACTAACGTCGGGTGTATTTCACCCGATGCAATATACCCCATAAAACATACTTCTCATCAAAATATCTTAAAGTACAACAATACATGGCAAATTGAGGTACTCTTCTTTTGTTTTTAAATGTGAAATATCACAAAAAACACAAAAAAGTTTATTATGGGGGACACTATAAAAAATATGTCAAATTCGGGGAAAATGAGGTAATCGTTATAAAAATAAAAATAAAAACTCCCAAAAAACAGGAGCTCCCAACTTCTCCTTCGGTCCACCCATTCATGGGACTTGTGTGGTGAAAAAAAAAAAAAGTCACCACAATAACATTAACCCTAACCCGAAGATATTTTACCCTCTATCACTAACGTCGGGTGAAAACTACCCTCTAGGAGACTAGAGAGACCCATCTTAAAGACTTATACTAAAGAATGGAAAGAAGAGATGTCTTTCTCTATTCTTTGGCCCTGAAGGATTCTGTCTCCAGTTTCTTGTTTTGGAGCGTAGAGGTGAGCGCGCTCAGGTGTCTCTGACAGTGATACTGCAGGCTGTATTGTATGTGTGCAGGTACATTTTAATCGCCCCATAAATTCAATCTCTCCCCCTCAATCTGTGCGTTTTGTACTAAACTCACACAGCTTAAACTCTGATGTCACACAGCTTACACTCTGATGTCACACAGCTTACACTCTGATGTCACACAGCTTACACTCTGATGTCACACAGCTTACACTCTGATGTCACACAGCTTACACTCTGATGTCACACAGCTTACACTCTGATGTCACACAGCTTACACTCTGATGTCACACAGCTTACACTCTGATGTCACACAGCTTACACTCTGATGTCACACAGCTTACACTCTGATGTCACACAGCTTACACTCTGATGTCACACAGCTTACACTCTGATGTCACACAGATAACACTCTGATGTCACACAGCTTACACTCTGATGTCACACAGCTTAAACTCTGATGTCACACAGCTTAAACTCTGATGTCACACAGCTTACACTCTGATGTCACACAGCTTACACTCTGATGTCACACAGCTTAAACTCTGATGTCACACAGCTTACACTCTGATGTCACACAGCTTACACTCTGATGTCACACAGCTTACACTCTGATGTCACACAGCTTACACTCTGATGTCACACAGTTTAAACTCTGATGTCACACAGCTTAAACTCTGATGTCACACAGCTTACACTCTGATGTCACACAGCTTACACTCTGATGTCACACAGTTTACACTCTGATGTCACACAGCTTACACTCTGATGTCACACAGCTTACACTCTGATGTCACACAGCTTACACTCTGATGTCACACAGCTTACACTCTGATGTCACACAGCTTACACTCTGATGTCACACAGCTTAAACTCTGATGTCACACAGCTTACACTCTGATGTCACACAGTTTACACTCTGATGTCACACAGCTTACACTCTGATGTCACACAGCTTACACTCTGATGTCACACAGCTTACACTCTGATGTCACACAGTTTAAACTCTGATGTCACACAGCTTAAACTCTGGAACAGGTACAGATGCTCTGTTCATTTTGATATACAATTGAGAAAATAATACATTTAAAATAGAATTCATAACAGAATAATAATAGAATTATTTTTACAAATTGTGTAATGAAAGTTAATTTAATGTATTTATTTTTAATCATTTTAATATTGTTCATTAATATGTATGTATGTATGTATGTATATATGTATGTATGTATGTATGTATGTGTATGTATGTATGTATGTATGTACTGTATGTATAATCATTTTAATATTGTTCATTAATATGTATGTATGTATGTATATATGTATGTACTGTATGTACAGTATATATGTATGTATCTACGTGTAAATATTAATATTTTGTAATATTGTATATTTTCTAAGTATATATCATGTTCTTTCTTTTTTATAAAATGTTGAAAACGGAATAAATATTGTTGGGGAAAATAAAGAGTTAAAGGTTGGGCTGTATTGGTGAACAGGTGAACACTAATAAGCAAAAAGGTTACAAAAATAAAAGAAATCAAAACAAATGAATTGTTCTTTGATCTGCACTTGTAAGTGGCCAGCAGCACACCTCACTGCTCTCTAAGCCCGCTCACTCTCAGCTAAGCGTTTGGTTGTGGAGGCGTTGGTGTAAACCAAACAAGCACGGACCTGAACAACAGCTCAGGGTCACTGCAGGTCACTGAGGGCAGAGGTCACCGCTCACTATCTCACCCCCCCCCGTCCTCCCCCCGTCCTCTACCCCACCCTGTATCTCTCCACCTCACCCACACTTCACATGCTGGTAAGTGGTAATCCTTCAGCTTCCTCGTTTTCTCTTTACTTTGTCTCCAGCTGCACTTCCCACAGGTCACCTGTCAATCAAACACTGTGGGGCGGGGCTTGGCAAGAGAGGCCCTAGGGGTTCAATGTGTGGGTAGGGGGAGTGGCTAGGTTGTAAGTAGAGCGATAACCAGTGTTGGGAGTAACTCGTTACAAAAGTAACATATTGCATGTAATATATTACTTTTAGCAGGCGATGGCATTCTGCTACTGCTGTTATTTTGGTGAAAGTAATGCACGTAAGTAAGACATGTAATAAATAAGTAACAAGTTACTCTACACAGACAGTAATATTCTAAAGTAATATGTAGTATATTACATTTTAATAATTGATCAGTTTAATCCCATGCTTTTTGGTTTTGTCCTTCACTATCTGGATTCTGGGCCAAAATATGTGATTGCTACTCTAAGGGGACATTCACACCAAAAGCATTTTTTTCCAGTCAGAACGCTATGAAAATCATGTTGAGAGCGCTTCCATTGTGCACAAAACACAGCACACGGAGCAGTTTGTTTGTGCTCCGTTTGTTTTCCCCTGTAGTCGCGTGCAGTACAGATCAGAACACAACGACCACAAGGACGGTAACCAGCTGGTTTTGTCTGTTTGATGTTGTTCACTGTCAACATGAAAGCCAGATTATTGCCAATTCTGGCAGCAGCGGAGGTTGAAAATCCCTCAGGAGGAGAAAAGATAGGAGGAGTGAAAAAGACGAGCAGGGCGCTTTTCCTCTAATGTTCAACTTTTTTCAGCTTTAAAACACCAACAGCGCTCCTCCAAAAACAACGTTTAAACGCCAGGTGCGTTCATTAAAAGAGGAGCACGTCTAGCGCGTCCTTACATAGAGAATGAATTGCAGAAAGACGCTGGCAGCTCCAAAACGCTTTTGGTCTGAATGTCCCCTAAGACCATCCTGCGGGTGCTCAGAATCCTCTCTGCTCCTCCCTCTCTGAAGTGGAATGGAAGTCCTCCTCTCCACCTTCTTTTCAGCTGTGGCTGAGGGACATGGTTTGGGTCTCTGGCTACTAACACTCCTCCCTGTCACTGACAAGAACCTTCCTGTGAAGAGACCACCTGGAAGTCAACATGTACAGCCCATAATCTCTGTGTCTCTCTCTCTCTCTCTCTCTCTGTCTCTCTCTCTCTCTCTCTCTCTCTCTCTCTCTCTCTCAGTGAGAAATACATATCCCCAAGGGAGAGCAGAAGTGTTACTCTGGCAACACCTGCCGCTCCATGTAATCTATCTTTTTTCTCTCCTTACACCACTCTCTTTCTCTCTCTCTCTCTCCCTCCCCCTCTGTCCCCCACCCTCTCTCTCCATCTCTCCCTCCCTCTCTCTCTCTCGCCCTCTCTCTCCCCTGCTCCTCTCTCTCCCCCTCTCTCCCCTGCTCTCTCTCTCTCCCTCTATCTCTCTCCCCCCAGCCTCTCTCTCTCCCTCTCCCCTGCTCTCTCCCTCTCTCCCTCTCTCTCTCTCTCCCCTCTCCCCTGCTCTCTCCCTCTCTCTCTCTCTCTCTCTCCATCTCTCTCTCTCTCTCTCTCTCTCTCTCTCCCCTGCTCTCTCTCTCCCCCTCTCTCCCCTGCTCTCTCTCTCTCTCTCCCTCTATCTCTCTCCCCCCAGCCTCTCTCTCTCCCTCTCCCCTGCTCTCTCCCTCTCTGTCTCTGTCTCTGTCTCTGTCTCTGTCTCTCTCTCTCTCTCTCTCTCTCTCTCTCTCTCTTCTCTCTCTCTCTCTCTCTCTCTGGGTGACTTATTGGAAGCCATGGGCCAGAGAAGAGAGGGGAGGATGTTGTTTATATGCTGTGATGATTGTGTGAATGAGGTTCAGTCCAGCCTGCTCATCAGAAGAAAGTCTTCATACGTTTATGAATCCTCGCTGAATACGTAGAATATCACGTGTCTAGATACTGTAGATGTATTTCAGTGTTATATAGAGTCTGCTGTTGAAATAGCGCGGTGGCCAGTAAGGGCGTTGCAGTCAGGGTGGATAGAGGGCCTAAACACACAGCTGTGTTCAAGGCCCCGCCTGTTCAAAGTCTACATTATTAAGTAAGTCACATTTCACATTTTTGTTTTTACCTGAACCAAGTTGTTTTACTGGCCTGAACACAGCCATGCACACACACACACACACACACAGATACCAACACACACACACGCGCACACACACGCACACACATGCACACGCTCACGCACACACGCTCACGCTCACCACGCACACACACACACACACACACACACACACACACACACACACACACACAGACACACACAACACACACACACACACACACACCAATCTCTACCCCCTCCTGCTGTTTTTAATTAATAAAACACAGTCATGTCTTGCTGTCAAATCAAAACAGGATTAACCTGTGTGTGTGTGTGTGTGTGTGTGTGTGTGTGTGTGTGTGTGTGTGTGTGTGTGTGTGTGTGTGTGTGTGTGTGTGTGTGTGGTGTGTGTGTGTGCACACGCGCGCGCGTGTGTGTGTGTGTGTGCGTGCGTGCGCGCGTGTGTGTGTCTGTGTGGTGTGTGTGTGTGTGTGTGTGTGTGTGCTTGCGTGTGTATGAGGGGGTTCAGTAACACAACAATAGCCACAATAGCTCAGCAGCAAAGTGGGCTAAAGCTCTTAGCATGGAGGCACAGTCCTCCATGCTAAGAGCTAATGACCAGATTTCTGCCTCCACTGATGAGCTTTTGGCAGCTACTTACGCAGCGACGTGAACTATGCGTGACATTATGGCCGTTAACCGATATATCGGTATCGGCCGATATGTTGGCCGATATGCCGATATTTTTGTATTTTGTATTTTTTAAGTCATAGACAATAGGGGTGGGGGAAAAAATCGATTCACCTAAGTATCGCGATTTTTAATGTCACGATTTTTTGAATCGATCTTTTATTCCAGAATCGATAATCGCAAAAAAAAAAAAAAATTGGGTGCAGGCCAGGCGACGCCTACTGGTTTACTAGTGGTTTTATTACTTTATTAGTTAGTCTGAAGTAATAATTACACTTCAGGGTTAAAGTGGGTGCATCTCATTGTAAAATTGGACTTCAAACGGCCCAAATTTCACGCGCGTCGGCCCATATCGGCCCCATTCTGTCAATTCTCACTCTTACTGACGCCGGTGGCCGTTAGAGTAACTGCAGGCAGCGTGTGAACGAGCTGACGCGCGGGCACCGCGTGATTTCTAACCCCACATAGGATAAGCAATAACCACGCCCTGTGGCGCCGGGATTGGCCAGGCGCAACACTGGAGGGCACGCAGCCCAGAGCAGCCCAGCGATTTCATGAACCAACTGAATAGCTCTTGAGAACAGACAGCGATATTGAGAGCGGACATTGAAATGAATTATGGTCACCTTCACCTACCTTCCTTAGCATAGTAATAATAATAATAAGCATAATAATTGTAATCTACACAATGTACACAATCTACAAAAACATGCAATAATATAAACGGTGTTGTGTTCACGTTCATAGCTCATAAAATATAATGTATCGTTAATTTCAAGCTCAATTCTTACCCAGAGAAAAGGTACAGCACTGAAAATGTAACAAGCAATAGTTTTTTAAACATCTTTATTATAAAAGATGAAAAACCCCGGGTGCTTTAGTCCCAAGCTTCAATGCTCCTGGCCAATCCCGGCGCCACAGGGCGTGGTTATTGCTTATCCTATGTGGGGTTAGAAATCACGCGCGGGCACCATACTCGCACGCGCACAAGCAGTTGCCTGGCAACAGCA
>NC_139637.1:10398186-10403186 GCF_964638095.1 Poromitra crassiceps
TAATCGATTAACCTATCGGTTAATTCATAATTTTTTAATATTAAAAAAAAAAAAAAAAAAAAAAGATTTTTTTTTTTTTTTGTCTATTTACTCAATGAGCTCATGCCCAAACAAGGCGTGTCTATTTAGATGCTGAAATGTTAATGCTTTTTGTGTTAGAATTTCTAACACAAAAAGCATTAACAAGCATTAACAAAAAGCATCAACATTTCAACACAAATTCTTTTTGTGTTAGAATTTCTAACAGAAAAAGCATTAACATTTCAGCATCTAAATAGACACGCCTTGTTTGGGCATGAGCTCATTGAGTAAATAGACAAAAAAAAAAAAAAAAATTTTTTTTTTTTTTTTTAATATTAACTGATAGACCGACAGCAATAACCGAACAACGACGTTAGCGACGGTTAATCGATTAACGGTTAACCGTTGACATCCCTATTCCATACGGACCTCCAGCGTTGGTTAGTTGTTTATAACGTGACTATATTTATAACTTTTATAACGGACTCCAGCTTCCGGTTTATAATTCGGGTCTGCAGCCAGAGTATAACAAAGGAAATGGCAAGCGGCAACAATGAGTCACGTTAAACCGGACCTTGTACCCACGATTCTTTTTTACAGTGGGGAATTCAAAAATAAGGTGGATAGGTTAGGTTATAGGCTATAGGTTATAGGCTATAGGTTATAGTTTAGGTTATAGGCTATGCAAATTCTACTTCCACACACCTGTTGTCACCCAGGCTGGAAGTAACTCATTACATTTACACCTGACTGTAATCGAGTAACTTTTTGTGTGCTGTAAAGCACTTATCTTACTTTGACTTCAGTACATTGTTCCTGTAGTTTTGTCCTTCAGTCCATTTTGAATCCATCCATGACAGAAACAGAAACTATGATGAGAGCAGTCTGACTTGACGAGTTGACTTTACGAACAACCTTCACCTTCAGTAAAACATGAGCAGCAACAGTAGCCTATACTTAGGCAGGATGGTTATCTCCGTGTACATTATATCCCTCTATACCCAGAAGTTGACGTGATGTTGTGGAGTCCAGTCAAACCCTGCTTTACGTAAGGCCTGATTGCACTGTTGCCAAGTCCGACAAAAGACACAGTGCAGCGTGGATAATGACTTGGCGAGGGATCTGCACATTCAAACACGCCTGGAAGCTCTCTGCTCTGCTCTGAGGAACATGTGGAAACACACTGAGGAAGCTCTCTGCTCTGCTCTGAGGAACATGGAGAAACACACTGAGGAAGCCCTCTGCTCTGCTCTGAGGAACCTGGAGAAACACACTGAGGAAGCTCTCTGCTCTGCTCTGAGGAACATGGAGAAACACACTGAGGAAGCCCTCTGTTCTGCTCTGAGGAACATGGAGAAACACACTGAGGAAGCCCTCTGCTCTGCTCTGAGGAACCTGGAGAAACACACTGAGGAAGCTCTCTGCTCTGCTCTGAGGAACATGTGGAAACACACTGAGGAAGCCCTCTGCTCTGCTCTGAGGAACATGGAGAAACACACTGAGGAAGCCCTCTGCTCTGCTCTGAGGAACATGGAGAAACACACTGAGAAAGCCCTCTGCTCTGCTCTGAGGAACATGGAGAAACACACTGAGGAAGCCCTCTGCTCTGCTCTGAGGAACATGTGGAAACACACTGAGGAAGCTCTCTGCTCTGCTCTGAGGAACATGGAGAAACACACTGAGGAAACCCTCTGCTCTGCTCTGCTCTGCGGAACCTGGAGAAACACACTGAGGAAGCCCTCTGCTCTGCTCTGAGGAACATGGAGAAACACACTGAGGAAACCCTCTGCTCTGCTCTGCTCTGAGGAACCTGGAGAAACACACTGAGGAAGCCCTCTGCTCTGCTCTGAGGAACCTGGAGAAACACACTGAGGAAGCCCTCTGCTCTGCTCTGAGGAACATGGAGAAACACACTGAGGAAACCCTCTGCTCTGCTCTGCTCTGAGGAACATGGGGAAACACACTGAGGAAGCCCTCTGCTCTGCTCTGAGGAACCTGGAGAAACACACTGAGGAAGCCCTCTGTTCTGCTCTGAGGAACATGGAGAAACACACTGAGGAAGCCCTCTGCTCTGCTCTGAGGAACATGTGGAAACACACTGAGGAAGCTCTCTGCTCTGCTCTGAGGAACATGGAGAAACACACTGAGGAAGCCCTCTGCTCTGCTCTGAGGAACCTGGAGAAACACACTGAGGAAGCTATCTGCTCTGCTCTGAGGAACATGGAGAAACACACTGAGGAAGCCCTCTGTTCTGCTCTGAGGAACATGGAGAAACACACTGAGGAAGCCCTCTGCTCTGCTCTGAGGAACCTGGAGAAACACACTGAGGAAGCTCTCTGCTCTGCTCTGAGGAACATGTGGAAACACACTGAGGAAGCCCTCTGCTCTGCTCTGAGGAACATGTGGAAACACACTGAGGAAGCTCTCTGCTCTGCTCTGAGGAACCTGGAGAAACACACTGAGGAAGCTCTCTGCTCTGCTCTGAGGAACATGGAGAAACACACTGAGGAAGCTCTCTGCTCTGCTCTGAGGAACATGGAGAAACACACTGAGGAAGCCCTCTGCTCTGCTCTGAGGAACATGTGGAAACACACTGAGGAAGCCCTCTGCTCTGCTCTGAGGAACATGTGGAAACACACTGAGGAGTGTAGGACAGATGCTCCTCTGTGAGCGTGGCTACAGTCATAAGGACTATAGTGAAGAGTTATAACTGAATAATGAAAAAGTGCAAAGATGCTGTTTGTGTGCAGTCTGGTGCTGCACAAATAACAGATGTCCATGCAGCTACAGTAGCCTACACCCACCACCGACCACTTTATTAGGTACACCCAGTGTTTCCCCTACCATTCTACAGGCCTGGCGGGCCCGCCAGGCTACCGGCGGCGCCCCCGCCAGACCAGAAAAAATGTTGGGAAAAAAAACAAAAAAAATCCTGCTCTTCCCAAAATTTCAATAAACCTTTATGGCATATTATTATTACAATACAACAATACTGGTGTTGACAGTAATAGAAGATGCCAAATCATTCAAAACAATAAGAATTTTGCTTTTAGGAGCATCGTGCCACCGTGCGGCGCTGTTCCAAAACGTGTCAACGTGTGTCGTTGCCTGGGAAACGCACATCCCATAATACAACTGTTCGCATCGCATCCCATAATAGTATGATGATACTTGGGATGCCATTGCGAACATAGATGTGAACAGGTTAGCTAAAAGTTTAGCGTCGCCAGCGAGCGCCCCCCACTGTTGCGGGCGGTCGGGGTACGTTTCGAAATCCCTCCAGGCCTGAAAATGTTTCTAGGGGAAACACTGGGTACACCTGCTCATTAACGTAAATAGCCTGCTCCTCCAAACAGTGACGCATGTGGCATCAACTCGCTATATAAAGTTTATGCAGACGGTGAAGCGGTTCAGTCTTTTGTTCAACCAAACAGAATGGAGGAGATGCGTGATGATCTACGGCCTGACTGTTGCTCCAGCATCGCAGAAACATGTTCACACTAAGCCTACTACAGTGTGTAGAGTTTACAGGGGAAATAGTTTGTTATTGAGAGAAGTCAGAGGAGAACGGGCAGACTGGTTCAAGATACTGTATTCACTTTATGTTTAGACGCGGGGGTGGGCCAAATTCTTCCGGGTCGTGTTAACACTGTCACAGTTCAAGTCCCTATAGGAATATGATAGGACGTTTATAAGAAGATTGCAGTAAAACCAGAGAGCAGTAGGTCCTCAATGTGGGGTCCGGGGACCACAAGGGGTCCTTCCTTGAGGGGGGTTGCAGGAGGTCCCCAGCCAATTGATGAATAGTTCAAGTCAACACCGTTAGAGAATGTAGAATGACTGTTGTGATCAGAGTTTCGATGTTTGATCTCTACCTACAGCTACAATACAGAGAGTCCTGGAATTCTGGACACAATCAAACGTGGGTATTAGAGGCAAAATCTCGTCAAATGGGGGCGATAGAGGATAAAAACACCATAAAGTCACTAATTCACTAATTGTGCACCACACAGTTCAAGCCCCTATAGCAACATTCTAGGGATAGTATAGGTCTAATAGGACTCTGGGACTGTCCCCTTGGCCGACTGGTTAGCGTGTTCGACTTTGATATAAAACCAGGGTTCGAGTTATGGGGGGACCTATGGGGTCTTGGACCCCATAGATAGAGTCTGGGACCCCATAGTCCAGAACACCTGTGGGACCCCCACAAATATAACTTTTTTTTTTTTTTTTTTTTTTTTTTCCTTTTTTTGTGTTCCAAATAACACATTTTTCGATGTAAGAATTATTATTTATGTTAACTAGATAAATAGGCTAAATAAGAAACATGTTTTCAGTTTTCCCAAAACAACCGTTTGAATTGTTGTGTGAAATAGGCTGCATTTCACCTCCAAGCCACCATGCGCCGCCCATGAGCGCGTGTTCTACTACTACAACCGAGTTGCAGGGAGAAGAAGCCACAACATGCAACCATCACGTGATGTAAACAGCCGCCTGAGCCAACAAGATCTTATTAATCTTTAGTATACCGTTATCATGCCACTGAAGAAAAGGCTGAAGCTGCCAACGGGGTGTACAAGCCTGGATAGCTTCGGTTTCAGAAAGAAACAAAGACCGGCTTCAGACAACGGACAACGACTTGTTAGCGCAACAGCTAGGTTGCTAGTAGCTAGTAGGTAAGCTAACGTTATGGTCTGATGATGTTGTGGACACAGCTGAGAGGAGAGGAGACTGAGACGTTTCATTTTGTAAGTATTAAGCCTACAGTTGTTTTTGTTCTAACAAGATGCTGCTACTGTATCTGCTGAAATATGCTGCTGTTTGTTGCAATTTGTTTTTCATTCACAAGTTCTTGATTACCTGTGCACAAGGGGTTTGTTCGTAAGGTTAGCCTACTCTGGTAACTTCCGGTCTGTTGTTGCTATGCAACGGTAGCGTAGGGGATGGCTGCCCCATTCATCTGTTTTCTTCTTCTTGTT
>NC_139637.1:10418186-10421064 GCF_964638095.1 Poromitra crassiceps
TCATGGTGATGTCCATGGCCTCCACGCATGGCTTCATGGTGATGTCCATGGCCTCCACGCATGGCTTCATGGTGATGTCCATGGCCTACACGCATGGCTTCATGGTGATGTCCATGGCCTCCACGCATGGCTTCATGGTGATGTCCATGGCCTCCACGCATGGCTTCATGGTGATGTCCATGGCCTACACGCATGGCTTCATGGTGATGTCCATGGCCTACACGCATGGCTTCATGGTGATGTCCATGGCCTCCACGCATGGCTTCATGGTGATGTCCATGGCCTACACGCATGGCTTCATGGTGATGTCCATGGCCTACACGCATGGCTTCATGGTGATGTCCATGGCCTCCACGCATGGCTTCATGGTGATGTCCATGGCCTCCACGCATGGCTTCATGGTGATGTCCATGGCCTACGCACATGGCTTCATGGTGATGTCCATGGTCTCCACGCATGGCTTCATGGTGATGTCCATGGCCTCCACGCATGGCTTCATGGTGATGTCCATGGCCTCCACGCTGTAATATTCTCTACTTTAGTACCATGCATATGGGCCACTGACATCTCCATGACAGCCAGGTCCACAGCTGAAGATGCCCTTTATTCCAAATAATATCTCCTCAGAATATGAGGAGCCATGATCCATCTCTGAGCTACTTTTTTATTTTCTCTTTAAAGGCCCAGCAACAGCCAACGCCTCCGCCTCCGCCTCCGCCTCCGCCCCGAAGATCAATTCAACCCAGTAAAATCCTCAAACACCAAAACAACGGGAGAACAAGGAACAGTGACTCCCAACACTTCAGACATTGTCATCACTGGTCAGGTGATGATCTCCTGCATGTTTTTTAGTAGGGGTCCATACCGATGTTGTACGGAGGAACCCGCAGGGGAGCACGGGGAGAACATGCAAACTCCACACAGAAAGGACCTTTTGATGAGATAGCCCACCTGGGCCGTAGGCACTGAGGACATGGGGGGGACACACACACCACCCTCAACGCCCACAGCGTCCCAGGCGGGAATCAAACCCAGGACCTTCTAGCTGTGAGGTGACAGCGCTACCTCTGCGCCACCGTGGCCCGTAGATGAAATGGTGAGATGATCCCTACTCCCTACTCGCATTGACTTGCAATGGTTTTTCTGTGGCTTTCGTGTTAACTTCTTGTAAATTAAATTATGATGAAGTTTAAGCAATTCATTTGCATGGGGACCCCCTGGAACCCCCTGAAGGACGCCTGGTGGTGCAAAATATGTAACGTATTTTGGGTGCAGAAATGTTGACATTCTATCTATCTATCTGTGGATTGATTAAGATGAGATAAAAAAAACTCTCGTAACGGACAAGCCCGTCTTTTATTGTCACACGAACACCACAACACATGCATGCGGCCACAACACACTCATGCTGACGGTGGCCGGTGAAAAGTGTCCTCTGCATTTAACCCATCCAGGCATGTCCTTTCCTCCGGAAGGGGCAGGCCAGGAGCAGTGGTCGCTTTCTCGTACAGCGCCCGGGGACCAACTTCGGATGTTGTCGTCACTGGTCGGATGACGATGACGATCTGATCTTCTGCATGTTTTTAGTGGGGGGGTTATATACGGAGGAACCCCCCTGGGGGAGCACGGGGAGAACATGCAAACTCCACACAGAGAGAAAGGCCCTTACGACGAAATATACCCACCTGGGCAGTAGGCACTGAAGATATGGGGGGGAACACAACCACAGCGCTCACAGTGTCCCAGGTGAGAATCGAACTCAGGACCTTTTAACTGTGAGGCGACAGCTCTACCACTGAGCCACCGTACCCGTAGATAAAGCAGGATGGACAAACCCCATCACAAACACACACACACCGATGCATTCACACACAGGTGCACGGCAGCAGCAGCAAAACAGTATTTACACACATATGCTCAGAGGTGCCGTGAAATTGGTCCTCCACATTTTCCCATCCTGGCTCGTCCTCCTCCGTGGTTCAGGGCAGCGAGCAGCATCCTGGCTCGTCCTCCTCCGTGGTTCAGGGCAGCGAGCAGCATCCTGGCTCGTCCTCCTCCGTGGTTCAGGGCAGCGAGCAGCATCCTGGCTCGTCCCTCCTCCGTGGTTCAGGGCAGCGAGCAGCATCCTGGCTCGTCCTCCTCCGTGGTTCAGGGCAGCGAGCAGCATCCTGGCTCGTCCTCCTCCGTGGTTCAGGGCAGCAAGCAGTGGCAGCAGCAGTGAAGCGCCCGGGGACCAACTTCTTCCAACTGCCGCTGGTCAGACGACCATCTTCTGCATGTTTTTTAGTGGGGGTCCATATTGATGTTATATAGGAGGAGAGCCCGGGGGAGCACGGGGAGAACATGCAAACTTGCAAACAGAGAGATTGCGCCTGTCAATGTGAGTTATTTTGTGTGTGTGTGTGTGTGTGTGTGTGTGTGTGTGGTGTGTGTGTGTGTGTGTGTGTGTGTGTGTGTGTGTGCTGTGTGTGTGTGTGTGTGTGTGTGTGTGTGTGTGTGTGTGTATGTGTGTGTGTGTGTGTGTGTGTGTGTGTGTGTGTGTGTGTGTGTGTGTGTGTGTGTGGGTGGGTGGGTGACTGGGTGTGTCAGGGTCACCAGGTGTTTCAGGCTTACATCACCCAAAGGAGACATAATGAAAAGTCATCCCTCTCTCTCTCCGTTCTCCTCCTCTCTCTCTCTCTCTCTGTTCTCCTCCTCTCTCTCTCTCTCTCTCTCCGTTCTCCTCCTCTCTCTCTCCCTTCCCCACCTCTCTCTCTCTCTCTCTTCTCCCCCCCTTCTTCGTTCACCTAGAAATAAGAAGGAAACTATTTTCTGCATCTACCTTGTGGACAGAGGTCAGACAAACAGGGAGCAGACTCAGTATATCAAGTCCATTTCT
>NC_139637.1:10421264-10763764 GCF_964638095.1 Poromitra crassiceps
GAAAGAGAGAGAGAGGGGAGAGAGAGGGGGGAGAGAGAGGGAGAGAGAGGGAGAGAGGGGGAGAGAGAGAGGGAGGGAGGGAAAGATAGAGGGGGGAGAGAGAGAGGGGGGAGAGAGAGAGGGAGAGAGAGGGAGAGAGATAGAGAGGGGGGAGAGAGAGGGAGAGAGAGATAGAGAGAGGGGGGAGAGAGAGGGAGAGAGATAGAGAGAGGGGGGAGAGAGAGGGGGAGAGAGAGGGAGAGAGAGGGAGAGAGATAGAGAGAGGGAGAGAGAGGGGGGAGAGAGAGGGAGAGAGAGGGAGAAAGAGAGAGAGAGGGGAGAGAGAGGGGGGAGAGAGAGGGAGAGAGAGGGAGAGAGAGGGAGAGAGAGGGAGAGAGATAGAGAGAGGGAGATAGAGGGAGAGAGATAGAGAGAGGGAGAGAGAGGGAGAGAGAGGGGGGAGAAAGAGGGAGAGAGAGGGAGAGAGAGGGAGAAAGAGAGAATGTGTGGGAAAGAAGCAGTTAAGCAGTACTTAGTGACAGCGGTCATTTGGGGTATTCGGGGGTTAATGACGCCCTGAATCCGCGCTCTCTCTCTCTCTCTCTCTCACTCACACACACACACTCACACACACACACACACACTCCCTCAGCTCACCGGTCGTCACAGAGACACACTGCAGGCGTAGAGAGAGAGAGGGAGAGAGACACAGAGACACACTGCAGGCGTAGAGAGAGAGAGAGAGGGAGAGAGACACAGAGACACACTGCAGGCATAGAGAGAGAGAGAGGGAGAGAGACACAGAGACACACTGCAGGCGTAGAGAGAGAGAGAGGGAGAGAGACACAGAGACACACTGCAGGCGTAGAGAGAGAGAGGGAGAGAGACACAGAGACACACTGCAGACGTAGAGAGAGAGAGGGAGAGAGACACAGAGACACACTGCAGGCGTAGAGAGGGAGAGAGACACAGAGACACACTGCAGGCGTAGAGAGAGAGAGGGAGAGAGACACAGAGACACACTGCAGGCGTAGAGAGAGAGGGAGAGAGACACAGAGACACACTGCAGGCGTAGAGAGAGAGAGGGAGAGAGACACAGAGACACACTGCAGGCATAGAGAGAGAGAGGGAGAGAGACACAGAGACACACTGCAGGCGTAGAGAGAGAGAGGGAGAGAGACACAGAGACACACTGCAGGCGTAGAGAGAGAGAGGGAGAGAGACACAGAGACACACTGCAGGCGTAGAGAGAGAGAGACACAGAGACACACTGCAGACGTAGAGAGAGAGGGAGAGAGACACAGAGACACACTGCAGACGTAGCGAGAGAGAGAGGGAGAGAGACACAGAGACACACTGCAGGTGTAGAGGGAGAGAGACACAGAGACACACTGCAGGCGTAGAGAGAGAGAGAGAGAGGGAGAGAGACACAGAGACACACTGCAGGCGTAGAGAGAGAGAGAGGGAGAGAGACACAGAGACACACTGCAGGCGTAGAGAGAGAGAGGGAGAGAGACACAGAGACACACTGCAGGCGTAGAGAGAGAGAGGGAGAGAGACACAGAGACACACTGCAGGCGTAGAGAGAGAGAGAGGGAGAGAGACACAGAGACACACTGCAGGCGTAGAGAGAGAGAGGGAGAGAGACACAGAGACACACTGCAGGCGTAGAGAGAGAGAGAGGGAGAGAGACGATAGCGTTTGAACCCACAACCTCAAAACTGTCATGCAGCGGTCAAACTCTGTGAGCCACTGAGTCCCCTAAGGTCAAATCATGTCAGAGCTTTTCAGTCTTCACTTGAGAATCGTGGCGTGGACATAGGTGTCATTTACAATGGGGACATGTCCTCCCCACCACTTTTCAACACAAAGTGATGCCCTTGTGTACTCAGATGTCAAATATGGTCTGACACAGAAGTCTGGGAAAGTATGGAATTTTGAAATGGAAAATGTGTAGGAACCCTGGGAATATGACTAAAACTAAATGGCATTTTAGTCAAAAGACTGTGACTAAAACTAAATCAGAATTAACACTGGTTTCCTCAGGCCAGAAATACAGCTGTTTTATAATCTTGTACAGGTGTAAATCTTCTTTGGCTCAGTGGATGGGTTTAGTCTCTGACAGGCGTTTTCAGTTCTGATGAACGCACACCACCGCTGTGAAGCACTGGCAGCCACAAAGGGACTCCAGAAGGAGGAGGGAAACACAACACTCAAAGAAACGGCTTCATAAAGAAAGATTTAATGCCAGACCAATATTTACATCATATTGCCTTTGTTAGCAGTTCCATGCCCCAAACACCCAAGATATTACTTGGTGCTAGTTAACCTCAGACATTACTGAGTGATCATCTGATTGGCTAACAAGTTTATTTGAATTTGCAATTAAAATCTGCAGCAATATTCATCAATACAAAATACACAAAAAACCATGATATTTACAGTATGTGCGTAACCCTCCCATTATTTTGACCCCATTCAACATTTAACACCTCTAAAAACATAATTAACATAATTTTTTCAGTTTGAGACTTTACCTCATTCCATGGGGAAAATGGGTAAACAAAATGTAACGTGCGTTTTCAAGGTCCTGTACACACAAATGTATACAGTAATTTTGTTTTGGCTTATGTTGACCCCAAATATGAAAAGTGTTACCTTTTTCCCTTTATTCTGACTCATATGGAGGGAACTTTCCTATATGCAAGTTTTTGATATTTCAAAAATGTTTCCATGGGTTTCTTCATTGTTGTTTCTCACATCTTCTGCCGATCAGACCTTGTCAGCTCTTTGAACAACTATTCTGGTGACAGAATTGACTAAGTGATGTGTTCTGACGTGTAAACGTGCGTAACACTTACTTGAATTACTTTGGCAGGTTTAGAAATTGCTGGTATGAATTTGGCCCTAAACATAAAAGATGTCTGTTGATTTGAACATAAATAGGAGGGTTAAATACACATGCAGGAGTTAAATACACATGCAGGAGTTAAATACACATGCAGGAGTTAAATACACATGCAGGAGTTGTGACACTGTTAAAGCGTCTACCAAAAAGACAAATACAGCGCAGGCATTCAAAAGTCATTATTGCAAATCATATTTCCTCAGTTGATGATGCGTAAACAGAAATTGTCAGCAGGCAGATTTAGATCTAAAATGTTTCCTTTGCGTCAGCGTGGTGGGAGGGTTTTCAGATGGGAGATGAAGCCTCTGGTTTCAGCAACAGATCCTTCTAGATAAGACAGGTGTCGGTCTCTCTCACAGCGTGATGAAGATGTAGGAAATGAGCTGCTACAAAGTGCTGTTTACTTTTACAACAAATTGTACTAGAAGTGTCCCTCAACTTCTCTTCCTACGTGAGGGCAGTTTCTGCCACAGCGTGCACAAATGACACAAAATGACATCTCTTTCAGTCCACCTGCATGGGCACAACATGGGTCATACAGCCGCTGAATGTTTAAGCAACATGCACTGGATTTGTGTTAAATACATTAGGGTGCATTATTATAGCATTATATTATTATAGCATTATATACATTATTATAGCCTATTATATTATTTGAAGCACTGTGAAGCCATTTCCACACATGAAGTCTGGACCATGCCCGGTAAATCAGGCCAGGCTATTTACCCAGCGCCGCTGCTGGCCATTTGGGTGCCCTAAGCGTAAATCTTTTCATTGTGCCCCCACCCCCTACCAAAAACAAATCACAAATCACAAATGCAATCTTGTGCAGTATCATCTCCTTGTTGCATTTTCAAACTGGCAGATGGAGGAAAAGAAACGATTCAACTTTTACTTGTTTACTCACCAATTTGGCTCTCTTCCAAATAATCCAGCCACGCAACTACGTCCATTCATGAAATTATTCAATAGCACGGGGACATGAATGGTTTATAAAAGTGCCATTCAACCACCCGCCCGCTCACAGCATGTTCCGGAAAATGAGCTGGGAGCTGCTCGCGGGAGCGCGTTCATAGCAGATAATTGTTGCTGAACATGCAGGCCGACCCGGTATGGTAAATGGTAAATGGTAAATGGCCTGCATTTATATAGCGCTTTTATCCAAAGCGCTCTACAATCAGTAGGTACATTCACCCATTCACACACCGATGGCGGCAGGCTACCACGCAGGGTGCTGGCACACCATCAGGAGCAATTTGGGGTTCAGTATCTTACCCAAGGCCACTTTGACATGCAGAGTGGAGGAGGCGGGAATCGAACCACCGACCTCTTTTATCCAAAGCGATTAGTGGACGACCCGCTCTACCTCCTGAGCTACAGCCGCCCCAAAGCATCTGGTAGCATCTGGCAATGTTCAGGAATTCACTGCATGTTTAGAAATGGCTTGACTGAATGTGATTTGCTATCAGCCTGTTTTTTTGTTTCAACATGACTGGACTTCACACCAGGTCTTCCTGCTCCTCTGTGGCTTCTGTCTGAGCTGCACTGATGATGTCATCATACTCAGGATCAGAGTCAGTATGAGCTGCAGTGATGTCATCATACTCAGGATCAGAGCCTGTCTGAGCTGCAGTGATGTCATCATACTCAGGATCAGAGCCTGTCTGAGCTGCAGTGATGTCATCATACTCAGGATCAGAGTCTGCCTGATGGAGAAAAGACAAGATGAGACAGCAAAAATTAATGTTCCTATAAAGAAAGGATATTTTTATCAGCAAAGTTCAGATGTTCCAACATGGAAATGATGGTTGTTTAACTGGCTGTTTTCTGTCTCTCTCTCTCTCTCTCTCTCTCTCTCTCTCTCTCTCTCTCTCTCTCTCTCTCTCTGTCTCTCTCTCTCTCTCTGTCGCTCTCTCTCTCTCACCTGTACAGTCTGTAGTTGTACTGCGTCACTCGGTTCAGTGGTGGAGTTCAGAGTTTTCTTCTTCCTGGATTGTATCAGTCGACCAATAATGATTAAACAAACCTCCATTCATTCAAACTGAATCATAAAGTATCAAATGAAAAGAGCAGTGACTTTGACTCTCTTACCTGATCCAGAGGAGAAACACAGCCATCAGAATCAGGAAGATGATGATGAGAGTCAGCTTAGTTGCATTCAGACCCGTATAGATTGTTCCTTTCTCTAGAAATGGAGCTAGACAGATATGAGAAATGCCTTACTCGGAGGGTAGATCAATATAACAGTTTGATGACTGATATTAAAATATCGATAACACTTTATTTGGATAGTCCGCCTACAGAGAGTCTACAGAATATTTGTAAGATTTCAAAGGTTTATTAATTGACACTCAACAATTCAACTGTTTGACTTTTCTGTAGATGTTTAACAGCTTATTAGTTGAGATTCAACAAATAGATTCTGTTTGGTTCCTGTTCCACACACCTGCACCTAGAGTAATATGTAGGTATGTTCATGAATTGTCACATATACTCTATAGATAATCTGTTGAATTAAACAGCTGAATTGTTGAGTGTCAAATAATAAACTGTCCAAATGTTACAAATACTTGTGTTAAAAATAAACATTATTTCTATCTAACACTTTTTAGCCTGATTTAATTGTAAAACAGAGTGTAAAAAGTTATGCCCCCTCAAAGCTGGCTGGGAAATTGAACCTGTGGAAGAGGAAAGTGGACGGAGTTCCCAGCATGCCCTGGGGTAGTGTGTTTTGTTTGTAGATTTTTTTGTCAATGTCTGTCAATTGTTTGTCAATGTGTTTTGGGGTTAAAATTACTTCTTGTTCTATATGCATGATGTTAGTTATCTGCAAAGTTATGTGTCAACTAATAGTGCTGTTCTGCATGCTAATACAAAGTTGAAATGTTGGCACCATGGGTGAGTCTGTTGTGCAGTTAAGTCACCCCATCTGAGATGCTGTGTGTTGGTCAGTGTGTTGAATGCAAATAAAGGGCATTTCCTGTACTTTTGCCCATAGCCTATTGGGCCACAGGATCTGCTATTAAAACAGGAGTTGAGTGTTTGATAAGTAACTGTAATGTGATTACTGCACTTATCAGTAGTGTCTTACACTACTGTTACAAAAGTAATCTGATTACAGTAACCCAACACTGGTTTTCAGGCACCTTCTCCACCTCATCTAATCCCTGATAAAATCATGGTACCAGTGTAAAAAGTTTGGGGGGCTACCCCAGTGGAAAATACGCCCCTGGTGAAAGCCCTAATGAAAATGAAAATAAAAATAGTGAAAGCCCAGGTCGCTCTATCGATCGCGCAAGGGCACCGTGTTTAGACGGGGGAGCAGTTGCCATGAGCGTCAAAGATGACTAGTACCATGGGTTTACATTAGCCAAAGCCCAAGTCGTTATATCCGTCGCCCAAAACGGGGGAAAACACAAACTCCCGTCCAATCCTGGCGTTCTCCTATGTCGTGTGCATGGTCGGGTCTTGCACAAAAAAGATAGTATATACAGAAGATGAACACTCCAACTTACTTCATTGACAGCAATATCCACATTTTTCTTCTCACCAATTCTCAATGGCTTCCTTGTTTTCCTCGGGAGTGCAAAAAAACTTTAACTGGGGATTTTTTTACATTTGTTGTGTGCGCAGCCCCACCACACAACAGCTTTTAGCTATGTTTAATTCAAGGAAAATGACGCTGGTGTGTGGAAATGAACGGAGCTTTTCCCCTGTGATGGGCGTGGCCTATTTCATGCACTGTCTCTATGTCTTAAAGAGCTGCTGACACTGGCAGAATTTCAGTAGTTTAGGTTTCAGTGGAGAGTTTGTGTTACATCATGGACTAAATGTTTCAGAGATGTATTAGTATGGAGGAGACACAGCACAGACCACATGCTTCACTCCCCTTTGGGGGAGAAATAGTGTGCCGTTTCTCTCCCACAAACTCACCAGCAGTGACGTGGAGGAAGAACTCCTTCTTGCCAAGTATTCTTCTGTCCATAGGAGGAGAGCCTTCCACCACAAACTCACAGTAGTAGCGGTCTGTGTCGGTGACCCTCAGCCGGGAGATGGTCACGTTCAGCCAGCGGCCGCTGGGGTCTCCGTCGACAGTGATGCGCTTGTTGTCGTCACCATCGTGCGCCTGGAAGATGTTGTTGTTGTCACAATCGTGTGCCTGGAAGGTGTTGTTGTCACAATCGTGTGCCTGGAAGGTGTTGTTGTCACGATCGTGTGCCTGGAAGGTGTTGTTGTCACGATCGTGTGCCTGGAAGGTGTTGTTGTCATCACGATCGTGCGCCTGGAAGGTGTTGTTGTCATCACGATCGTGCGCCTGGAAGGCGGTGTTGGTGAGCATGAACAGAACATTGCCGGGACGCAGCCAAGAGCGCTTCAGGTAGACGGCGAGGGGTGCGATGTCGGTCTCCTCACACACACAGGGAAGGACCACGGACTCCCCCACACGCCTGTCCAGGAAACGACCATTATCTAGACAGAAGAACAACAAGAGAAATGTGTCACAGAAGCAGGGCTGGAGAATAACCCATTATGTGTCATGGTAGCCAATTATAGATTCGGCTACAAAAAATTAACAATCAAGTACTAAACAAGGCAAGTTTATTTTTATAGCACATTGGTTCCCAAACTGTGGTCCGCGGACCACTGGTGGTGCGTAGGGCTCTGCCTGGTGGTCTGCCAGAGCATTGCATTAAAAAACTAGAACGACCGCAACGCGGACTTACAGTATGCCTCAGCAATTAGTTCATTCTTGAGTCCAAATCGCCATTTGAGGCAAATTGGAAGAAATTCCGTCAAGGCGCTCCTGTGATGTTGCGTTACAGAGTTTGGAAATTGGGTGTGTGAGGACAGCTTGAAAATGGCATTCGAGAGGTCACAGTGACCTTGACCTTTGATAACCAAAATGGAATCAGTTCATCCTTGCGTCCAAGTCGATGTTTGAGCCAAATCAGGAGAAATTCTATCAAGCCGTTCTTGAGATATTGCATTAACCAACTTGGGAATGGCGTTCGTGAGGTCACAGTGACCTTGAAGTTTGACCACCAAAATGTAATCAGTTCATCCTTGAGGCCAAGTTAATGTTTGAGGCAAATTTGATGAAATTCCGTCAAGGCATTCCTGAGATATGGCTTTAACAAGCTTGAAAATGGCGTTGGAGAGGTCACAGTGACCTTGACCTTTGATCACCAAAATGTAATCCATTCATCATTGCGCCCAAGTCGACGTTTGAGCCAAATTGGCAGAAATTCCATCAAGCCGTTCTTGAGATATCGCTTTAACGAACTTGCGAATGGCATTCGTGAGGTCAAAGTGACCTTGACCTTTGACCACGAAAATCTAATCAGTTCATCCTTGAGTCCAAGTCGATGTTTGAGGCAAATTTGCTGAAACTCCGTCAAGGCATTTCTGAGATGTTGCACTAACAAGCTTGAAAATGGCGATCGAGAGGTCACAGTGACCTTGGCCTTTGACCTTTGACCACCAAAATCTAATCAGATCATCCTTGAGTCTAAGTTGATGTTTGAGGCAAATTTGATGAAATTCCGTCAAGACATTCGTGAGATATCGCGTTAACAAGCCTGAAAATGGTGTTCGAGAGGTCACAGTAACCTTGACCTCTGACCTTTGATCACCAAAATCGAATCAGATCCACCTTGAGTCTAAGTCGATGTTTGAGGCAAATTTGATGAAATTCCGTCAAGGCGTTCCTCAGATATCGCGTTAACAAACATCGTACGGACGTACGGACGTACGGATGTACGGACGTACATACGTACGGACGGACAACCCGGATCCATAATGCCTCCGGCCTGGCTATCGCCGGCGAAGGCATAAAAATGTTTTAAAGACAACAGGTTTTACATACACATTAACCCTGAGGAGTAGACTTGGGCAAATTTTCAGAAATATTGCAATATCTGGGAAATATCACGATTTTGAAAATGTACTTTCAGAAGCTGTAGCGGGCTCAGTCTTAAAGCCAGAGTGAAGTTTCTGGTATCATATTAAACTATGACATAAGGCATCGATTGGTAACAACCATGTTATGCTAGCTTGTCAGGAAGGTAAATAACGCTCCAAAGTTAGGCTCCATTTTGGCGAGGGAATTTCTTTTCCAAAGGTGTCCTCTTTTTCACAGCCTAATGTTGGCAGGCAGGCAGGTGTGTGTGTGTGTGTGTGTGTGTGTGTGTGTGTGTGTGTGTGTGTGACAGTAAAGCACACCTTCTCATGTAATATTGCTTAATTACAGTGCAGATGAGTCCATTAAAGGCAGAGCTGAACATCAAAGTATTTAGCCTATTTGGCAGTCAGAGTTGGGGCAGATCTATATGTGTAACATCATAACTGAATGCGGCTTCACCATGTTTTGTGTTAACCCTAGGAACAGTTAGCAGACCAGTCCCTGATGACCTCCTAAGATGTCTAGTGTTCATTAGTGAGGAAGCAAGACAGTGAGAAATGTACTTTGGCCCCACAGGGATTTGTAGAACTATACTAATAACGTGATGCTGCAATCTGGCCATAATCCAGCTGGCTTGCAAGGTTACTATTAGAATACTATCAGAGAGAGAAAGAAATTCAGTCACGCTGAACCCCAAACAAATTTCTTTCTAGAGTTAATCTTTCTTAATTATTTTTAGTCACTCAACCTGCTAGAGCGATGAGTTGGGTAGGAGAAGGTGTAGCTCCTAATGGGTTCCTGGCCTCACAGTTATATTCTCCACTGTGGTTAGATGTGAAGTTAGTGATGGTGAAGGTCTGTCCTGATGCTTTTGGAGAGGCGTCATTCTTCTTGTACCAAGTGTACGTAGCTGCTGGGTTGGCATCACTGCTGCAATTCAGAGTCACTGAACTGCCCTCCACAGTTTCACCAGAGGGACTCATCAACACTGAGGTGTTCTTGGGACCATCTGGAGGACATGCAATTAACAATAAATTCAAGATGACGCTGTGTTTTACCATGGAACTTATTTAAATGGTTAATAGCTCACAACTGTGGCATAGAATCCTGAAGGTTGTGAATGAAGAGGAGGTTCTGTTTTCGGTGTCGTCTGGTCCGTCTGTCTGTCTGTCTGTCTGTCTGTCTGTCTGTCTGTCTGTCTGTCTGTCCTGTTCGTCTGTCTGTTTGTCTGTTAGCAGGCTTATGGAAAAACTACTGGTCTGATTTTTATGAAACAGGGCAGGGCAAGGGAAAAGGGGCTGTAGCCAGGGATAGGAAGGTCGAAGAGAGTCGAGATTCGAGGTGTGGGTAGGTAGAGTGGCTATGGGGATGTGAGTTGTAGGAGGTGGCGTGGTCAGGAAAGGGGCCAGGGCTGGGGAAAAGGGGCCATAGCTAGGGACAGGCAGCTCATAGAGTCAGGGTTCGAGGGGTGGGTATAGGGGTGTGGCTGGGGGATGTCTGTTAGGTCAGGGTTAGGGTTCTGATCCGAGTCACAAAATGTGCATATCATAGAAGACTGGAGTATTGGCCTTGGTGGACTTCCTAGTATTGATGAAGGTCAAAGGTTGAATTGCCACTGGGGTCAACCATATTAAACACTTGCATAGATGCACTCATGATAATGTATATTAGGTGAAAGGCTCTTCCAAATAGTGTTAGTGACACTCTGTGGCGTAAACTCACACACTGCAGGAGAGCGGAAATCCTCACGTCCTTTTACAGCACAGGAATAGCTGACTCCACGACTAATGTTGCCTTTATAAAAAGAAGACGTTTCTTCCTTAATTGTCTGTCCGTTCTCATACCAGACATAGGAAGCTACATGTAGAGGGCAACTGCTGTGACACTTCAGCTCTGCCTTGTCAGAATCGACTGTTGATCTGTTCACCTGCACCTGGAGATCTGATATGTGAACATGGAACAGAAATGTCATTAGAGACTAAACCCCTGAACACACATTCATGATGATCATATAAACTCTGACAATTTTAAATTAAACTGTTGTCACATTATAACAGTATCGTCCACATTCAGTAACATGCTGTTGTATATATCAGTTTGTGTTCAACAGTACCTGTGACGGTCAGAGTTGTACCAGGAAAATCATTTCCCCAATATTTGAATGTGAAGCGATACTGGTCTGAATCACTCTCTCTCAGGTCAGTGATTCTCAGAGTGGAGCTTCCTCTCTCTGCTGTCTCCTCTGTGTGAATCATGTGAACACGACCTGCAAACTCTGAGTCCTCACTAAGGTCCTCCGGCTGTGAGGAATTCTGCCATCGATGACTATGTGTGGGACGAAACCACAATTTAGATTTAACAGCAACTGCATAACTGCTGTATCTGCAGGAAATGTTCACTGATGAGCCCTTCAAGGCACAGATGCGTCTGTCGGTGTAAGTCACTCTGAAGCAGGTTTGACCGTCGACACCTGGAAGATGAAAGAGCTTTTAAACATCACTGTTAGAATGATTTTAAATACAGTCATGGTAGAGTGCATTATGTAAAGGTGTCCACAAGGTGGCGTTATGTTACTGAGTAGTGACACAGTGTGGACTAAACTCACACACTGAAGGAGAGCGGAAATCCTCAAGTCCTTTTACAGCACAGGAAAAGCTGTATATAGGCTCAAAGTAGACTGTATAAGAAGAAGTTTCTTCATTAATGAGTCTGTGTCCATTCCAGTACCAGACATAGCGGGGACGATCAGCTAGAGGACAGCTGCTGTGACAGTTCAGCTCTGCCTGGATAGAATAGCCTATTGTTCTGGTCACCTGCACCTGGAGATCTGATACGTGAACATGGAACAGAAATGTCATTAGAGACTAAACCTTCAATCACGCACGCACGCACGCACGCACGCACGCACGCACGCACCCACGCACACACACACAAACACACACACACACACACACACACACACACACACACACACACACACACACACACACACACACAGGTTTGAGTTATGGGGGGGCTTGGCTTGGAGTCTGAGGCCCCATGAACAAGATACAAGAATACCTGTGGGGGTCTCTATAAAAAAAATCCCAAAATAATGCCACAATTGTCGCACATTTTGTGCACGAGAGACAGAGAGAGAGAGAGAGAGAGAGAGAGAGAGAGAGAGAGAGAGAGAGTGGGGGGGGGGGGGGGCGAGAGCCAGACCTCTCTCTCACGCCACTCCCTCTCAAATTCAAATTCAAATGAGCCTCATTGGCATGACAAGTTACAAGATCGTATTGCCAAAGCTGTCACAACTCCACATCCATGACTCCTGTGGGAGTCTCTGCACACCTGCTAATCAGGAGAATCTTCACACCTGCTGGTCATCACCATCACCATCCATTTGCATCTCACTATGGGGCCCTTTACACGAGGACAGTTTCTGAAAGAAACGACACAATAGCGTTTCCTTCACACCTTTTCCTTCACACCTTCTCCCTGTTTACATGAGCGCTGTTGAATTTTTAAAACGCCATAATGTACATGCCAGGTCGCTAGGTGGCAGTGTGTCACATTATTCTTTGCACATACAAGGACGCTTACTGCATGACGTAATTTCGCTTTAAACGCGGAAGTAGAGTACACTTTCCGCAGTCATTTAGACTTGCCAAAAAGCTTTTTTCAAGCTAAAAAAACCCCCCAAACTGTTAAAGTTTTAATATTTGTCGGGTGAGAATGTAACATATATGTGACCAGTTTATCAGAATAACGCCTATTGGAAATCTTTAACGAGCAGCGAGGACCGGGAGCGCTGACTGTGATCTGTCACCATATTGCTACTGGCAGTGAGAAAACACTGTCGACTGCTTTTGTAACTAACGTTAAATGCCGACCGGGTACAGCCATCGGCTCCTCGCAGCAGAAACGCTATGAACATGTAACTGAAGTTGGCCGCAGTGTAGCTTAATTCTGAGTGTTGCCAAACTTCATTCATACTGACGTTGCATTTGGTTGCCAACTCGCGCACGGCATCGCATGTGTCGCCTGTGCAGGCACGTCAGAGTTTCTGAAATGTGCCGTTCCAAAGTGATTACATGGAGCGCTCAGCGGGGAGCGTCACCAAGAATTTCACTCTGGAGGGTGGTTTTAAAATGTGTCGTTTCCTAAGCGCGAATTCGCCGTCGCCGTCTTAACGGGAGGCACTAACGATACAGTAATTCCCCGTTTCCATAGGAAACTGTCCTCGTGTAAAGTGCCCCTATAAGGGGCCCTTTACACGAGGACAGTTTCTGAAAGAAACGACACAATAGCGTTTCCTTCACACCTTTTCCTTCACACCTTCTCCCTGTTTACATGAGCGCTGTTGAATTTTTAAAACGCCGTAATGTACATGACAGGTCACTAGGTGGCAGTGTGATCACCTTATTCTTTGCCCATACAAGGACGCTTCTGCATGACGTCATTTCGTAATCGTCTTTCCGGTTTTAAATGCGGAAATAGAGTACGCTTTCCGCAGTCATTTAGACTTGCCAAAAAGCTTTTTTCAAGCAAAAAAAAATCCAAACTTTTTAAAAGTTTTAATATTTGTCGGGTGAGAATGTAACATATATGTGACCAGTTTATCAGAATAACGCCTATTGGAAATCTTTAACGAGCAGCGAGGACCGGGAGCGCTGACTGTGATCTGTCAAGCCCCTACTGCTACTGGCAGTGAGAAAACACTGTCGACGTGCTTTGTAACTATAACGTTAAATGCCGACCGGGTACAGCCATCGGCTCCTCGCAGCAGTAACGTTCTGAACATGTAACTGAAGTTGGCCGCAGTGTAGCTTAATTCTGAATGTTGCCAAACTTCATTCATACTGACGTTTTATTTGGTTGTCAACTCGCGCACGGCTATGGCGTAATCGCGTGTGTCGCGTGTGCAGGCACGTCAGAGTTTCTGAAATGTGCCGTTCCAAAGCGATTACATGGAGCCCTCAGCCCCGCTCAGCGGGAAGCGTCTCAAACAATTCCACTCTGGAGGATGGTTTTAAAATGTGTCGTTTCCTAAGTGCGAATTCGCCGTCGCCGTCTAAAAGGGAGGCACTAATGATTAAATAATTCCCCGTTTCCATAGGAAACCGTCCTCGTGTAAACTGCCCCTAAGAATCCTTCTCTGCCTACCAGTCCTCACTGGAACGTTGCCATAGATGGTTTGTAAACCAGCCCAGTCTTTAGAGCCACTTCTTAACATGCAGTGGAATCCGTTATTATAACCAGCTCCTAGCCGGTTGGCCTGCATGTTAAACAACAATTAGCCGGCCTACGCACACTCCCGCGAGTCCGTATGATATTCATCTCGGTCCCCGGTGTAGCATCCGCATTAGCGCAAAATCGGCTGCTGTTTAACTCTGGCAGCTCATGATCCTGATCATCTAGGCCAGCTGTTATGTGGGCGGGTGGTGGCACTTCACGTTCACTCTCTCTCTCGTAACGGGACAAGCCCGTCTTTTATTGTCACACAAACACCACAACACATGCATGCGGCCACAACACACTCATGCTGACGGTGGCCGGTGAAAAGTGTCCTCTGCATTTAACCCATCCAGGCATGTCCTTTCCTCCGGGGGGCAGGCCAGGAGCAGTGGTCGCTTTCTCGTACAGCGCCCGGGGACCAACTTCGGATGTTGTCGTCACTGGTCGGATGACGATGACGATCTGATCTTCTGCATGTTTTTAGTGGGGGGTTATATACGGAGGAACCCCCTGGGGGAGCACGGGGAGAACATGCAAACTCCGCACAACCAGAAAGGCCCTTATGACGAGATACCCCACCTGGGCAGTAGGCACTGAAGATATGGGGGGGAACACAACCACAGCGCCCACAGTGTCCCAGGTGAGAATCGAACTCAGGACCTTCTGACTGTGAGGCGACAGCTCTACCACTGAGCCACCGTGCCCCCCCCACGTAGTTTATTAATTAATGAATCGTTCGGGCAATCGCTTATATCAACGAATTAAACGAGCAAACTCACGGTTTCCTCAAGTGCTGCAAAAACGCGCTTCAGCTATGCAGGCAGGCAGGTCCGGTATTACTGCTGCGCTGCTTGCTTGCTTGCTCCCATGTCAGAAAAAGCCTAACTTTTGTGGGGAGAAATACATTGAAAACTAGTCAGATATGACGAACGGGTTGCAACACGTTCTCACTCCGACCACGTAGCATATTGACGCTTTGTCCCGTCCCTTATGCGCCACTTGTTACTAACATGGTACCCTTGAACGACCCATGAAACGACTTGGGCTTTCCGACTAAACTCAATGCAAACCCATAGAAGTCAACTTTGACGCTTATGGCAACTGCGCCCCCATCATCCTAACTGCTCGCCCATTAGTCAACTGCTCGCCCATTAGCGTCTGGGGGGAGGTTAGGTTTAGGCGTGGGAGGTGGGAGAGGTTAGGTTTAGGCATGGGGTGGGAGAGGTTAGGGTTAGGGTTAGGGTCTGGGAGAGGTTAGGTTTAGGCATGGGGTGGGAGAGGTTAGGTTTAGGGTTAGGGTCTGGGAGAGGTTAGCTCCTCCAGACGTTAATGGGGGAGCAGTTAGGCTAACGGGGGAGCAGCTCAAGGGTACCATGTTAGTAACAAGCGACGCACAAGGGACGGGACAAAGCGTCAATATGCTACGCGCTCGGAGTGAGAACGGGTTGGACTTGAATGCCACTTGTAAAATAAATCACCCACAGTGATTGACGACGGTCCGACCACTATTTTGACTGGGCGGCTTTATGTAACAAAGGCGGAAGCGCACATTTTTGGCACATTGCCACCCCTCGTGGTCGGAATGGACTCCGTTAAAACGGCATGTTTTTGAATGGAGTTTGGTTAAAGATTCGCTAAAGCTGTTTGAATTTAGCACAGCGCCGACGACGACTCACACGACACGACAACTATTTGCCTTGTAGGGAATAACGTGCATGCTCCCGCACCCCCTCCCCCCGCCCACTGGCAGAGAGAATACTGACCATTTCCAGCTGTTTCTAAACAAAGACCCCTCATGTTTAAAAAGGTAAAACTGGAAAATATCCTGCTCTGGTTAGCCAGACATGATCCAGACTTCATGTTTAAAATCCACTTAGGTTTAACTATTTACCTTCAGATGCCTTTTTTGCTTGTCTGCCTGCCTACCTGGCGCCTATTTTTCACTGTGTTCCCAGGATTCTCTGCCTGCCTGCCTGTTGCCTCAGCAAGCCATCCAGAGCCTTGCTGCCACTTTGGACAATAAATAACATTGACTTTTGCACTCACCTGGTTGTCCGTCTGCTTTTGGGTTGTCTAGTGATACGTGACAAAAGCAGTACAGAAAGTTAGTACAAATAATATACAAATATAACAGTATACAAATAATCATTATGCACAATACAAGTGTTTGCAGCTAATACTGCACACTGGCTTTTCTCACCACATACGGTATATAGGGCAGCTTCTGGGGATCTGGAACGGTGTTCATCAAATTTGATGGCTCATTTTGGAACTTTAATTATTAAAGGGTCAAATGGGAGTTGTGGGCGGGTTCAAGGCACGAGAGTAGGCGCTGAGAGGAAAAGACATGCGTCTTGTGTGAACAGTAAGGTGTACGTTCAGCTTGTGCCTACTTCAAGCTTCAGTTCTGCGTCCTGTGTGAACGAGGGCTAATATATTGAGTTAAAATACCTGTTAGTGGTTGCATTGGTGGGCACGTTGGTGGTTGTGTTGGTGGTTGTGTTGGTGGTTGTGTTGGTGGTTGTGTTGGTGGTTGCGTTGGTGGTTGCGTTGGTGGTTGCGTTGGTGGTTGCGTTGGTGGTTGCGTTGGTGGTTGCGTTGGTGGTTGTGTTGGTGGTTGCGTTGGTGGGTCCGTTGTTGGTGCGCAGTAATCTACATGACAGAGAGATTAGAATAAGGTCAGTATCTCAAACTAACAAACTAACTTTCTTTTTCCAGCCTATCCTTCTCACTGTAGATCATTTTCTTGCTATGTGGGTCAATTAAGCCATAGATCACGACAGGCCGTGGTATATGCTTATTATACCACACCTAAGGGTCGTGCTTAGGTCTGTTATAATAAGCATCTGAAGTGATCTATTACTTTTATAAGACGGTTACCAAGTATGGCAATATGAAAGTATACTCAACAACTCAGGTTTAAATAGCTTAAATCACTGTTTGGACCTGAGCCTCTCTGGCTCAGTTCCAAACAGATCACCTTCGTATCAACTCTCCCATAATCGGCCCCAATAAAGTATACACAGTGAGTGGCTCTAACTGTGGTATATTTAGTGTGGTATACATCAGATCGGCAATTAGGCCCCGCCCCCTTTTAGGGCGAAAACAAAGCCTTTCCCCGTTGACTTCAATGTAAAATAGCACTACCCCAAAAAATAACAGAATCAATCTTGTTTATTAATGACCCCAAAGCACCATGACATGACAATATATTACAACTCGTCTGGTCATAGAATGGGCAAGATACATCGGAAATATTACTTTGACCCATCTAAAATCATGTAACTCATGTCACATATTTACATTACAGCCCCGGCTGGTCGTCATAGCGACCGCACATCTGCCCTCCGCCCATACCATAGCCCAAGTAGGCTATAACGTATAACGTTAAAATTAAATCCATACACGGAACTTTTAAACTGGTTAGGAAATCCTGTTGCCTCTATATGACGTAACATTACATGAGACCATCGGCCAGGAGAATGGATATCAATTTGTTGTTATTTAGCCTACATACATGCACGCTACGGGGAGAAGGGAAGCCACCCCGGCTTGCGCTGCGCGGGGGACGGGAGCCCTTATGCTATGGGCCGGGGAGAAGGGAAGCCTACCCCGGCGGCCTCTCACCAGGCAAGACCGTGGCTTCACTACACCCCCGACTTTTTCTCTCTCGAAACAATTGAAAACCGTCATGTTAAGGCTGAGCAAAGAGATCAAATTTATTTCACCAGAGCCGAAGGCAGCAACACAAAAGACTGATGGAAATAACAGAAGAGAATTAGCAACAGGTGGACACCGGAAGTAGGTCAGAGACCGGTCATGAGTTACATGATTTTAGATGGGTCAAAGTAATATTTCCGATGTATCTTGCCCATTCTATTCTTGTAATATATTGTCATGTCATGGTGTTTTGGGGTAATTAATATATATTCTGTTATTTTTCTATATTTTGTTGTTGTTGTGCTATTTTACATCACAAGTCAATGGGGAGAGCCTTGTGTTTTCCCCCTAAAAGGGGGCGGGAACATGTGGCGCCTACAAAATGACGTATTGCCGATCTGACGTATATGTTAAATATACCACAGGTGTGAGCCAATCAGATTGCTTGATTTGACAGAGCCGTTTTATAACAAAACATTAACCATGGAGAGATTTTTTTTTTTTTTGTGTTTTACTCATGCGCACTATGGGCTTACTTTCATAGTCTGGACAACAGTTCCCTCTGTCTTCACAGCCAGTGGCACAAGAGCAGTTCCCAACCTGGTAGCTACAGTTATATCTGCAGGAACCTGCAGTTAGTGAGAACAGACACAACAATTCTCCATTTCCAAAATGTAAATAAGAGTGTCTAGGTTCAGATGGGACGTTTTGTTGTTGGTCTTTTTGCAGAGTTTGTTAAAGAGCATCGAAATGGTGAAATGTATTTTGTCATAATCACAGTGACTTACCCACGACACGGTACTGGGCATTAAATCCTTGGTAGGTGTTGCTCCCATCACTTATGAAGCGCACAGTCATGTTATAACTGGTGGAGTAAAGGGTGGAGGTCTGCCCATCACACAGCTTTCTCAGAAGCCTGTCACTGGTGCTGGGGCCATCATAGACAGAGATGCTATCGTAACACCTGCGATCAAGCCTGTGATCAGAGCATAAGAAGTACAGAGGGTGAAGTTCAAGCAGCACAGACAACACAGAAACAGTAGCAGTGACTGTGGGGATTCCATGAGAGCATGGAAACTTCACTGTCATCTTACTTCACAGGTATCATTCATCTTATGATGTGAACCAGGTGATGAATGACACACAACTCCTTTCATCACTCGAGGAGGAGAGAAAAAAGAGGATCAACACGTTACAGAAGACAGTCTGAACTGCTGCTCTTATCGTATCTGTCTTAGAACAAATCCTCATTTGCCATCACAGAAACAAGTCCTGTAATCCTGACCTTACACTAAATCCCAACTCATTGTAATTGTGAGTCTATGATTGCAATTCTCTTAAACATCATCATTAATTATAGTGTGAAACTACAGGAACTATGCAGAACTAACTGTACAGAAGCATCAGAACTGTCAAAATATGGTTATTTTAAGACAAGAAAACAATAATTTGCTTTCAATTCAAAGGGCCAAGATGGAGGCATTGGTGACAGCAGTGGTGACATGATTCCTGAGTTTTTGGGCCGAGGTCACAGAGCATGTCAGCAGAGACATTAATGTCATCAGCAGGGTTCATTAAAGGGGCTGTACGTGATTTTTTAAATAAGACACAGTGTTATAGCTCTACATTTCCACAGCCATCACTGATATAGAGTGTTTGGACAGTAACATGTGTCTCCCAGTCCCTCCGCTCTGTCAACAGAAAAGACATTTGTGGAATCCTCTCTCCTGATTGGATAAAAGTAGGAACGGGATAGCAGAAAATGTATTTTCTGTATAGTGCAGAGTGGAGGAGCCATGTTACTGCCCAAACACTCTATCACTGTGTCTGAAACGCAGGGAAGCTGCCTATATAGGTGGCATTTCTAGGTAAGAATTGTTGTAATTAGGCTGAAAAAGTGTCTGAAAAAATATGAATGGTGAACGGAGACAGACGTTACTCTTTTTGATCCCAAGAAAGTCGCAGTTTGTCCTGAAACTGAAACGTAAGGTTTAGTTTTGTCAATCGACTACATCTGTCGTGTTGCACATTATACGTCACACCATCAACAACATGGACGGGCGGGAGAGATGTCACTTACGCGACTGGTTGTGCGTAGTCTTTCTGATTTATAACTTATAGCGCCACAGTTTTACCACAAAGTGTGACTCTCTCAACTTGCAGAGTTCTCTTTTACATCGACAAACATGATATGTGATGTGTACCCCGTGGCACAATTCAAAATGAGTCACGTGACGTCTATCTCCGTTCACCACCATTATTTTCTCAGACGCTGGTACGCTGAGAGAGGCAGGAAGTGACGTTCACTTTGGCTCCCTATACAGGAGTGAGCCCAAAGCAAGACATTGAATACATGTTGAACATTTGAGCCATGCAAGGCTGAACTAGAAAGGTGGAGGCTGGAGTGGTGGAGGCAAAGCTTGCCAGAAGCAGCAGCAGCAGCAGCGATGTGTGGCAGCATACAGTAGGTGAAGCAAAGATGGGTTGAGTTCAGCCCTGACAACACGTAGCAAACAAACCGTTTAAACGAAAACGATGGTGCTTTGAACACCCTGTTGTGTGACACAAGCATTGCACCTATGTGTTGGATCCACTGTGCCTCTTAAAACCGCAGGGTTGATAGAAACCTGGCTGCTGATTGGGTAACACCTCTGACACGCCCACCAAACAAGAGACAACGTACCTCAAAGCACCGTTACACACCATTTCGAGTAAACACCAACCCGAAAACCATAGCACACGGTGCACACCGTTTCGCAGATTGAAGATACCCCAGTGTAAAAGGAGGCCATTATTTAAATTGGCGCCCTGTTGTGAGAATAACACTGATTGGTGAATGATTAAAGACTGGTCCAATCAGTGGCTGTCAGCTGATTACAGCTGGGGCGCAGGCCTATGACTGCTGTGTCCTGCATGAACTAACACAATGCTTAATTTTTAGGCCAGGTTCTGAGCTGTCCTAAAGTTCTCTCTCACACACACACACACACACACACACACACACACACACACACACACACACACACCCTTCTGTAGTATCCAAATCCCTTTGAGATAAGACAAAGGTCCTAATTATAGTTAACTGGTCCTACTGTCATCGCAAATTATTGATTGAGTGCTTATTGATTGATTGATTATTAATTATGGCCCTTCTAAGATGTATTTTGTGAATTATGTTCTTCATCATTGCAGAAGATTGCTGTTCAAGGAGAACATGTAAGTGTCTGTGGGAATAGACTGGATTTGTTGTGTCTTGTGAACATCAGATTAACTATTGACGTCATGGAAATATACTGGGGTGGATGGAACTTTTAGAGAGCAGTGGAAAAGTACTGCCCTCCAAGGTGGGGGGCGGGTGTCATAGTTTCAGTATATGATGTGTTGTAAACGATGATTCGGGGCTCTTTCATGACAATGTAGTCGGGAGGAGACCTCTGTGCACAGAGATAATTGTGGAATAAAAACCTCCTAGAACACTTGAAACGGATATCTCATTATTGATGAATCAGCAGGGCATTGCAGCAATTTTTCCATCACACTTGGGAGCTCGTCCATGGGATCTCACGTGTGGGATGCGGACCTCTGGCATGTCGACTGGTGAAAACCTCCTGCCAGAGTTGGACCTGAAACCTCGCTTAATTCTAAGAGAGCAGGGGTCGACATGCGGAGGGACGTAGCCCAGCGCTGTGATCTACGGAACCTGGTGAGGCAAATACACACTGAATGCAATGTTGATTGATCAATTTTATGTCAAATTGAGTAGCTGTCAAATTTAGAATAATGTTATACAATTGGTTTTAAAGCATAGACAATTGTAACTACTGCTAAAAGCTACAGGTCTGGGGGATGTGTGTGCGTGTAAAAACGGATGTAACCACTGCCTTAGTCAAATCTTTTGTCTAGAAGAGAGTGGTGTGGGGTCCAGAGGGGACGCCTACGTGAGATAATATTAGATAAAACTCACTATTGCCGTTCGGATATACTCACTGCCTTGGATAACGGATCCAGAAGAGGGTGAGGCGTTGCGTTGAGGAGCGCACGCGTAAGGGGAGCTTACTAGAGCCGACTCGTTTTGGGCAAGGTTTAGAGAAAAAAACCGGCCTGTTTGATCGACGGACAAACAGTAAGACGCGGGTTGAAAGGTATTACTTAGCGTCTAAAACTGCAGTATAAAGGTAAAGCAACACATACCCAGACCTGAGTTTTGCGAAAGGAGGTATAAATTATATGTAGTTATAATAGAAGGGATACAATTACAAATTCAAAGCATTGGGAAAATTCTTACCATTCATTTACAAAATAAGAAAAAAAGAAAAGTTGTTTTCAAAAGGTCTCTTTCCTTTGAAAAAAAAAAAAAAAAGGGGGAGAGTGTGGGTGAAACGGAGAGGGTGAAACAGAAAAAAAAAACAATGAGCAGTGAGGCTCATTGAGGAAAATGAATGAGAAATGAATGAGAAATGAATGAGAAATGAATGAGAAATTTCTGAATGAGAAAAATGAGAGGGAGAAAAATCACAAATTAAACTTTTTGTTTTGGGGCTAAACGTTCAAATTAAACTTTTTATTTTGGGGCTTAAAGGAGAACTTACCTCCAAAACACTTTTTTTCAGCTTTTAGAGTTTAATCTGACTAATGTGCTCTGTAGGTTGTGTAAATTTGTGTGTATTAAGCAGAGTTGGGGGTAATTAATCAAACAGTGTGTTCTTAAACAAAAATGAATATAAACATATTCTAAACTACCAAGTAGGGCTTAATTTGAATGTAACCTGCAACAAGTTAAAGGCTTCAGTCCTCGATTGGACAAACAGGAGCCCATTTACCAAATGTGATAAAAGTGTGGAATAATAAAAGGCCATCTCGCCTCTGACACATTTTGCTTATGCTATGAAATCCTGGGTAAATAATCATGCTTGATTTGATATTTAGCATAACTAAGAGTTTGATTTGAGCAAGCGATACATTGTAATACAAGGATAGTGAAATCTGAGTTCCAGTGGTTTTATTTAGCCATAAACCGAAATGCAGTTAACTCATTCATGGCCAAAGACGTCTTTAACGTGTTATCAGGAATTGCCCTCCCAGCCAATGACGTGTTTGACGTGTTTTTGTTTTTATTATTGCAGCGCGTAGTTCAAAGACTTCCCCAGCCTGTGACATGGTATCAGGTCCCTGGCCTCAAAGCCAAGCCGACAACACGTTATCAAACAACTATGCAGCTATTGTTTTGAAATGGAAGAGGAGGAGAAAACGGAGAAACGCTGCCTGTTGCATAGAGGAGAAACGCCATTGAAACGCCCCTCGGCGCGCTGCGCTGGTCGCCTTGCTGCAGGGCGAACCTGGATTGAGTTGTTCGCGGTAGTCAAACCAACATGATCGATCCGGTTCCAGCGCCTGGTCCCAAAGCCAAGCCGACCCCGTTCCTGTGTCGCAGCATTCGTCCCAGCCCGAACGAGAGGAGGAAAACGATGCAGAGGCAGAGGAGGCTAGACGCTGATCTCAGACCAGTTTGGTGTTCCCCTCCTATGCTAATTTGCGGGGCGATCAATAGTGTTCCCTGGGAAGGAGGTGCGATCCAGCAGCAGCTGTGGACAGAACTCTCTCTCTCTCTGTGTGTGTGTGTGTGTGTGTGTGTGTGTGTGTGTCTGTCTGTCTGTCTGTGTGTCTGTCTGTCTGTCTGTCTGTCTGTCTGTCTGTCTGTGTGTCTGTCTGCACACTCACTCACACTGAGTAAACTGTATTGTTGAATGTAAAAAAAGCACTTCATGTATATATATATATATATATATATTTTTTTTTGTCATTTGTGTCATAACGAATAATATTTACATGTCTGATGTCAATACAGTTCAAAATAAAAGAATTGAGAGCGAGTTCTGCCTGAGATTGTGTCCTTTACAAAAATGGCCTTTTCTCCTGTTTGTCTTCTCAGAGAGACCTTTTTGGTGAAAACAGGGTGTATATAAATGGCTATAAGTAGAGTACAGAACATGCTAAAAGCTCACTTTTTTTTTCCTGGTGAACCCAGAGACGTACATCTTCATTTTGAGATATTGCAAATCACTTTGGTGCTAATAGATAATTTACTGTGGGTCTTGAAAGATGACCAACAATTATGAAAATATTTGGCCTCTGCTAAATATTGGCAGTCCTAAACTGGCCATGAATGAGTTAAGTGAGGACTTATTAATTATAATTGTGAACACATACAGAAAGGCAAACAGCCTATCATTTGATGTTTGAGATGATCATTTTTTTCTAACAAGTTAAGGATAATAGTTATTTTAGTTTTCTTTGACTGTGTTTGAAATTATAGTTTTTTATCAATAATTTATTTTTAATATTGATAATAATGATTTATTCTTATCAAAAGTGTGGAATTGTCATAGCAAATTATTGATTGAGTGCTTATTGATTGATTGATTATTAATTATGGCGCTTCTAAGATGTATTTTGTGAATTATGTTCTTCATCATTGCAGAAGATTGCTGTTCAAGGAGAACATGTAAGTGTCTGTGGGAATAGACTGGATTTGTTGTGTCTTGTGAACATCAGATTAACTATTGACGTCATGGAAATATACTGGGGTGGATGGAACTTTTAGAGAGCAGTGGAAAAGTACTGCCCTCCAAGGTGGGGGGGCGGGTGTCATAGTTTCAGTATATGATGTGTTGTAAACGATGATTCGGGGCTCTTTCATGACAATGTAGTCGGGAGGAGACCTCCGTGCACAGAGATAATTGTGGAATAAAAACCTCCTAGAACACTTGAAACGGATATCTCATTATTGATGAATCAGCAGGGCATTGCAGCAATTTTTCCATCACACTACCTGGTTCTGTCAGGGCAAAAGTCTACTTTTCTAATTCAGGATTTCACACTTTGTACGTTTCTGCAATATTCACCCAGATGAACATGCTTACCTCACAATGTTGATATCCAGCTGTATAATTCCACTGTTTGGTCTGATGTACCATACACAGTCTGCGTGGTTTGGGTAGTTTCCTGGATAGTGTGGGCTGTCAAAGTGGCCTGTGGGGTTGTCCAGGTAGCCTCCACAGGGTGCTGAAGAGACATAACATTTCTGATCAATTCAAAATCAAGTACTGGAAATTAAAACACGGACACAGATTAAAACATGTTGTATGTTACTGGTCAAGATGTGTGGTGTGACAGTGAGTCATTTGCTCATAGGTTTCATATACCGTACTTCAACACATTATTATATCAGCCACAGCTGAAATTAGTTACACGCTTGACAAAAAGCATCACCAGTAAGGCATATTGATGACCAACATTTGATCAGAAGTCACAAATCAGAAGCTTGAGAAAGAATGAGACTGACCAAAATTCCTCCTAAAGAATAAAGAAAAATATATTCTATGTGTTTTAAATGGATACACTGTGAAAATAAAGTTGGAAGAATGTGTGAGAGACTGTCGGCTGTAAGACGCCAAAAAGCGCCGGCTGTAACATCTGTTGAGCAACGATACCAACGCCTGCTGTAAGACGCTGAGGCCAAGTTGAAGGCCAGAAATAATAGTCAAAGCGTCAGGTGGTGGGCCGTAAGACGCCGAGGCCAAGTTGAAGGCCAGAAATAATAGTCAAAGCGTCAGGTGGTGGGCCGTAAGACGCCGAGGCCAAGTTGAAGGCTAGAAATAATAGTCAAAGCGTCAGGTGGTGGGCTGTAAGACGCCGAGGCCAAGTTGAAGGCTAGAAATAATAGTCAAAGCATCAGGTGGTGGGCTGTAAGACGCCGAGGCCAAGTTGAAGGCCAGAAATAATAGTCAAAGCGCCGGCTTCCTGACTGGTGGATCAGGAAGAAGATGTTTGCTTCATATGTTTGTACACAGCCTGGAAAGGAAATAGTTTTTTCTCCACACATTCTTTCTTTCACTATAAACGCTTTTAACTTGACAACAAAAACATTTGAAATGTAACCCCAGCTCACTTCCTGTTACAGTGTTTGCTATGGACAGAAACAAAGAAGAAGGAGCAGAGCAGGACTGAGGGCTGTAGTGCTGTGGGAGCGCACAGAGATGGGCAGTATTTTAAATACATGTATTTAAAATACGTATTTGAAATACATTTGTGTATTTTGTCATTTGTATTTGGCTGGACAGGGAAAAATAAGATCTAATTTGTATCAAAATACTTTCAGACCATGTATTTTGTGTACCTATTTTAAGTACATAAAATATGTTTTATTCGCAAATTGACACATTTTAAACATTGGTTTAAACCGTGGAATAAAAAAAATGCAATGTGAGATGTCACTTCTACTCCGCCTCTGATTGGCTGATTGGCTCAGAACAAACTCAACCACAAATCAGAGGCAGAGTAGGATGAGTCTTGAGTCGGACTTCACATCACTTCTTCGTCTAAACTAGTACTAGCCACAGGATTAGCAAGTTCCACTCACCATGAAAGCCATACTGCAGCAACTTTAATTACCATGGTTACATGCTACTGAAAAGTCACCTTTCGTGGTGGAATAAATCATGTTGCTGTATTTCTATATTGTTAAATAAAGACTATAATACTGTATGTGACAATTTACTGACTAGGCAGAGCACTTGATTGGCTCGCGCAGCGGTAGCTCAGCCGCTGTGCGGCCTCACCCGCCCTGCAGGTCGCATATGCAGCTCAGCTGCTGCGTGGCCTCGCCTGCTGTATTGGCATACGCAGAGGACGATTGCTCAACTTCGCATGCCTATGACATCATCAGTGATGTCATAAGATGATTTTAGTCAATAATGATGTCACTGATGACATCAATGATGATGTCATAGCCATTGTGACATCATCAGTGGGACAACAATTTAAACAAAGTCCACTGTCTCCCTTTCATATGATGATGATGGTGGATGTGAAGTTGTTTAAAGGGGACCTACTATGTTTTTTTTCTAGATTTCAGTTATATATATGTATAAACTATTATGATGTCAGATATCTATGGCTAAACATGATCAACTTGAGGTTAACATGTAGAAATGCTGCCTATACTGTAAGTCAAAAGCCCTCACAGAAGGCCAGGGGCGTCATGCAAGCCAAACTTCTGAGGGGCCGACATTCGGCTGTGACCAAAGGTCCCCGGCTAAAACATTTCTGTGGCGACCTAAGATCTGAATAGATCTGCACTGATTAAATCAGTCTGCCCAGATAAAGTGTGCTGAATTCACTCATGATTGATTGATTTATTTATCAATGGGTCCATTTAGCTATTTCTAAAATGTTGGCCATTTGAAGCCAGATTTAGAGGAATATCTCATTTTATATTAACATTAGGATTAGACTGTTGTGATGTCATTATACAGTTTTAAAGATCAATATTTTGCTCCTTTTCTCATTAGGGTAAATACTGTATATTTATTTAGAGATTTTGGTCAAATACTTGTGCTTTTATGGTTATTAGCTTAGTCACTCACTTCTACACTATAGCTTCTAGACTGCTGCCACTTTTCTTGAAATAGCTCACCCTTGCTTCACCTAAAATGTTATTCACATAAAAAGACTATATCCACAAGAACTGCATAATATTATTGACCTGGATACATCAAATGGAATTCAGTGTTTTTCTAACTACAGTATAACCTGTGATCAAAACTAACAGCTCACTGCCATAACAGCTCTGGCTAACATTACAATGCTAACTTTAGCTGCATGGTAGATACAAGTAAGCCAACTAACTTGCTATGCAAACTATGCCTATAATAACTAACAGCATTTCATTTGTATCTTTCATAGTCTGGACAACAGTTCCCTCTGTCTTCACAGCCAGTGGCACAAGAGCAGTTCCCAACCTGCTAGCTACATATCTCTGCAGGAACCTGCTGCAGTTACAGTGAGAACAGACACAACAATTCTCCATTTCCACCATGTAAATATAAGAGTGTCTAGGTTCACATGGGACGTTTTGTTGTTGGTCTTTTTGCAGAGTTTGTTAAAGAGCATCAAAATGGTGAAATGTATTTTGTCATAATTACAGTGACTTACCCACGACACGGTACTGGGCATTAAATCCTTGGGAGGTGACGCTCCCATCACTTATGAAGCGCACAGTCATGTTATAACTGGTGGAGTAAAGGGTGGAGGTGCCCCCATGATCACACAGCTCTCTCAGAAGCCTGTCACTGGTGCTGGGGCCATCATAGACAGAGATGCTATCAGCACAGCCTTCAAGCCTGTGATCAGAGCATAAGAAGTACAGAGGGTGAAGTTCAAGCAGCACAGACAACACAGAAACAGTAGCAGTGACTGTGGGGATTCTATGATAGCATGGAACTGACCTTACACTAAATCCCAACTCATTGTAATTGTGTGTCTATGATTGCAATTCTATTAACTCATTGAGTGCCAGCCACTTTTGGAAGACGGATGCTCCCAGTGCCAGCCCTTTCAGAGCGTTTTCAGTGATTTCTCGAGGCCCACAGAATATTGTGTGATATTACTATGTAAACACCGAACACGCACAAAGAACGATGAGACTCTATTGTATCATCAGCAAAAAAAAGTTTATTGATATCATTTCCCGTTCTTTAGTTATCAGCCGGAGAATATAGGTTGATTTCACCAAAAACAGACGTTTCAGACTAGAAGCTGAGATAATGAGCCTTTTGTGAAATGAAGCATTTCAAGCAAATCACTGACTCTGAAGCTAATATTTTCTGACCTTAAACATCTGAACAGTAATTTCCTTCAATAAAACAGCACCCCACCCCCCTCAACTGCAAACTCCTCCTCCTGGGAGTGTCTCTGGTGGCTCTGCTCGCTCTGCTGCGTGTGTCAGGCGACAAATCTCTGCATGGAGCTGGGATAAACTCATCCCCACCAACACACAGCTTGCATGCCAGAGCTGGGAGAAACTCACCCCCACACCAACACACAGCCTGCATGCCGGCGGAGCTTGGAGAAACTCATCCCCACACTAACACACAGCCTAACACGCACCCAGCGTCTATTTTCGGAGCGCTCCGTTTTTGTGCACCGGCTCCCAGCGCGACACCGAAAAGCCAAACCGGACTGCTGAGAATGGTTTGGCCCTTCGGCGTCGGGTGCTGCTTTTCTGGCGGCTAATCGTGTGGAGAAACTATGCAGCAGAGACAGAGGGGCTCAGTTGTGGGAGCGGATTGACTGCTGTTCGCAGCTAACGTTAGCTCCAGCCAGAGCAATCTATACGGCTCTGGCTCCAGCATCGGTTTCCATTTCATCACGGGGCTTCTTCTGCTGTTTTTCCTCACCTTTCTCTAATCTGGAGAGCACTGTCGCCACCTAATGGGTCCGTAAAATAGCTTCTACACATTCGACATCCCCCATACTTTCACAGGAAATGCATCAGGCTTTGATCCATGTCCCACCGTCAAAGAACACAATTGACGACAATCGTCGTCATTGGCACTCTACGTTACTATTTGAATTGACGACGATTGTCGTCATTGGCACTCAATGAGTTAAACAACATTATTAATTATAGTGTGAAACTACAGGAACTATGCAGAACTAACTGTACAGAAGCATCAGAACTGTCAAAATATGGTTATTTTAAGACAAGAAAAGAATAATTTGCTTTCAATTCAAAGGGCCAAGATGGAGGCATTGGTGACAGCAGTGGTGACATGATTCCTGAGTTTTTGGGCCGAGGTCACAGAGCATGTCAGCAGAGACATTAATGTCATCAGCAGGGTTCTTTAAAGGGGCTGTATGTGATTTTTTAAATAAGACACAGTGTTATAGCTCTACATTTCCACAGCCATCACTGATATAGAGTGTTTGGTCAGTAACATGTGTCTCCCAGTCCCTCCGCTCTGTCAACAGAAAAGACATTTGTCGAATCCTCTCTCCTGATTGGATAAAAGTGGGAATGGGATAGCAGAAAATGTATTTTCTGTATAGTGCAGAGTGGAGGAGCCATGTTACTGACCAAACACTCTATCACTGTGTCTGAAACGCAGGGAAGCTGCCTATATAGGTGGCATTTCTAGGTAAGAATTGTTGTAATTAGGCTGAAAAAGTGTCTGAAAAAATATGAATGGTGAACGGAGACAGACGTTACTCTTTTTGATCCCAAGAAAGTCGCAGTTTGTCCTGAAACTGAAACGTAAGGTTTAGTTTTGTCAATCGACTACATCTGTCGTGTCGCACATTATACGTCACACCATCAACAACATGGACGGGTGGGAGAGACGTCACTTACGCGACTGGTGGTGCGTAGTCTTTCTGATTTATAACTTATAGCGCCACAGTTTTACCACAAAGTGTGACTTTCTCAACTTGCAGAGTTCTCTTTTACATCGACAAACATGATATGTGATGTGTACCCCGTGGCACAATTCAAAATAAGTCACGTCTATCTCCGTTCACCACCATTATTTTCTCAGACACTGGTATGCTGAGAGAGGCAGGAAGTGACGTTCACTTTGGCTCCCTATACAGGAGTGAGCCCAAAGCAAGACATTGAATACATGTTGAACATTTGAGCCATGCAAGGCTGAACTAGAAAGGTGGAGGCTGGAGTGGTGGAGGCAAAGCTTGCCAGAAGCAGCAGCAGCAGCGATGTGTGGCAGCATACAGTAGGTGAAGCAAAGATGGGTTGAGTTCAGCCCTGACAACACGTAGCAAACAAACCGTTTAAACGAAAACGATGGTGCTTTGAACACCCTGTTGTGTGACGCAAGCATTGCACCTATGTGTTGGATCCACTGTGCCTCTTAAAACCGCAGGGTTGATAGAAACCTGGCTGCTGATTGGGTAACACCTCTGACACGCCCACCAAACAAGAGACAATGTACAGTACCTCAAAGCACCGTTACACACCATTTCGAGTAAACACCAACCCGAAAACCGTAGCACACGGTGCACACCGTTTCGCAGATTGAAGATACCCCAGTGTAAAAGGAGGCCATTATTTAAATTGGCGCCCTGTTGTGAGAATAACACTGATTGGTGAATGATTAAACACTGGTCCAATCAGTGGCTGTCAGCTGATTACAGCTGGGGCGCAGGCCTATGACTTCTGTGTCCTGCATGAACTAACGCAATGCTTCATTTTTAGGCCAGGTTCTGAGCTGTCCTAAAGTTCACACACACACGCGCACACGCGCACACACACACACACACACACACACACACACACACACACACACACACACACACACACACACACACACACACACACACACACACACACACACACACACACACACACACACACACATGTGGTATATGGCCCATTGACCCTTTAATAGTTTATATTATCTTATATTTTATCATTAAGAGAGGAGTGCAGTTATGAAGTGTAGTGTTAACTAAATCAGTGTTAACTAAAGGGAGTTGAGGCTAGTGAGGCAGGGGCAGGCAGGCTCCTCTTTGAAGCATTGGAATGGAGCAATAAATAGACAGCTGAAGACACACACAGGAGTTTTAACAAAAGGATTAGATAGCATCTCAGGGGGTGACTAGGAGAGTGACACACAAAAGTACAGTTTAGGGGGTTACGCACACACAGAAGAAACAGAGGCTTGTTTATGAGAGGATGAGCGCACCTGCTCAAAGGCACTCAAGCAGTGACATGCAGCATTCTGTTGTGACACTAGATAGTGGCTTTGTTTGTGAGAGGACAGGAGAAGGGGGAAATAACCCTGCAAGCCATCGTAAACACAGATAACACCATTTGGTGGGGCCATCTAAGCAGGAAAGAGCAAGAAGCTGTGCAGGCCCTTTCAAAGATGAAAAAGACAGCTGTCATGGGGGTTTGATTGATAGGTGACACACTGTAGTGGTTCGACAGACAGCACATACTCATCTAAGCAGGGAGATGATTGGATGAGAGAGTGGGGTATGACAGGCTGAGAGGAGGAGGAGGCTCAATTCAGAAAGTTTTTAAATACAGAGGTTCAGAGTTTTAGAGGTCAGAAAGAATACCCTCAAGACCATCTTTCTCCATGACTCTTTCAGAGAGCCATGTCAGATATCACATGCAAATAAAACAATACTTTAATTAGACATCATGTCTCTGTGGTTAATTCCTTCTTCTCTCGATGCATTTGAAACACGACAAAGTGGCGAGCCAGACGGAGATGGTCAATCGGCGGCCAGGATGGAGCAACTGCACACGGCAGGTGAGTAGGCCTATCTCTAAAATATTGGGATGCGCTGTGCGTTTGCTCCGTCTCGCCGACCAGCACGAACGCTAGTAGGGAGAGAGAAGTGAAGATGGGACTGAACTGTTTAAAGTTAATGCAATGATTTTAGAATAGTAGAAATGTTTGTTAGTTTTTAGTGAGAATAAGAGAGACTTTTCAGGGTTAAACTGGCACACAGAGTCGGATCTGATAAGTAAGGCAGATAGCCTAGCTAGCTACTGTAAATGAAGACAGATATAGACTTGGAATCACATAATGAAACCAACACGCTGAACATCGTTTTTTAGAATGAAGTCAGTGTGGGAGTGATTGTGTAATAACTGCTTTGATTAAGTTTTGCTCTAGTAGAAATGTTTGTTAGTTTTTAGTAAATTTGTCTAATGTAAACTAGGACAACAATTAATAATTAGACTCCGCCCTCCAAGCGTGATTAGAATTATTGATTGGTATTGCTTATGGATACATAGGATTGATCAATTATGGCTATATAAGTAATGCGGTCCGAAGCCGTCGGTTGCCTAGGGAGTAATTAAATGTGTGTAAGCGATTTGGGAAGGCAGCTGAGAAAACGCAAATTTAAATAGATTGATTGTGGGATCACACAAACCGTTTGGCAAAAATACGTGTGCAGTTTTGGGGAGATTAAAATGGAAAAAGGAGTGTCTTTCACTCTAAAAAAGTTGGAAAAAGTCGCACGGTAAATAGATCTTGGGCCCAAAAGCAAATAGTCAGAGTATAAGAGATATGGAAATAAGAGATGAGATTTTAGAGATATTGAAACGCGCGTTTGGTAATGTGTTATTGTTTAGGCTGTGTTATGTGTTATGTGCTGTGTGTTATGTTCTATGTGCTATGCGTTATGTGTAGTATGATTGACTATGATTGATTGATTGTGGATCTGGCCAGATCGTGTGAGTGGTGGAATAAATGAAAGTAAAGCAATGTTTTAAATGGGTTTAATATTATAATGTCAGCGCGATCAGATGAGATCAGATGAGATCAGATTGGGTACTTTGATTGCCACGCAACCAGTTTGGGGGTGATGGCTGAGAGAATAATGATAAATAGGAAAATGGTCTCTCAACAGTGGCTAAATAAACTAGATTGTTAGTCCAATGCGTACAATAAAAGGTTGCCCCATGGCTATATTATGGGTTATTCATGTAATGTTAGTATATTTTAATAGGACTGATTTGAGAAACTGAAGAAGATCCAGTTTGCGAGAGGCTAAAGCAGTTAGCCATTTAGCATGTAGTAGCAACTTTGTAAGATACTGGTCGAAATAATAACTAATTAAATTATATTTTTAGTCTAATGGGTAGAGTAGCAGTTCGCGATATCCTCACATCAAAGAGGACTGCTGAGATAGAGATAATAGTACATTTGAATATAAATTAAATTTGAGTTTAGCGAGCGGAGAGAAGCTAGTGGAGTGCATCATTCTGAGAGGCTCCGGGTGGAAATGATGGCTGGTGATTTACGTTCCGTCTGAGGAAAATGCGTTACGGTGTGGTCGATAGGTAAAGAAAATATAATATGTTATCAGTAAATAGATATAGATATAATGTTGCTATTTGATCAGCGATGGAATAGCGCTAAAGGGATTAGGGGGTGTTGGTTGTTTATGGCTGGTTGCAAGTTGGCGAGAGTAAAGAGCGTGTATTTCCTTTGGAGATTTTCAAAATAAGCAATAAGAGTATAAGTTTAGCGGGGGATCTTGCTAGAATATAATAAATGGGTTTTATAATTTGTGGTGACTGGATTGATAGGAAACTGATTATGAAACCGACTAGGTAATGAATATAATAGAATAGCGCTATATGTGTCATTCTTATTGGCCTATGGGAGAATAGAGGCTATATATATATTTACGCATATGTAGGCTACCTAGACGTAGACTGGTGTGGAGCGTGGAGCGTGGTGACGTCTATTGTGATTCTGGATGGAACAGCTATGATGGTGCGTGGCGGTGTATGATCTGAGGAGCGTGTATGGATTGGTCACAATGTTACAACTGACGCTATTGTGTATTATTTTAACAAAGCGTGAATAAGCAGACCTGAAATAGCCTACTCGGCTACATAATTAATAGGAGGTTGTTACAATGAATGGTGCGTGGGGATACGGGGCTGTGAGGAGCCTGGGTTGAGAGCATGTGATTAGTTTCAGTCATATTTTGTTAAATCCATAGATTATTCGCCCTAGAAAAGTGGATTCATATTTTGTCATAGTGTAAAAGAATGACCTTAATGTGTGAATGAGGATTTCTGGGAACATAATCATGTATCAAGCTGAATAAATATTGGTTAAAAAAGATGGTTTTTACAGATAGGCTATAGCGTGTGTGTGTGGGAGATAAGATGGCTGGTTTGTGTCTTGAGAGAGAGGCTGTGAAGTGGTAGCCTATATGATGATGTGAATGTGTGCAATGATCCGTGAATATTCATTTATAAAGTCGATTGGGTGCCTGATTGGTGTTGAATGAGTTGTCTAATCAAGAAGTGTGTGTAAGTTGTAGTCCACTCGATAGCCTACCTGGAGCTCTATACAAATTTGTGACATCACTTAGCTAGGAGAGGGAAAAGAGAGGTTTCCGCCACAAGCTCTGTGTGCGGCGGTTATTCTGACTTAAACTGAAGTCTTTTGATTAATGTCTAGTTGTGTAGTTAGGCCACGTATACAACAGTTTATGTTGGGGTTTATTTACTTATTTACATGTTTATAATACACTGCTGAATTCAACTTTTTGGGTTACTGCGGTAACATCCTGATTCATGCGAAGGTAAAATGGAATGTGCTATACAGGACACCGTAGTTTAGTGTCAAGTCTCGCGAGAGTTAACGTGACTTTGTCTGACTTCAAGATGGCTGAATAAATAACAGTAGCTACTACGTACAGCTTGTGTGGATATCATTTAATAACTAATAGATTACAGTGTGCCAGAGGGCAAATGCAACAACTGCTGAGGTTATTCTTTACTTTTATTGGTCCCATTCAGTCACATGTTTAGTCAAAACACGGAAGTTAGGGAAGTAGGCTATTAGATATAGGTGAGAATGGTTACTGTAGGCCACTCTGCAGTAGGTGTTAAGTAATATGAAATAAATAGGGGAGTAGTACTGCAATATATAGTTTAAATAGGGGGTTTTCCTACATCTGTAGTGGGGGTGGCTTTAGTTTAGGGTCTTAGAATGAGGGGTTAAATATTTGTGTATTTTATTGAGATGCACATAGGCTGGTATTAATAATTAAAATGATTGTTTCTAGATGGGGAGAAAGTACATTTGCAAACTAGGGCAAAGTTGTAAACAAGCATGGCATACGTCTTAACGGGGGGAGCATAGCAGTTGACTGCAGTCCATACCAGGATATGACATTGAAACTGCAATACCCAGAGTGTTTTGCAGCGTGGAGCAGGAAGTAGATTTGGCCAATCAGCAATCAGGGGCCTAGAATCAGCGGTTGTTTGAAGGGAAGAATGTATGGGGAATGTAAGATTTGTTATTGTAAGCTACGATTTGGGAAGATTATTGGTAAAGATTAATAGTATTACAGTGAAGAAGCTTATTTAGTGGTAGAGAAGCAGGATAATAATGTGCGGAGCCTTTTAAGAGAATGGGAGGTGATTTGATAATCGCATGTTATGTTTGTCTACTGTGAGCTGCCGTAGTGTTTACATGCTAAGCCTATCAGCGTGCCTCTAGCGGTGCCTGTGTGATGGAGTATCGGTAGCGTGAAGTCAAGTGAAGTCAAGTCAAGTTTATTTGTATTGCACATTTTATACACAGAGACAATTCAAAGTGCTTCACATAAAATGGTTGACAGGAAAATAGAATAAAAGAAGAGAGTAAAACGGATATTTAAAAGCATCACAACACAACTTAAGAAAGGAGTATAAAAAGTGCAATAAATAACAGGCGCGGCAGTTGCAGAGAGAGCTAAACTTATAGAGGACTCATTGGGTTTGCATAGTAGCTGTCAGCAGTTAAAAGTGACGGTAAACATAAAAGTCTTTAGTCTATTTTTAAATTTAAATAGCCAGATCGATATCACATCTGCATGCAGCTCTTGCTATTAAAACGAGTGATCAGTTCACAGTGTGACTCTTGACTCACACACCGCATGTGAAGAGGAGTGATTTTACACAGTGAGTGGGGGAGCGAGAGAGAGCGAGTGGGCATGTGTGAGCGTATAAGAGACCTAGTCAGCGTGAGCCTGAGGCTGTGAAGGAGTGAACGGAGGAAATTGATAGATTGGTGAATGAATTACTCTGCTCTGTGTTAGTTGTGAAGTGGATTAGTTGCTTGCTGGGGTTATAGATGTTGGTGTGAATGAATGTTCAGTAGTATTGAATGGTTGGATCAGTTGCTTTATTGCTGGAACGGGATGAGCAGAGAATGCTGGTTATTGAGCTGAATGAGCTAGGGGGTGATTGCAGAGGGCATTGGTGATTAGGTTGTAAATTCTTTGTGTGGGGGTGTTTCATGTTGAAGTAAGTTTGTCTTCCTGGGAGGAGTGATGGTAAATTGGGGTTAGCTAACAGAGTATGAAACAGAGATAGATGGTATATGAAATTATTTAGGCTAGAGATAACATTAACTGAGGTTTGATAATCAGTAGCCTATATAAGAGCTCCAGTTTAAATTGAGTGATTAGGAAACATTTATTAGGCTGTTTTGATGGATGGGGGTGTTTATTTGAGGTGCCAAGGAATCTGTAGCTCTGATTCATTCTTGGTTGTGGATAGAAGTTGATTGGAGTTATACTGAATAGGAGTTAATTGATGATGCATGTTGAAATATTGATAGGGGTTTGTGAATAGAGATTGCATTAGAATATTTGGATGGAGTTGAACCAGCAACCTTAGTGATTACTTGAGCGTTCAGGATGTTTTGGGGGGTTAAGAATAGCACAGTGTTATAGGGAGGAGAGATAGTCTAATAGTTATGGAAAAAGGGAAAAACGATGTCATCAGCAGAGTTAATCAGTCAGATATACTGAGATGGGGTTTTTGGCATACATGATTTGATATTTGATGTTTAAGTCAATCCAATTGAGCAATTTGAATTACTTGATTGCTTCTGTAGAGAATAAAAGTAAAATAGAGTAAAGTCCCAATGATTGTCACACCTGAGTGTGTGAAATTAATATCTGCATATAGTATAGAACAATACCTAATGAACCCTACAGGTGTTTGCTATTTGACTACTTCACGAAAAGGGAGGCCCTATTGATTAAAAAGATAAATTATTTTGTGGCTTTTTGATAGAAGCATTAGTGTGGGAGACCAGAGGGGTGGAGTGTAAATTATAGATGTGATCATATTAAAGTTGTTATGGGGTCTGGTTAGATTGATGCTATCATCTATCCCACAAGCTTGGCTGGGGAGACCTGGATGAATCAGTGTTATTGAAGTTAGGCTGTAACACACTGGACTAAGGCAATACTAAAATACTAAGGAGTTAAACACAGCTTGTGTGTCAGAGTCATTCATTTTAGGTTATGCATCATACATAAATAGTTATTATATGACTACAATAGGGGGAAGCAAATTTTCTTGGGAATGATAAAGTTAACCTCATCTTTCTATTAACTTTTTGATCACAGGTGATAAAATAATATGCTACATCACATTGATTACACAGGTGGATACACAGGTGGATGATTAATTGGGGGGTTTATATGCATTGTGAGGAAGTCAATGAGACCGAATGGAACATATGTATCTAGAGCTGCATTTTAAAGTATGCCAAAAAGACAGAAGGTTGTAAAGCTGAAAAGAAAATGCTCCCATCAGCTGTTATGAAGGTATGGGGTTTACTCCCTCCCCAATGATTACCTGACAGGGGAACTGGTCCCTCCCTAAGAGAAAGAAAAAGGCACAATGAAATCTTGATGTTGATAATGCTGTCATTGGCAATGAGTTGTAAACTTGAAAATATGGCTCTATTATCCGTATGGTTTGGAAGTTTTATTGCAATCAAAAATGACAAAAATAATTATGGGGAAATTTGAGAAGTCTGCTGTGTATCTTCCTATAGACAATATAGACTGACTGAAGATGAATTGTATTATATGTATGAGGAGATACATAGATGCAAACACAGGTTATATATAGTACACTGAACTAGTTTCTGAGTTATATTATAAAGATGGGCAGTTGTGGGGATTTTTTAGATCATAAATTCTGTTTTTGATTTGGATTTTGAGGCCTCCTATTAGTGTTGTGGTTTTAGCAAATAATTTTAGTATATATGATTTGAGGACTCAAGCGTGGGGGTTATAGTTGATAGTGTTAATGTTAATGCAGTGTAAAGAGCGATTTGCTGGTTGAGTAATTAGGTAAGTTATACTGTAGCTGATAGAGTATTGATGAAATTAATGATTGAAGTAGGTTATTAGGGGGGAGATAACTGTATTTAGGAGGTTGTTTAGAGAGAGGTGTGATTTCTTAAAAGTTGACATCTTAAGTAAAAGTAAATTAAGTGAATTGGGGTTAGTATAGGGGAGAGTGCAGAAGATTGACTTATGTATCAAAGGTTGACATAACAATAATGATAGGTGATGAGGTTTAGTGTTTGAACAACAAGAAATAAGCAAAGAGGGCCTTTAGAAGCTTTTGGTTAGTTATAGATTTAATGAGGGGATTATAAGGAGATTTGTGTATTCAGAAGCAGCTTCTCTGATATTGCTTATGTATGTATGTTGCCTGGGGGATGAGTCTGGTGTAGAGTGGGTTGAATGAACGTTGTTGTGTGAACTTTTGTAGTTGGGGAAAAAAAAAGAATCAGATGGTTGGAATGAGATTTAATGAGGTGTTATGGGGATTTCAGTGTAAACTAATGAAGGGGTATAGTTGAGGAATATTACATAAGCTGATCTTTGATGTTGGATGAGGGGGATGAGTTTGAGGGATTGTAATATGATAAAACATAATGAGGAGGATTATTACATGGAGGTGTGAATGGCTGATTTTGCATGCTATAAGTTTCAGTATATTTGAGTTGATTTGAGTGTGATATTTGAAATAGGATCTGAGTGGGTTGTTGGTGTATTATTTTTGACATGTCTCAGATGGTTTCAGAGAGAGAATATGTTTGGGGGAGTTAGTAGTGAGAAGCAATTTTGATGAAAGCGATGGTATGTTGAAGAGATGGGGAAATGATGATTTATGATTTGTGATGTCATGATTTATAGGATGGTAATTAAAGAGGGTCAGAGGAAGTTGATTGGCGATAGATGGGTGATAGAAGGTTGATTCATATTCTAGGGAGTATGTGGAACATATGGTGTGGAAGTGCAGAGAGTTATTTTGAGGTGTAGTACAAAAAAAGAGTGTGTGTTTTATCATATAATGAGTGAAGTGAATGAGTGGGATTTCATTTGTGACATCTTTTTTTCAGTGTAAATGAGTGGTGGTTTGAAATCGGGAGAAAAAGTGATAAGAAAATGAATGGAAAAATAGTGAAGGAAGCAGGTAATTTGCAACAATGCAAACTGAGAGTTCTGAGTACACAATGAATGGTTCAAAGTGTTTGAATAGAGGTTTTTGGGGATTTTTATGATATTAGAGAAGGAACAAGGGGGGTATGAAATAATACTAATTCTACAGTTGTGGTGAGTGGTAAGTATGTACAAGCATCTGATGATGATTATTTCTGAGGGCCCGGCCCAGGTAAAGGGAGAAATGGTTGACAACTTTGAAATGATAGAATAGCAGTACATTCTGTTAAAATCGGTCATTGAGTGCACGCGATGATTGAGTTTAATGTGAAGAGTCTGCTATGATGTGATAGGCACATCAAGTGATTATTTAATGTAGTTATATGAAATTGGGGAGACTCAATTATGATTTGGTTCATTGGTTGTCATTTATGTTATGAGGATGGGCTTTGAGCTGTGGGGTCTTTGTGGTTGTGGGAGATGTTTTGTTTCAGTTTACAGGAGAACAATAGTCTGATAAGCAGGGAAACCAATGTTGATATCGGACAAACCGTGATGAGAGGAGAGAGAGAATAGACTGGGGAGTCTACTGGAGAGGTGTCTTGGTAACATTCTGATCACAAAAACATTAGGTTGTTTTGAGTATTGGGTAAGTATAAGTATTAATCATTTTAGTGAGAGATGGTAAGTTAATTATGTATATAAATGTCAAGTGGTGTTTGTATTGGATTTGGGTGTTGTTTTGTGTGTATGTTTCTTCTGTTTGTCCAATAGGAAATAGGTTATGGGATGTAATGAGATGACGGCATAATGGATGGAGATTTCCAAGGGAAACCATATTATCAAATGAGGAAGTGAAGGGGTAATGTACGGTAAGAGGTTAATCTAAAGGGAAGTTATGATAATGTTATGGATTAAATGGTTGAGGAATTACACCAGTGATAATGTGAAATATGAGAGGTAAATATAGTTTGATGGTTGGAGTCTCCCATGTATGATTAAAATCTTTACAAAGAGAATATGAATATGTCAAATAGTCTGATGGTTAGCAGGACATTGAGAGCTTAGGTGTTCTCCAATTGATAGAGTGACTGCTTGTAATATACATTATGTCTGAGTCTAGTTTAACAGGTGGTTAGGAGGTAGGATGTTGTTCTTGTAAAGTGTGTTTCAGGGGTTTAATGGAATCAGAGAGAGAGAGAGTGTCTGGAAGAGAGAGATGTAAAAGGAGAGGCAGTTGGAGCCAAACGGGAAGCGGAGGAGATGATTGGTGCCATACCAGAGTGAGCCATGTATGCAGAGGGGTGCACTGCAGTCTGTACGAGCTGGAAAAGAGGGAGCAGAGCCAAGAGAGGGAGTTGCCCTAGAAAGCCCAATGCACCAAAACATACACTACATACATACATACATAACAAAGAGACATGTGGACTGTAAACTATGCGGGCGGATGCCAAAAGAAGAATACATGCGTATACATTCGTGATCTTAAGACCGGTTGGTAAGTATTCAAGAATCTGTGGAAGGAGACTACTTGCGCGGCTTTAATGTGAAGATGGAGCGAGTCGAGGGGTTTGATAGCCAAGAAGAAAATGGGAGAGCAATAAATATTTAAGATGCTTAGAATGATAGAGTGTCTGTTGACAGTTGTGTGAATTGTGTGTTAACATATTTCTTCCTCAGCAGCGTGGATAATGGGGTTTTAGAGATGAGATAAGTTGAAAGGGGGGTGTCTAATAAAAATGAGAAAATGTATTATTCTTGATTGGGGATATGTTATATCTGTATTCTTGATTATAAGGATGTTTGTGGATGTTGGTTCTGGATAGACTGAGGTAATGGAAGCTTATAGTTTTGATTGATGTATGTATCTGTCTTTTGATTTTCATAATGATGAAGAAATGTTGGAGAATGATTGGAAATAGGAGATTATAAAGATGTTGGTGCATGCTTGAAAGAAGATATATATATTAGTGACAGAATGGATAAGCGATACTAAATGATAGATGTTAGATTACTTAATGATTTCAGATGTTTGATGATGTTACAGATGTCTATTCTTATGATAATGATTTAGTATATCTTTTGAGTATGGTTATTAGAAGTGAAGTGGAATATTACACTCAAAAAAATGATTTGTAAGATTTACTTAAATAAAACACTGCAACAAATTGCACAGCGATTTTCAAGTAAATTTTAGTGCTGAAATACTAAGTACAACTCACTTGCCAGTATCAAGTAAGATCTACTTAAAACCTTTAAGTAAATGTTATTTAAAACTATCAAGTAAATCTTATTCATCTGTATTGTTCTCTGTTTGACATTTTAATTACTTAATAATTACTCACTATAATTAGACCCTTCTCAAGGGGGCCATTTTGTGTCGAAAAGGCAGGGTAAACACAGGTGTAAGCAAAACACTAATGAGGGTTTCCAACTTCCATGATTGGAATTTGGAAATCCTCATTAGTGTTTTGCTTGCACCTGTGTTTATTCTGCCTTTTCGACACAAAATGGCCCCCGTGAGAAGGGTCTATTATGTAAATGTTTTTACATGTTTTCCATAAATGTTACCAAATATTCACAAATCACAACTAAAATACCATTTAACAGTTTATTTTTTTCCCAACAATGAATCACCAACGTTCACATCACATGTGACATCTGGAAACATCTACTTAAGGTGCATTCCGTAAAACCTTCCAAATGGTTGAAACAACAAAACCGTGGAATTAGCTTGACCAGGGATGCAAACATGGATAATGAAAAAGGTGACATACCAGGGCAGACACAAGACCACTCAAAAATCATTCACTTAAAGGGATAGTTCGGTTTGTTTGAGCTAGTTCCATACACTAACTGAAATAGGTACAGTGTTCTGGACGCTGAGCACACCGTTTATCGAGACCCAGCACTCTGAAGCAGCAGCCTCCAGACCTCTGTCTCTCTAGTAGACGGGGCCAAGAACTAAAACGTAATTTAGCCACCTAAAACAACGGCCACCTAAACAAATCGATATATGTGTACATGTACGCTCTATTTTGACAATTTTCAGCGCTTTACTTTTCTGCCAAACAGCCTTCTCATTTGGTACTACTTTTTCTCCCAACCGTACACCTGCCGTATTCCTCCGCTAAATGCCTGCACAGAGCCGCGGCGCTGGATTACTCCGCAGATCAGCTGTTATTTTCGTTATTTCTCCCGGCTTGTTAGTGAAGACAACAAATAGAATAAAATATGAGTGATTTTGATAGCGAGGACGATATGCCATTCACCTTGGTGACAAATACAATTATGAACCAGAGAGACTAATATACAGAAGAGGAACTTTTGCAGAGAGACAGTGAACAGGCAGAAAGAGAGATACGAGGAACTGCCATAATATGCTGCCTAAATGACTAGGTGACTTGTTGTCTCTAAAGTAAGTCAGTGTTTTGTCTCTCTTCTAAGCCTTCCTGTTTTGTAAACCATGGCTCTGTGTTCTGTTCAGGAGGAATACGGTAGTTCTACGGTTGGGAGGAAATAGTGCCGAATGAGAGGGCTGTTTGACGGTAAAGTAAAGTGCTGAAAATTGTCAAAATAGAGCTTGCATGTACACTGATATTGATTTGTTTAGGTGGGCGTTGTTTTAGGTGGCTAAATTACGTTTTAGTTATTGGCCCCGTGTACTAGAGACAGAGCTGTGGAGGCTGTTGCTTGGAGTGCTGGGTCTCGATAGACGGTGCGCTCAGCGTCCAGAACACTGTACCTATTTCAGTTAGTGTATGCAACTAGCTGATAGGACCCCACTTCAAACAAACCAAACTATCCCTTTAAGTGCCTTAATCATAGCGACCATAAATGTTCTGACTCTCTAAAACAGTGATTCTCAAAGTGGGGTCCTGGGGACCCCCACGGGTCCTTAAGAAGATCCCCATCAAAAAGCGACAGACATTATTTTACTATAATTCCATCCAAAAGTAATACAATGACAGAATGTATGACTATTTTGGTCATGGATTTTCGTACACTTTCTGTAATATTGTATCAGATGGTGGACCCTGGGACAAAATCTTATCAAATGTGGTCCATGGTCTAATTTGTGTCATGTAGGGGTCCTTGATGTGAAAACGTTTGAAAACCACTGCTCTAAAAGACTTGTGTTGGATCTGGTCAAATATGTCCAGGACTTGACTTTGGAAACATTTTACAGAAAAGCAGACACTTGAATGAACATTCAGTTACAGCAAAAAAACAACCATTCTATATCAGATGCATCTGTTATTGATTAATGTCTGTCATGACATTGGAAAGTCCACAAGCTGCTGTATGTGAGATGAGGGTCCAATGCAGGTGAATTGTTACAGTCTTTTGCAAGATGGAGAAGTGATTTGAGGCGTACCAGCAGCAGATTGTACAGTACTTGCCATGGCGACAGCAGTACTGTCGCATCCTGACATCTCCTTGCCCTCAAGAAGGACGGATACATCCACTGGCTCCTCTCGATCAGCACCATGGACGACTAGGATCTTGAGGATGTGTTGAGTGGCATCACTGCGACTGTCCCCCTCATACAATTGACAAGAAAAAAGAAGACAATTCAGTTGAGAAACAAATACAAAATAGAGTGATTGAATCATTTGAAGTGATTACATTGTCAGGGCAGAATGAACACATACAGTAGTGTTAAAAATGACCTTTATTAAACATAGCTCAGATTATGTTAAATTGTGTCAAATCTACAGTAAGTTCACACTGTGATGCTTTTACAGTAAGCCAGCATTCATAAAATATTTGCAGAACATGGCACAAGATGGCTGCATTCCAGATGGTAGCCCCTGCATACATGTTGCTTTCAGCCAATCGTGTGCCTCTGCACCTTAATTGGCCTTTTACATTGTCACCTTTAGCTGTGTAAAGCCATGCCATGTCGAGCTGATTTCAGTTTCCATTACAATTTTTTTTATGTGCCAAGCCATGCCGAGCTGCGATCGAGATGGACCTTCTCTGGAATGGGACCAAAGCACACTAGACCCACCTCGAGCGGGTTGCAAAATTGCAAGCGAGCTGAAGCAACGCCTCAGTCAACCCTTGACGACCCCCCTCCTCCCCCTCAAACAAACAGCTGTGTTGCAGCATAGGTTGTAATAGCAAACTCTCCTGTCTCTCTCCAGAGTGGAGAGAGCAGAGAGAAAGGTGTGTTTAAAAGCCTCTTAAGTGTTATTTTGTAGCTTCTAATAATTCAATCTCTGTGGTTTGATGTTTAATTTGTCTTGTGTGTTTCGGTTTGTACTTTCAGATATCTGCTTCATTTTACTGTACCATTTCCTGATCACATGAGCCGTGCCTTTGGCCCCATGTCCATGTCGGGCAAGGCTCGGCGCATTTAAAGTGGTAAAGGAAACATAAATCAGGGTGACATGGTTTAGCTCAAGTGACCAAAGGGGCCAATGGAAAAGGCCCACCTATGGCTTTGTAACCGTAGAGCACGTTTAATTTTTGTGATTGTACTTAATTTGAATCATTGAAATTGAGTTTGTTCTTCCAGATGATACATTATGATTTTTTATTTTTTTTATCTGCCATTTGGGCCATCGCTGAGTGTAATATCTCCATCCCTTCCCTCCATCCCTTCGTCTGCCTTCCTCTCTTACCGTTAATTAGCATTTTAAATAATAACAAATTAATATTTTAAAGTGTTAAAAAAATCATGCATTACCTGGCATTCGTCAAAAAGTTCCTCTTCTTTCTCGCCAAGGTACAGTATGAAGGTGCAGATAACAGCTTCATGTCTCATCTCAATGCTTTGGTTCTGTGAACAGAGCACAACAAATATTGTGTCAATACTGAACCATTATTCATACACGATGAACTGTCAAGAGAGAACACAACATGTGATTTGAGTGCACGGAGCAAGTAGCCTGGTAAACCAGCCCGTCACGTGAACTCACATTTCATTTGGTTCTGCGTGACGGTCTGGCCCCGATGCCATGGGGGGGGGGGGGGGGTTTAGCAGGGGCGGGAGCATGGGCGGGCTTAGTTGCCTTGACAGACAACTCCTTCAGCCAATCAGCGTCGGATCCAATCAAACCCAAATCCACTCGGGAGAATGGCAAAAACATATTTTCCGCCAAGAAACTCTGCGGTCGCGGCGATACTCCTGTACTTGCTTAATTGTTGTTATTGAGTCTATTTCTGCAATAACTGCACTTTATGGCTGTTTAAACTAGACAAACGCTGACATGACTCCTCGAGACCATCAGGCAAGGAGGCGGCCATTACTGTTTTGTTAGTGCAGTGCTAGTGGCGTTCCTGATTGGCCAACTTGCGCTGTCAATCCCAGCGGAGTCGCTGATTGGCTCTTCCGCTCTTCCGCTTCTGCTAAACCCCCCCACTGGCGTCGGGGCCAGACCGTCACGGAGAACCAAATGAAATGTGAGTTCACGTGACGGGCTGGTTTACCAGGCTACGGAGCAAGAGCCTCGGGGTGGAACGATACATCGATCTGCATTGATGCATCGATTCAATGATCTGATACATTTTTTGTTTTTGCTCCAAGTTAAATGTTTTATGGTCACTCACAGTTCAGTAGGTCACGAGTTGGCTTGGTTCCAGCCTTAAAACTTGTTATATAAGTTTTTTTTTAAATGTCTATGGAAAAAATTAATGGGAAACTCACTTCCGGGGTAAGAGATGTCATGTGACTGTTCAGCATCGATGGACAGTGAAAACATCAATATGAATGATTAGCGTACTCTTTCGCATACAAACAATGCGAGCACCATAGCAAGCACGCAAGAAAAATAGGGAGAGGATATTCGCTCCCCTCTCGGATATAAATCAATGCATATAGTCTAATATCGATCGCAGCCGCTCAATCGAATCGTATAGAAATCGTGATATTGGCAAATATCGCATCATTGTCCAATGAATCCATATACATGTAGTATTGTATTGAGATCAAACGTGTGATTCTTACCCCTACAAGAGCCATGGGTGGAAAGATGGAGGATTTGTGCTGTGTATGGATTGGATTGTTGTGTCTTCCTGAATTTTTTTTAAACAAGCACACCTGACTCAGTTTGTCCAGGAATGGCCTCAGTTGTCCCCACAACACCTCCCTTGGTGTTGGTGTGTCCTCCTCCCTCAACTGTCCACTCTCGACTCATCGTAAGAGTAAGGTCATCCTGTAACAGACACAATTGTGATATTAAAACAATGGTCTAAAACAGAGGTTTTCTAAGTGAGAGGCGGGCCTCCCCAGGGGGACTCCAAACAGTTTCAGGGAAGGCTCAGTGAATGGAAGTTAAAACATATATCATTATTTCATTAGTTATCAAAAGGAGATCACATAGAATAGCCTAAATGTATGTGATTTGGTTAAAGAGATAGTTCAGAGATCATTTATTATTTTCCCCTCCAGTCAGAGAATAATCTCAGCCCCGATCTAAAACATTTAGCCACAATTTTATATCACATTAGGATAGGGGGAAATAACAGCAATTACATTACATTTCTACTTGCCTGACTAATGTTGCAGTGTCACTCCACTCTCTCATCCTGCAGCTGTGGTGCTGCCCTGTGTCCTGTTGACAGAGACATGTTTTTTTATTTCATGGATCACATTCACCTAATTGCAAAAGTATTTACACATTCTTTCATTGTGTGCAGACTAGCCCTTTTTTAAAGACATGCATTCTGTGTGTGTGTGTGTGTGTGTGTGTGATGCAAATGCAGTGAGCACAGCACAGAGAGAGAGAGAGAGAGAGAGAGAGAGTGAGAGAGAGAGAGAGAGAGAGAGAGAGAGAGAGAGAGTGAGAGCCGAACGCAGCCACAGGCATGTATGTCCAGACATAACGTTACATTAGAGAGAGAGAGAGAGAGAGAGAGAGAGAGAGAGAGAGAGAGAGAGAGAGCGAAAGCGAGAGCCGAACGCAGCCACAGGCATGTCCAGACATGTCCAGACATAACGTTACATTAAATTAGCTCTTCCACAGCGCGGGACTGGCGGGATACTCAGTCCCACACTGGTGGGGAACGAGAGTGGACTGACAAGAGCAACTAGGCAGCTTAAACTGTGAATTGTTCAGCTCAAAATACAGGGCAGTCAAATGGCGGCAACTATTAACCAGGCGCGGTGCAGCTGCACTGCACTGTTCGCAACACGAGTTTATGAGATTAAAATATGAACAGTAACATATCAACAAGTATCAGAAACGCACACGGCTCCACTATTAGTATCACAAATCGAATTAAACAGAAAGGCAAACTTACCTTGCAACCAAGTCAATCCTCTTGCAAAAATGCAGCAACCCACCAACTCCATGTGCTTGAAACCGAAAGAGAACTGCCTGCCTGGTGCAAATGCGCATGCGCGGATTAAATAAAGCTATGCTTGATTAAAATTTACCTACTGTTTTAACTCATTGAGTGCCAGCCACTTTTGGAGAACGGATGCTCCCAGTGCCAGAGTTTTCAGAGCGTTTTCAGTGATTTCTCGAGGCCCACAGAATATTGTGTGATATTACTATGTAAACACCGAACACGCACAAGAACGAGCTGGCTCTATTGTATCATCAGCAAAAAAAAGTTTATTGATACCATTTTCCGTTCTTTAGTTATGAGCCGGAGAAGATAGGTTGTTTTCAGCGTTTTCAGGCTTTTCAAATTATTAGCTGAGATAATCCGCCTTTTGTGAAATGCAGCATTTCAAGCACATTCACTGAGTCTGAAGATAATATTTTCTGATGTAGTGACGTAGTTGTTGTGTGATGCCCTGCGTGCACCACCCCCCTCCCCCCCTCCCCCCGTAAACTCCTCCCCACACTGCACACAGCCTCACGCAACCATTATATTTTCGGAGTGCTGCGTTTGTGTGCTGCTGTCGGCTCTCAGCGCCACAGCAGGGAAGAGCCAACCCGGATTGCTGAATGGTTTGGCGTCAGGGGCTGCTTTCCTGGCTGCTAATCGGGTGGAGAAACTATACAGACAGACAGACAGACAGGGACAGAGGGGCTCAGTTGTGAGCGCGGATTGACTCCTGTTCGGAGCCAATGTCAGCTCCCGCGACAGAGCAAATGGCTCTGGGAGCATGCATCGGTTTGTCTTTGATCCACGGCTTTTAGGCTGTTTCTCGGACCTGTCTCTAATCTGGACTGCACCGAGCAAGCACTGTCGCCACCTAATGAGTCCGTAAAATAGGTTATACACCTCCAATAGCTACTATAGTTGTACAGGAGCTGCGGAAGGCTTTGATCGACGTCCCACCGTCAAAAAACGCATTGGACGTCGAAGGACGTCCGTGGCATTCTACGTCACTATTTAATTGGACGTCGAAGGACGTCCATGGCATTCAATGAGTTAAGGATTAGGTATGTAAATATTATTATGTATTATGTAAGTAAATATTACGCAAACATTCTTACAAAAATGTACCCATTCCACACAGTTAATTTACTTACTGTTTTTAGGATTATGTATGTAAATATTATTATGTATTATGTAAGTAAATATTACGCAAACATTCTTACTAAAATGTACCCATCCCACACATTTAATGTATTTTCAAGAATAAAATGTGTACATATTACAAAATAATATTTAGAAATTATACTTCCTAATATTACTAAGTAGAAATTATGTCAGTTCTTTACTAAACATTACTACACCATGCAGTAAATTCTTTCAGTGTAGATGCTCAGTGGAATGTAAAGGGTTATCTTATGATAGAGTGTTTAGAACAGTAATGGAATGTTTTCTGATGTTGTATTTCTGTGTGTTGAATAACTTCAATTTGCTTTACTTGCTACACAATAAGGGAGATTTTCTCTAATAGATATAGATTTGTAAAAGTAATGGTATAGGTTAATTTGAATTGAATTGGCAATAATTTGGATGGTTAGTAATAAGAGAATGTTAATTATAATAGGACTTATTTTTGAAGGTCTCAGAACTATAGTCAAATGATAAAATTCTGGCGTAATATAGAAAGTTTAATGCATGTGGAAATGGCAACTAATTGGCTGAAAGTTGCTTTGATAGGCGTAATAATCTCACTGGTCTTTTTTGCACTTTTTCTAGAAAGAGTGATTATTTGGCCAGAATTGAAGATTATAACTCACTAATGTTTAAAGGAGATTGGACATGTCTATGAAAATCCTGCAATGATGCATTCTTGGCAAAGAGAAAAATGATTGGAGTAATGGAGATGGAGTGTGAGATGACCAGTGTTTCTCTTTGTGGAGCATGTGAAAAGCAGAGAGGAAATGTTTGATCTTCCTAGTGGGTTATTTGAACAAAAATTAAGCTAAGAATTAAAAGAAAAACGAAGTAGTTTTACCTTACTCTAAGTAATCCCTGTGTGTGGGAATTTAAGTAAGATCCACACCAAGGGTCATTGATAAATAGCAATAAATAGGAAACGGGGAATTGTTTGAGTGGAAACAGCATGTTTGAGGATGAGAGGAGAGGAATTTAAATAGGGTTAGGACTGGCTAAGGGTTGTTAGCAGGCTAGTATCAGACAGAAAACTTAATGATAAAAATGTGGCTTTTGCTTTTTGTGCTAATGTAGTGGTACATTAGCAAGGGGGGCTTATGTGGTATATGGCCCATTGACCCTTTAATAGTTTATATTATCTTATATTTTATCATTAAGAGAGGAGTGCAGTTATGAAGTGTAGTGTTAACTAAATCAGTGTTAACTAAAGGGAGTTGAGGCTAGTGAGGCAGGGGCAGGCAGGCTCCTCTTTGAAGCATTGGAATGGAGCAATAAATAGACAGCTGAAGACACACACAGGAGTTTTAACAAAAGGATTAGATAGCATCTCAGGGGGTGACTAGGAGAGTGACACACAAAAGTACAGTTTAGGGGGTTACGCACACACAGAAGAAACAGAGGCTTGTTTATGAGAGGATGAGCGCACCTGCTCAAAGGCACTCAAGCAGTGACATGCAGCATTCTGTTGTGACACTAGATAGTGGCTTTGTTTGTGAGAGGACAGGAGAAGGGGGAAATAACCCTGCAAGCCATCGTAAACACAGATAACACCATTTGGTGGGGCCATCTAAGCAGGAAAGAGCAAGAAGCTGTGCAGGCCCTTTCAAAGATGAAAAAGACAGCTGTCATGGGGGTTTGATTGATAGGTGACACACTGTAGTGGTTCGACAGACAGCACATACTCATCTAAGCAGGGAGATGATTGGATGAGAGAGTGGGGTATGACAGGCTGAGAGGAGGAGGAGGCTCAATTCAGAAAGTTTTTAAATACAGAGGTTCAGAGTTTTAGAGGTCAGAAAGAATACCCTCAAGACCATCTTTCTCCATGACTCTTTCAGAGAGCCATGTCAGATATCACATGCAAATAAAACAATACTTTAATTAGACATCATGTCTCTGTGGTTAATTCCTTCTTCTCTCGATGCATTTGAAACACGACACACACACACACACACACACACACACACACACACACACACACACACACACACACACACACACACACACACACACACACACACACACACACACACACACACACACACACACACACACACACACACACACACACACACACACACACACACACACACACCCTTCTGTAGTATCCAAATCCTAAATGGCTTTGAGATAAGACAAAGGTCCAAATTATAGTTAACTGGTCCTACCTGGTTCTGTCAGGGCAAAAGTCTACTTTTCTAAAGTCACGATTTCACACTTTGTACGTTTCTGCAATATTCACCCAGATGAACATGCTTACCTCACATTGTTGATATCCAGCTGTATAATTCCACTGTTTGGTCTGATGTACCATACACAGTGTGTGTTGTTTGGGTAGTTTCCTGGATAGTTGGGGCTGTCAAAGTGGCCTGTGGGGTTGTCCAGGAGACCACCACAGCTGGGTGCATCTGAAGAGACATAACATTTCTGATCAATTCAAAATCAAGTACTGGAAATTAAAACACGGACACAGATTAAAACATGTTGTATGTTACTGGTCAAGACGTGTGGTGTGACAGTGAGTCATTTGCTCATAGGGTTCATATACTTCAACACATTATTATATCAGCCACAGCTGAAATGAGTTACACGCTTGACAAAAAGCATCATCAGTAAGACAGGCATATTGATGACCAACATATAGACGCTTTTAACTTGACAACAAAAACATTTGAAATGTAACCCCAGCTCACTTCCTGTTACAGTGTTTGCTATGGACAGAAACAAAGAAGAAGGAGCAGAGCAGGACTGAGGGCTGTAGTGCTGTGGGAGCGCACAGAGATGGGCAGTATTTTAAATACATGTATTTAAAATACGTATTTGAAATACATTTGTGTATTTTGTCATTTGTATTTGGCTGGACAGGGAAAAATAAGATCTAATTTGTATCAAAATACTTTCAGACCATGTATTTTGTGTACATATTTTAAGTACATAACTTCACATCACTTATTCGTCTAAACTAGTACTAGCCACAGGATTAGCAAGTTCCACTCACCATGAAAGCCATACTGCAGCAACTTTAATTACCATGGTTACATGCTACTGAAAAGTCACCTTTTGTGGTGGAATAAATCATGTTGCTGGATTTCTATATTGTTAAATAAAGACTATAATACTGTATGTGACAATTTACTGACTAGGCAGAGCACTTGATTGGCTCGCGGAGCGGTAGCTCAGCCGCTGTGCGGCCTCACCCGCCCTGCAGGTCGCATACGCAGCTCAGCTGCTGCGTGGCCTCGCCTGCTGTATTGGCATACGCAGCGGACGATTGCTCAACTTCGCATGCCTATGACATCATCAGTGATGTCATAAGATGATTTTAGTCAATAATGATGTCACTGATGACATCAATGATGATGTCATAGCCATTGTGACATCATCAGTGGGACAAAAATTTAAACAAACAAAGTCCACTGGCTCCCTTTCCTATGATGATGATGGTGGATGTGAAGTTGTTTAAAGGGGACCTACTATGTTTTTTCTAGATTTCAGTTATATATATGTATAAACTATTATGGTGTCAGATATATGGCTAAACATGATCAACTTGAGGTTAACATGTAGAAATTCTGCCTATACTCTAAGTCAAAAACCCTCACAGAAGGCCAGGGCCGTTATGCAAGCCAAACTTCTGAGGGGCCGACATTCGGCGGTGACCAAAGGTCCCCGGCTAAAAGATTTCTGTGGCGACCTAAGATCTGAATAGATCTGCACTGATTAAATCAGTCTGCCCAGATAAAGTGTGCTGAATCCACTCATTATTGATTTATTTATTTATCATTTAGCTATTTCTAAAATGTTGGCTATTTGAAGCCAGATTTAGAGGAATATCTCATTTTATATTAACATTAGGATTAGACTGTTGTGATGTCATTATTCAGTTTTAAACATCAATATTTTGCTCCTTTTCTCATTAGGGTAAATACTGTATATTTATTTAGAGATGTTGGTCAAATACTTGTGCTTTTATGGTTATTAGCTTAGTCACTCACTTCTACACTATAGCTTCTAGACTGCTGCCACTTTTCTTGAAATAGCTCAATCTTGCTTCACCTAAAATGTTATTCACATAAAAAGACTATATCCACAACAACTGCATAATATTATTGACCTGGATACATCAAATGGAATTCAGTGTTTTTCTAACTACAGTATATAACCTGTGATCAAAACTAACAGCTCACTGCCATAACAGCTCTGGCTAACATTACAATGCTAACTTTAGCTGCATGGTAGATACAAGTAAGCCAACTAACTTGCTATGCAAACTATGCCTAAAATAACTAACAGCATTTCATTTGTATCTTTCATAGTCTGGACAACAGTTCCCTCTGTCTTCACAGCCAGTGGCACAAGAGCAGTTCCCAACCTGCTAGCTACATATCTCTGCAGGAACCTGCTGCAGTTACAGTGAGAACAGACACAACAATTCTCCATTTCCACCATGTAAATAAGAGTGTCTAGGTTCAGATGGGACGTTTTGTTGTTGGTCTTTTTGCAGAGTTTGTTAAAGAGCATCGAAATGGTGAAATGTATTTTGTCATAATCACAGTGACTTACCCAGGACACGGTACTGGGCATTAAATCCTTGGTAGGTGAAGCTCCCATCACTTATGAAGCGCACAGTCATGTTATAACTGGTGGAGTAAAGGGTGGAGGTCTGCCCATTACACAGCTTTCTCAGAAGCCTGTCACTGGTGCTGGGGCCATCATAGACAGAGATGCTATCGTAACAGCTGTGATCAAGCCTGTGATCAGAGCATAAGAAGTACAGAGGGTGAAGTTCAAGCAGCACAGACAACACAGAAACAGTAGCAGTGACTGTGGGGATTCCATGACAGCATGGAAACTTCACTGTGATCTTACTTCACAGGTATCATTCATCTTATGATGTGAACCAGGTGGTGAATGACACACAACTCCTTTCATCACTCGAGGAGGAGAGAAAAAAGAGGATCAACACGTTACAGAAGACAGTCTGAACTGCTGCTCTTATCGTATCTCTCTTAGAACAAATCCTCATTTGCCATCACAGAAACAAGTCCTGTAATCCTGACCTTACACTAAATCCCAACTCATTGTAATTGTGTGTCTATGATTGCAATTATCTTAAACATCATCATTCATTATAGTGTGAAACTACAGGAACTATGCAGAACTAACTGTACAGAAGCATCAGAACTGTCAAAATATGGTTATTTTAAGACAAGAAAAGAATAATTTGCTTTCAATTCAAAGGGCCAAGATGGAGGCATTGATGACAGCAGTGGTGACATGATTCCTGAGTTTTTGGGCCGAGGTCACAGAGCATGTCAGCAGAGACATTAATGTCATCAGCAGGGTTCATTAACTCATTGAATGCCAATGACGACAGCTGTCGTCAATTCAAATACTGACGTAGAGTGCCAATGACGACGGTTGTCGTCAATTGCGTTTTTTGACGGTGGGACGTGGATCAATCCCTGATACATCTCTGGTACAACTATTGTAGCTATTGGAGGTCTATAACCTAATTTACAGAACCCTTAGGTGGCGACAGTGCTGTCCAGATGAGAGAATGTGGAGTAAAAACACAGAAGAAGTCATTGGGGAAACGGAAACGCGGTGGTCTTTTGTAGTGAGCGGCGATCCTTTGATGAGAGAGACATGGCGAAGCGTAAAAGAAACCCCGACAAGTACAAGCAGCTTACTCTGCAAGAGAGCTTGTATTCTGTGCCTAAACGCGTGGCGATCGCTGGAGAAGGCACTAGTGGTGGTACCGGTGCCACCACTTCTGGTGGCGACCAGGAAAAAACGTTTCCCACTGCAGAAACCACGGTGCAGCTTGGTGGAGCTAACGGTGATGAAGACTATGGTAGTACACAGATGGGACCGGCGGCCTCTGTTACTGACACAGCACCCACCACCAGAGCTAACGTTAGATCGGGGGGCTCTTCCTCTCAGCATAGAGTGATCGATAGTACACAGATGGGACTGGCTGCCTCTGTTGCTACCACGGCACCCACCACCAGAGGTAACGTTAGACCGGCGGCCTCTTTTACTGCCACGGCACCCACCACCAGAGCTAACGTTAGATCGGGGGGCTCTTCCTCTCAGCATAGAGTGATCGATAGTACACAGATGGGACTGGCTGCCTCTGTTGCTACCACGGCACCCACCACCAGAGGTAACGTTAGACCGGCGGCCTCTTTTACTGCCACGGCACCCACCACCAGAGCTAACGTTAGATCTGGGCGCTCTACCTCTCAGCGTAGAGTGGTCGATACTAGTACACAGATGGGACCGGCGGCCTCTGTTACAGAGCGTGGGAGAGCTAGGAGTAGGCGGGTGCGTTTTCCCTCTCAGCGTGCAGAAGAACAAGTGATCGATGTAGACACCAGAGCCGTTAGACCGGGGTGCTCTTCCTCTCAGCGTAGAGTGATCGTTAGCTCTGCACCCACCACAGTGAAGCATGGTGGAGTGCGCGCTTCCTCTCAGCGTGCAGAAGAAAGAGATGAAGAAGACGATGGTACAAGTCAAGAATCGGACATAGTTTCATCATCTCAGCTCACAACTGAAACATCAGATACGTCGGATGAATTCAGTGAGCCGGATCCAGATTCATCCGACGAGTGGTTGCCTGATTATGGATCTGCAGGTAGCAGAGATTCGTCGCCTGACGGAGGTAGCAGAGATTCGTCGCCTGACACAGGCAGCAGAGCAGGTAAAACTTTTTTTCTAAATAGCCATAACATTGCAATAACACAATGTATATTTATGGTAGATATATTTCCACAGATCATGGATTGAGCAGGTTCAGGCATTATAGTCAGTAAAACTACAGCAATAAAACTGTGGTCAATTGTGGTTGATAATTGTAGCCTATATATTTCTACAGACTGTGGATCGAGCAGAGACACTCCCACGGCTTCCACGGGCAGTGCAAGGAAGACAGGTAATATATATATATATATATCCTACACATCATAAAACCAAGCAATAATGAAATGTATTTATGATAATTTATATATATATTTCAATAATTTACAGCTCCTACATCGAGGAGAACACCCACTCCCACTCCCACATCCACAAGGACAAGGAAGAAAGGTAAAAAAAATATACATATATATATATATATATATATATATACACATAACCAAGCAATAAAAAATGTATTTGATAATTATATATATTTCAATCATTTACAGTTGCATCGAGCAGAGGTGGGGAAGATGCAGGCTGGCAGGAGGCAGACTGGGAACCAAACCCGATCCCCTTCAGTGCAAGGCGTGGACCCCAGAATGCTGCTGCGGAGCTGGATTCCGGCCTGCCAGCTGACTTCCTGGAGCTGTTCCTGACAGACGAGCTGCTCCAGCACATTGTGGACCAGACAAACAGTTTTGCCACTCAGTATCTCCAAGCACACCCAGACAGTCTGCCACATAGCAGGGGTAATGCGTGGAAACCAGTGTCAGTCTCAGAACTGAAAACATTTTTTGGACTAACGTTCATCACTGGTTATATAAAGAAACCAAGCATTGCGTTGTATTGGAGTACTGAGGAAATAGATGCCACACCCTATTTCAACAAGACAATGGCAAGGAACCGGTTCCAATTGATCTGGCGCTTCCTTCATTACAGTGACAGTGCAGCACAGGATGCGACGGACAAAATGACTAAAGTCCGTCCTGTGTTGAACTATTTAGTCAACAAGTTCAAGGAGCTGTATCAACCAGGTCAAAACATTTGTATTGATGAGGGTATGATGCTGTGGAGGGGCCGTCTGTCATTCAAGGTGTACAACCCCCTGAAGCCGGTAAAGTATGGCATCAAATCGTATATACTGTGTGACTCTGCCACAGGGTACTGCTTCAACATGCAGCCATATGTTGGGGTACCCAGCACTCTGCCAGACACTGTGTTCTCGCTCCTCGATCGCCTGCCAGGTCATGGTTACACGCTCTACATGGACAACTTTTACAACTCTGTTGCACTGTGTGAGCGTTTACTGGGAGCAAAAACCAATGTGTGTGGAACGCTGAGGAAAAATAGGGGGGAACCTCCGATCATCAGGGAGGTGACAAAGGCTGAGCTGGGGGTGGGGGGAAGAGTTGTGCGTCACAATGAGAGGGTGATGGTTTTAGCTTGGCAGGACAAACGGCTGGTCAAGATGGTGACAACGTGCCACAAAGACACCATGCAGAGCGTGGACGTGTGGCAGAAGGGACAGACAAGCAAAGTGGCTCAGCTCAAGCCAGAGTGTGTTGTAGCATACAACTCCTCCATGAATGGGGTGGATAGGTTAGACCAAAACATAGCCTACTACCCCTTCATCCGGAAGACACTGAACTGGCCCAAGAAGTTTGTAGCATATCTGTTCCAAGTGTGCATGTTCAACGCCTACATCCTCTACAAAGCCAGGAACCCAGGGGAGTGTAAAACCCTCTTGGAGTTCATGCGGAGGGTGGTGAAGACATGGACCTCAAAGCGACCTGTGCCGGAGCCGGAGGAGGAGGAGGAGGAGGAGGAGGAGGAGGAAGTTGCAGTTGAGGGGGCTGGGGCACGCAGGGCACCATACAACAAGGACCCAGCCTGCAGGCTCACTATCCCGATTGGCAGACACAAGCTGGAACGCCTGAGGCCCACCACCAAAGCAAGACCAACAAGAAGGTGTAGGGTCTGCATACGCAGGGGCCAGCGCAAAGAGAGCAAATGGTGGTGCAAGACCTGTTGTGTCCCCTTGCACCCAGGAGAGTGTTTCATAGCTTACCACACTCAACAGCACTATGGATAAACACACACACATAACTGTACATCATAACAATAACTTTGAACTGGACTTGCATCGTTGCAGCATCCCATACATACATACATAACTGTACAAATTTATTTTCTTTTTTTCTCAAAATAACTGAACTGTACTTTGAACATTTGAACTGTGGGACCGGCGGCCTCTGTTAGCACGGCACGCTTTTCCTCTCAGCATAGAGTAATCGATGACGACGATGCTACTACTGGTATACAGATGGGACCGGCGGCCTCTGTTACCATTTGAACTGTTCTTTGAACATTTTTGGTCAAGGGGATTTGAATTTGAATTATTCAACAAAGTTGTGCATTTTGAAATGCTTACACATGTTGTACACACGTGTATAGCGCCACCTATGGATGAATCCTGCCCATTCTTTCTGGCATAGTCACTCATGGTCTCTACTTGCCGTATGTAAATTTTTATATTTTTTGGTGAAGGGGTTTTTGAATTATTCAATAAAAACTTTGGAAACAGCCAAAGTGACGATCCCACAGAGCTGCTGTTGCAGCTAAAAAATAATATTTTGCTATGAAAATTCCTTTGTTTTTGCTGTTTTATTGAAGGAAATGACTGTTCAAATGTTTTAGGTGTCACTAAATCAGAAAATATTAGGTTCAGAGTCAGTGATGTGCTTGAAATGTTTCCTTTCACAAAAGTGTGATTATCTCAGCTTCTAAGTTGAAACGGCTGTTTTTCCTCAAATCAACCCATCTTCTCCGGCTGATAACTAAAGAACGGAAAATGGTATCAATAAACTTTTTTTTGCTGATGATACAATAGAGTCTCCTTGTTCTTTTTGCATGTTCAGTGTTTACATAGTAATATCACACAATATTCTGTGGGCCTCGAGAAATCACTGAAAACGCTCTGAAACTCTGGCACTGGGAGCATCCGTTCTCCAAAAGTGGCTGGCACTCAATGAGTTAAAGGGGCTGTACGTGATTTTTTTAAATAAGACACAGTGTCATAGCTCTACATTTCCACAGCCATCACTGATATAGAGTGTTTGGTCAGTAACATGTGTCTCCCAGTCCCTCCGCTCTGTCAACAGAAAAGACATTTGTGGAATCCTCTCTCCTGATTGGATAAAAGTGGGAACGGGATACCAGAAAATTTATTTTCTGTATAGTGCAGAGTGGAGGAGCCATGTTACTGACCAAACACTCTATCGCTGTGTCTGAAACGCAAGGAAGCTGCCTATGTAGGTGGCATTTCTAGGTAAGAATTGTTGTGATTAGGCTGAAAAAGTGTCTGAAAAAATATGAATGGTGAACGGAGACAGACGTTACTCTTTTTGATCCCAAGAAAGTCGCAGTTTGTGCTGAAACTGAAAAGTAAGGTTTAGTTTTGTCAATCGACTACATCTGTCGTGTCGCACATTAGCCTATACGTCACAACAACATGGACGGGCGGGAGAGACGTCACTTACGCGACTGGTTGTGCGTAGTCTTTCTGATTTATAACTTATAGCGCCACAGATTTACCACAAAGTGTGACTTTCTCAACTTGCAGAGTTCTCTTTTACATCGACAAACATGATATGTGATGTGTACCCCGTGGTACAATTCAAAATGAGTCACGTCTATCTCCGTTCACCACCATTATTTTCTCAGACGCTGGTACGCTGAGAGAGGCAGGAAGTGACGTTCACTTTGGCTCCCTATACAGGAGTGAGCCCAAAGCAAGACATTGAATACATGTTGAACATTTGAGCCATGCAAGGCTGAACTAGAAAGGTGGAGGCTGGAGTGGTGGAGGCAAAGCTTGCCAGAAGCAGCAGCAGCAGCGATGTGTGGCAGCATAGGTGAAGCAAAGATGGGTTGAGTTCAGCCCTGACAACACGTAGCAAACAAACCGTTTAAACGAAAATGATGGTGCTTTGAACACCCTGTTGTGTGACGCAAGCATTGCACCTATCTGTTGGATCCACTGTGCCTCTTTAAACTGCAGGGTTTATAGAAACCTGGCTGCTGATTGGGTAACACCTCTGACACGCCCACCAAACAAGAGACAACGTACCTCAAAGCACCGTTACACATCATTTCGAGTAAACATCAACACGAAAACCGTAGCACACGGTGCACACCGTTTCGCAGATTGAAGATACTCCAGTGTAAAAGGAGGCCATATTTAAATTGGTGTCCTGTTGTGAGAATAACACTGATTGGTGAATGATTAAACACTGGTCCAATCAGTGGCTGTCAGCTGATTACAGTTGGGGCGCAGGCCTATGACTTCTGTGTCCTGCATGAACTAACGCAATGCTTCATTTTTAGGCCAGGTTCTGAGCTGTCCTAAAGTTCACACACACACACACACACACACACACACACACACACACACACACACACACACACACACACACACACACACACAGACACACAGACACACAGACACACAGACGCAGACGCAGACACAGACACAGACACACACACACACACACACACACACACACACACACACACACACACACACACACACACCCTTCTGTAGTATCCAAATCCTAAATGCATTTGAGATAAGACAACGGTCCTAATTATAGTTAACTGGTCCTACCTGGTTCTGTCAGGGCAAAAGTCTACTTTTCTAAAGTCAGGATTTCACACTTTGTAAGTTTCTGCAATATTCACCCAGATGAACATGCTTACTTCACGTTTTGGATATCCAGCTTTATAATTCCACTGTTTGGTCTGATGTACCATACACAGTCTGCGTTGTTTGGGTAGTTTCCTGGATAGTTGGGGCTGTGAAAGTGGCCTGTGGGGCTGTCCAGGAGGCCACCACAGCTGGGTGCTGAAGAGACATAACATTTCTGATCAATTCAAAATCAAGTACTGCAAATTAAAACACGGACACAGATTAAAACATGTTGTATGTTACTGGTCAAGACGTGTGGTGTGACAGTGAGTCATTTGCTCATAGGGTTCATATACTTCAACACATTATTATATCAGTGACAGCTGAAATTAGTTACACGCTTGACAAAAAGCATCATCAGTAAGACAGGCATATTGATGCCCAACATTTGATCAGAAGTCACAAATCAGAAGCTTGAGAAAGAATGAGACTGACCAAAATTCCTCCTAAAGAATAAAGACAAATATATTCTATGTGTTTTAAATGGATACACTGTGAAAATAAAGTTGGAAGAATGTGTGAGAGAGACTGTCGGCTGAAAGACGCCAAAAAGCTGTAACACCTGTTGAGCAACGATACCAGCACCTGCCGTAAGATGCCAAGGCCAAGTTGAAGGCCAGAAATAGTCAAAGCGCCAGGCGGTGGGCCGTAAGACACCGAGGCCAAGGTCGATTTCCAGAAATAGTCAAAGCGCCGGGCGGTGGGCTGTAAGACGCCAAGGCCAAGTTGAAGGCCCAAAATAATAATCAAAGCGCCGGCTGTAACATCTGTTGAGCAACGATACCAACGCCTGCCGTAAGACGCCGAGGCCAAGTTGAAGGCCAGAAATAATAGTCAAAGCGTCAGGTGGTGGGCCGTAAGACGCCGAGGCCAAGTTGAAGGCCAGAAATAATCGTCAAGCGCCGGCTTCCTGACTGGTCGATCAGGAAGAAGATGTCTGCTTCATATGTTTGTACACAGCCTGGAAAAGAAATAGTTTTTTCTCCACACATTCTTTCTTTCACTATAGACGCTTTTAACTTGACAACAAAAACATTTGAAATGTAACCCCAGCTCACTTCCTGTTACAGTGTTTGCTATGGACAGAAACAAAGAAGAAGGAGCAGAGCAGGACTGAGGGCTGTAGTGCTGTGGGAGCGCACAGAGATGGGCAGTATTTTAAATACATGTATTTAAAATACGTATTTGAAATACATTTGTGTATTTTGTCATTTGTATTTGGCTGGACAGAGGAAAAAAAGGATCTAATTTGTATCAAAAGTACTTTCAGACCTTGTATTTTGTGTATTTTAAATACATACAATTAATTGTATTCTCAAATTGAGCATCAAAATGGTGAAATTATATTTTGTCATAATCACAGTGACTTACCCACGACACGGTACTGGGCATTAAATCCTTGGTAGGTGTTGCTCCCATCACTTCTGAAGCGCACAGTCATGTTATAACTGGTGGAGTAAAGGGTGGAGGTGTCCCCATTACACAGCGTTCTCAGAAGCCTGTCACTGGTGCTGGGGCCATCATAGACAGAGATGCTATCGTAACAGCCTTCAAGCCTGTGATCAGAGCATAAGAAGTACAGAGGGTGAAGTTCAAGCAGCACAGACAACACAGAAACAGTAGCAGTGACTGTGGGGATTCCATGAGAGCATGGAAACTTCACTGTCATCTTACTTCACAGGTATCATTCATCTTATGATGTGAACCAGGTGGTGAATGACACACAACTCCTTTCATCATTCTAGGAGGTAGGGCATTCACCAACTAGTCGACTAGTAAAACCACTAGTCGACACTGTGCATAGTAGTCGACTAGTCGTCGTTCTTGGTTTTCCCTGTTTCCATAGTGCAGTGCAGTACAGCGGATATGCCACTTGGGGGCGCTGTGAGTGTGTTGACTGCCAAAATAGCAGAATGGGATAGTAGAGGAAGAAGAGAGCATCACAAACATGGCTGACTCATAGTTTGGAAATAGTAAAAATATTTTACCTGCAGATAAAACCCGTCACCTGCAAGATATGTAAGGCTAAAACAGCAGTACCAGCGCTATGTATAACCATCGCTCACCCGGTGCCGGGTACTACCGCAAGCAGCAGCAGCAACGTGACTACTTTGTGATTATCATAATGGAATAATGTTTACCACCATCATGCACTTATTATGGCGTTTCATGGTAAGTAAGTTTAGCATTTCTGTTCGCAATGCGTTTCCCTTTATACTTTTTCTTACAATAGCCACTATTTATTAAACCCATTATAATAGAGATGGCGATGTTAGACACGTATGTTTCACGCACGGGTAAAATGTGTCAATCTAGTGCTCATTCCGCGTTGGCAACAATGATCAGTCACTTAGGGCCCTATCTTCGTACGGCACTACCGTTGCGTGTCTCTTATTGCTATCTTCCCAGCGTCTTAAGCTATCAATTATGCAAACAATTCTAATCTTGATAAATTGGACTGGTCCTCTCTTTCATGTGAAGACATTGCTTCTTATTGTGAATACACTGATCAATTATTGAGCAATATATATCTGCCGAGAGAGGCTCTCATGTGTAAAAACAGTAATTGTACTAATAACAAACATAGAGCAGATATTTCTGCAATGTATACAGATATTGTCTCAGCTTTACTTGAAGCCAGTAAGCCTCACCTTAAGTGTAAATTGAGAGGTAAAGTCCGGCCTGGTTGGAATATTTATGTGGCTGAATTCTATGCTGAAGCTCGTGAAGCTACTAAATCCTGGGCAATGGCTGGTAAACCTAGACAGGGGCCCATTTTTGAATATAAGAAGACTACAAACGCAAAATATAAATATGCAATACGTTTCATTAGTAAAAATGAGCAATGTCTGAGAGCCAACTCTATGGCCAAGAAACTTTTAAATAACAATAGTAAAGCTTTCTGGAAAGAGGTGAAATGCATCAATAACTGCAAACCTTCCTTACCATGTACAGTAGATGGAGTTTCTGGAGCAAATGCTATTGCTGAGCTCTGGAGACAGCATTATAGTAAATTGTTCAACTGTGTCCAGACTAAAGGCTCTCAAGTAGCTAATGTCGAAAGTGTAGATACTATCAAGACCCATGAGGTTCTTCAAGCTATTAAAAACCTATCAGTTAATAAATCAACAGGTATGGATTCTGTCTCCGCTGAACATCTTAAATTTGCAAGCCCAAGGTTAGCTCCACTTCTTGCCCTGTGCTTCACTGCCCTCATAGTCGATGGCTTCCTTCCAGATTCTATGATGACTGTGCTGCTGGTTCCTGTGGTTAAGGATAAAGCAGGAAAAGTGGGTTGCTCAGATAATTATAGACCTATCGCTCTTGCAAATATATTATCTAAAGTGGTTGAACGAATTATCCTGGAGAGGATCGAAGAATTGATTATTTCTACAGATAATCAATTTGGGTTTAAACCGAGACATGGTACGGATATGTGCATATATGTGTTAAAGGAATTGCTGAGTAACTATAAGGGAAAAAATTCATCTGTTTTTATGTGTTTTTTGGATGCGTCTAAGGCATTTGATCAGGTGAATCATGGGAAATTGTTTAAAAAATTGAGTGCAGCTGGTGTCCCTAAATATATAGTTAGAATCCTGTCCTATTGGTATGCCCAGCAGACCATGCAGGTTAAATGGGACAACAGTATGTCTGCTCCTTTTCATGTCAGCAATGGGGTGAGACAGGGGAGCATTTTGTCTCCTGTTTTATTCAATTTCTACATGAACGATCTATCATGTAAATTAAGTCTATGTAAAACTGGCTGTATGGTCGGCAGTACAGTGATGAACCATCTTATGTACGCGGATGATTGTGTCATTTTTAGCCCGAGCTCAGCCGGTCTGCAGCAGCTCCTTAATGTGTGCTCTGTGTTTGGGGAACAACAGGATGTAAAATATAATGATACAAAAAGTGCTATTATGATTTGCAGAACCGTGGAAGATAGACGTATGACCTTTCCTGACTTTAAACTGTCTGGTAATGTTCTGAATGTCTGCAGTGAAGTTAAATATCTTGGTCACGTGATCACAGACCAACTGACAGATGACGAGGACATTTATCGTCAGTGTCGTATGTTGTATGTACGAGCAAATGTAGTGTCACGTAAATTTGGTTGTTGCACTGATGGAGTGAAGCTGACTCTGTTTACAGCGTACTGTTCACCTTTGTACACTGCACATCTGTGGTTGAACTATAAAAAAGCCAGCCTTCAGAGACTGCAAGTGGCATATGCTCTGAGAATACTGTTAAAAAGGCCCAGATGGACTAGTGCAGTGGTTCTCAAACTTTTTCTGTCAGGCCCCACTTTGGAGGAAGAAAATCTTTCGGGCCCCACCACCCCAACAAAATTGAAACAAAACGGTCCAAGTTTAACTTTTATTGACATAATGACCATTCATTTCTATATTCTGGCTGTTTTGCCCTGCACATCTTTTCAAAAACAATAACAATAAAGTGCAACCTCTACAAAACAAAATAAATTCAAATATCTTAATTGTGAGTTCAAGTCACTATCACTGTATTAAGGGCTGCAATGAGCCTGTTTTCCACTGCAAATCGTTTCAAAACAATAAGGTGCAACCTGCAGAAAATAATAAGTGCAGACATTTGTGAGGACTCAAGTTTTATCAGTACTGCAATGACCCTGTTTTCCACTGCAAATCTTTTCAAAAGAATAATAAAGTGCAACCTGTGCAGAAAATAATAATAATAATTGTGAGGACTCAAGTTTTCTCAGTATTAGTGGCTGCAAAAACCCACACAGTTCTCCCAATTCAGCCCGTGTTGTGTCAGGTAACTGTCCAGAAGCATAGCTCTTCAGCTGTTGCTCTGCTTGTAACGTACTTGCAAAACAGCAAATCCTCACTCAGTGACTCCGACGTGACAAAGCGAACATAGGCGATAAGCAAGCAGTCTTTATTGCTGTCCGTAGCCTCGTCCACTTGTAAGGCGAAACGTGTGTCTGTCAGTTTTTCCGTGAGTTGTTCCTCGAGATCATTTGAAATGTCACATATACGTTTTGCAACTGTGTCATTGGACAGCGGGATAGTCTTCAATTTTGCAGCGCTGGTCTCATCCAGCATAGTTGACACCATATCGATAGCTGCTGGGAGTATGAGCTCCTCAGCGATGGTGTGCGGCTTCTTGCACTGTGCAATTCTGTATGCGACCTTGACGCTAGTTGTGCTTTGCTGTTCACTGATGCCACTTTTACAAAGCGATTTTCCTGCTTGCGGTATTCACCGAGTTTCCTCTGAAATAACCCGAGTGGCTTATTGACGAAAGTGGGGTGTGTTGTCTCCAAGTGTCTTTTTAATTTGTTAGGCTTCATGCTGTCCGCTGCCAGAGTTTTCAGACAGAGAACACAGACTGGTCTCTCCTCGTCTCCTACCGCATTGACTGTGAATCCCAGAGCAAGATAGGCGTCATCATATTTTCGTCTCGGTTGTTTTAGTTGACTGCCGCCCTCCGACTCCTTGTTTGTCCCTGCCAAATGTCTCTTCATTGTGCACTAATCTAAACTAAACAGCCTCCAGTCTGTCTGATGAATGAACGTGTCACTACGGAAGCGCGGGGTTTGTTTATTTCCTCACGGGGAAAAGAAGTCCGACCTAAAAATGGCTAAAACATTGGTTCCGCGGATTTCACCCGCGCCCCACCTGTAATACCACTGCGCCCCACAAGTGGGGCGCGCCCCACACTTTAAGATATGCTGGACTAGTGCAAGTGAGATGTTTGTGAGTGCTGGAGTGAACACACTACAAGCTGTCTTGAGAAATGTAATGTACAGGTTTATCTGTCGGCTAAATGATTCTGAAAATCAACTTGTTGTGGTGCTGGTGAACCTTGAGTACAGTGCCACACGCTGCACGTCTCAGCTTTGGGAGCACTGGTATAGGTGTCTTTTAAAATTAGTCACTAGACTATTTCTATTTTGTGTTTTCTTTTAATCTTTTTTGTATTTTTTGTATTGTGTATTTGACTGTATTCTTGTATGGACCCTGAGTCTGCAATAAAGTCTATCTATCTATCGTCTGCCTCCCCCGTCCAGTTTTGCGCTGGGATGACACAGGTGTAGGCGTGGCCCAGGCGTGTCCGTCGGCCTCTAGCCTATCATGTGTCTCGCGCAAGTGTCATTTAGCGCTGTGGGGAAGATACCGTTGGTATGTGCCGAGCGCAAAGAGAGGTTTGGGCGTTGCCCGTTCCAAAATAGGCGTTCCAGCGCAATGTGTTAGAAAAAGAGGCCTTGGGTGCTCTCAATTTTAACCCCAGCAAATAGCTGGTCTTAGCGCAAACAACCGCACTATGCCAGGCGTATGCCTGAGCGCAGACAGTATTCTCTGGCGCAGTGCAGGAAATCCTCGCTTGGATAGGCCCATTACGCACGGCTCGTGCGCGGACACACTTCCTCAGAATGCCACGTTGATTTTCAACTAACCTACACTGCAGAAAAAAACACACCTTGATTTAACAATGAGAATTTGTTTGTCATGGTTTGGTGCGAAAAAGTGATTACCAGGGGAACGAGGGTCTGGCCGGGCGGGAGTCTGTGTGTAGCGCGGGGAGGCAGGCGCGCGGGAAGCTATCTCCCACGAGGGGGTCTGAAGCATATACTCGGACTTGCGCGGCGCGCGCCGCGCCGCGCCGAGCACTTTGCGCGTGCACGTGTGAGGTGCGTGCGCGTGCACGTGCGAGGTGCGAGCACACGCAAAGTGCGCTGCGCGGCCTTGTGCGAGCATGCTGCGTGAAGTTGGCACTTGTAATGCACAATTTATTGTCTTAAAACTTGAATGGAATCAGGGGTGCCGATTTATGTCTGTGCCAGTGCGTGCCCATGCTTGCGCATGCCCGTCGCCCAACCCATCCCCCGATAAAGCGATAAAGCTGACGCAAACGCACCATAGGAGATTTAACAGCGACCTACACACACACACACACACTTCACACACCACTTCAGTTCGACAGAATAGGAACAAGCGACCGAAGCATGCTGTATGTGTCAGTCTGTCACTCTCTCTCTGATACTGCTCAATGCACAGTGTGTTTACTCACTACGTCAGCAGGGTAGAGTGCACTGACTCATGCAGCCAATCAGATTCGGCTATGTTTTGATCAACTCGTTTTGTAACCCGGGGCCGCCAGCGGGCCTCGGGTGGAGGAGTTTGCTATCAAATCAATGTAAAGAGACTCGACCCGCCCCGCCACAGCCTAGAGCCCAGAGCAGAGCACCCACGGGGAAATGAGGGGAGAGAGAGAGAGAGAGAGAGAGAGAGAGATGCCTGTGACAGTCACTGAAGTTTCGCCAAATGAGGGTGGGGGCGGGGCTGCTGGGGGGGGCTGGGGGGGGCTGCGTCAGGAAGGTGCAGGGGCTGAGGCCGCCACCAGGGGGGGCTGCAGCCCCGGCAGCTCCCCCTTTCCAGCGCGGTTGCGGGGAGGGGTGCTTTGTGTTCGGCTAGTGTGCCGTGTCCTGAAGGGTGGTCTCCCCAGAGAACGTGCGTGAGCTGGGCCGGGTAGGCAGGCCGGGGGGGTCGGTGCACACTGCACAGGGTGGGTAGAGGCACTGCCGAGGCAGTGCTGTGCGTGGTCACGCGGATCAGTTTCTGACACAACAACGGCCAGTAGGCTATACAGTAACCATTGATAGTATACAGTAACCTCTCTCCCTGCACCATTGCACCATGCAACAATAGCTTAACCCGAGTGGACAATTCTGGTATAGGCTATTGAAATAAAATCTCACACATCCCTACCCTATTAAAGAAACGAGAAGGCTATTTTTAAATATGTATGTTATAGCCTATATGAGCGAAACGACTAATTAAAATGCTACTAATTACAAAAGCATACATTTTCGTTAGGAATCCGAACTGGTTCATCTTCCAATTCTCTTGTTCTCACCCCCCCCCCATCTCTCTCTCTGACTCTATCCCTCCCCCCATCTAGGCTATCTTTTCTCTCTCCCTCTTTCTCTCTCTCTCTAGTCCCGAAGCGGATAGAGACTGAGAACTGAGTCTGCTCTCAGTTAGGAGGAAGCTGCTGATGTGACGCTGTGGTTTTATGGGCATGACCACACCTCCACAATGCTTTTGGGCATAAACACGCCTATACAGAGATGTGCGCCGGGATGACGTGAAGCGCAGCGGGCCCACATGCCCACAATTAGGGCTTTGCGTGGCGCTAATCCAACGCAAAACGCAAAATTCCTGCCGTCCGGGAAATAGGGCCCTTAATGTTTATTTCAACAATAAACCATTCGTAAACGTTATGCAATCTGTGGACATGCATGTTAATTGTCGAGATTGCTATAGTAGTTTCACAAGTTATATCTGAAGTTGATCTCTGTTTGTTTGGGGATAACTACTTTAGTGGACCATACGCCAGACAATTGTCCAAGTCCCTCTGATCCGAGTCCCAAGCAAGTCTCAAGTCAATTGGTCCCGAGTCTCAAGCAAGTCCCAAGTCTTTCCTTTTGTCGGCAAGTCAAGTCAAGTCAAGTCACAATGTTATTTCAAGTCAAGTCTCGAGTCGAGTCACAGGTTATGTCAAGTCGAGTCACAGGTTAGAAAAAATGACAAGGCAGAGATTATTTAGGCTGCAGACGTGCGCGTTCACGTTAATACGTGCTTGTTGCCAAGCAACACACTTCTCTCAGACGAGCTCCAGACAGCTGACAGACAGCTCCAACTCAGCTCAAACTTATAGAGTTGTATTCAAAGCATAGAAACGTTCTCACAGCTCAATTTAACAGCGCCAACACAAGCAGTTTGATCACAAGTGCAATCAGTACTGAATGCGATGGCAGACTGCGCACTGCGGCACGAAGTCAGGAAGAAATTGAAAGATCTTCCGACGCATCAGCTTAAAACCCGCCGACGAGCGGAGGTCCTGCGCCCAAAACGTCGATATTTACAGCACATATCGATCGATATTTTTGGAGAAGATTCCGGCCGCATCACGCGCAGATCAAGATGAGACAGCTGTCAGTGAGTAGCTACGCATTTGGGTGTAACTTTTACGCCTGCTCAGGGGTGAAAGTGGTTTGAATTTCTTGCAGGAACTATAGGCTACTACCCCAACCTTCATCGTTTCATATTGTTCTCCTCCCACCCCCATGCATCCCTGAACACACACATCCAATTTTTAATGCCTGTATGGTGTCGAAATTAGAAACACTTGACAATATGTATAGTAAATTATTTATTTAAACATTATAACAGACTCATAACAGACTCTCCTATGTGGACTATTATGTGATTCCAACTGTCCTTTTTGACCAAAACATTTACCACACACTGAACAATTAAATTGTTTCTCTCCTGTGTGAACTATCATGCATCTCTTCAAGTCTCCTTTTATGGCAAAACATTTACCACACACTGAACAATTAAATTGTTTCTATCCTGTGAACTATTATGTGTCTCTTCAAGTCTCCTTTATGGCCAAAACATTTACCACAGACTGACTGAGCAATTAAATTGTTTCTCTCCTGTGTGAACTATTGTGTCTCTTCAAGTCTCCTTTATGGCCAAAACCTTTACCACAGACTGACTGAGCAATTACATTGTTTCTCTCCTGTGTGAACTATTGTGTCTCTTCAAGTCTCCTTTATGGCCAAAACATTTACCACAGACTGACTGAGCAATTAAATTGTTTCTCTCTTTTTGTGTGAACTATTGTGTCTCTTCAAGTCTCCTTTATGGCCAAAACATTTACCACAGACTGAGCAATTAAATAGTTTATTGCCTGTGTAAATTATCATGTTTGTTCAAGTCTCCTTTTTGACCAGTTTTCTTTTAACCACAAACTGGGTAACTCAAGTGTTTCTTAACTGAGGTTCATTAGTTTCCATCCATTCTTTATTACTGTCATCAGTTTTAGGTTCAGAAGAGTCTGAATTATTGTTATCACTAGCTGCCAGGCGTGCCAGCTGGTTGTAAACTACTAGCTGGATCTAGGTCCCTGGGAAACTGGGGACACTTAAACACTTTTCCACATTTTCCACAGAGGGCTGAAGTAGTTATCCTTGTCTTCTGTGTAATGGCGAGCCATGCAACTTGTTGAGTGGGCTGCTCTTCTTCCTTTGCCCAGCCAAGTCTTCACATAAGGCAGTGGATCCCACTGTCTGCATGGAGGTCCCACAGAGCTGATGAAGAGGAGATTTGCTGCATTTCTTGTTGTCATTTTGCTCCTATACTCAGTTATGATGTTGTTCATTGTGCTGAACCCCCGTTCACAGTCAGCATTGCTTGCAGACAGTGTGTCAACTGCCATGAGCAACTTCTTCATCTTGTTAGGAATGGTTCTTCCTCCACTTGCTTTGTATTCAGTGAACCCAAGGTGGGCCTCTTGTCCATTCAGATGTAGGACATCACACAAAGCCCTCACCTCATTATCTCCAAATCGAGGATTGTCGTGGTCCCAGTTGTCAGGGTTGAGGACTGCCATTTGTTTGATAAGGTTATTGTACGCCTCTTTTCGGTTGGCTGCAACACTGGCCTGTGCTCTGTTTGCTGTGGTTGTGAAGAGTCTTTCTTTCATATTGTCTACCACTGCTTGGATGAACTGAGCAGAGTTAATGATGGGAGACCTGCCAACTCTTAACTCCTCTCCCTTGAATTCCATCACTTCCTCTGCTTGGCTGGCTTCAACTGCATGTTGTCCTGGGTAGCGATTGAAGCTTTCTATGCGTTTGATATACATTGTCATGGTGTCATGGGCCTTTGGGAGCGTGGTCTGTCTGTCCTGAAGAATTTCTGACAAGTTCTTAAGTTCAGTCAGAACATCTGCCATCACTGCAAGACTTTTCAGGAAGTTGATGGAGCACAACTTAGAAAGCAGACCTTTGAATTTGGCCCTGTCTCTGCTGTCCCTTGTATTATCCTCTGATGCTTCACGGAAATGTTGTGCCAAGGCTGGATAAGACTGCCAAACTGCAGAGACTGCCCTGCATGAAGAAGCTACCCAGCGAACACTGAACACTTTTCCGATCCTCCTGAGGGCGATGTCTAGGTTGTGAGCACATTCACTCAGCTCCCGCATGTTTTTTGGTGACTGGCTATATAATGAATATAGGCTGTCAAGGAATGCCTGGAAGTCCTTTGTTCCCCCCGTCACATCCAGGGCCTGGTCCACAGCAAGCTCCAGTCTGTGATTGAGGCAGTGCCATAGTAGGATGCCTGGGAAGTCATCCTGGAGCAACTTCCCAACACCTGACTTCACTCCCAGCATGACACTGGCCCCATCACTGCAAAATCCAATGAGGACTTCCCTCAGCAACTCAACAGTGAAGCTGTTCTTAAGCAAGCAACCCATAATCTGTTCCTTGATATGAGCAGCACACATACTATCCAGCTCAACCAGGTCCAATGGAAAGGCAATGGGCTCCATTTCTCCATCAACACTAGCCTTCAGAAACACAATGAGTGTTGATTTGTGCCCGACACTGGTCGACTCATCAGCCAATACTGTGATTTTACTCTTGGCCTCGATTATCTTTTTCAGAAGTTCCTTTTTCATCTGTGATGACACATGCTCAATTATATCAACACAGACTGTTTTGCTGTGCAAAACACGCCCTAAGCTAACAGCATTTACTTGCTGCAGGTCAATCAGACTCTCAAAGTCTGTGAAAGGCTTGTCATTCTTGGCCACATAGTATGCTGTCATAAATACTTTGGCAGTAGACTCAAATGCAGACTCCTGACTACTGGCGTTCATGTTCAGAAGTATGTCTTTATCTGCTGTCTGAAGGATCTTGACAGCTTCAGTATGCGCTGTGGAGTTCCTGTGCTCATGGATCTTTTTCCTCAGTGATGAAAGCTGTGTTTCCCTTGAATGACCACATGCGGCTATCTTTCCTTCAGCCCACTGAGTAGCTATGTTGACCCCACGGGATGCCATGACACCCAGATCTTTTACATCATGGCATGGGCTACAGCCTAGCCTTCCATTTTCAGCATGCAGCCATTCATTTTTCTCCTTGAACTGTTTATACTGTTCTTCTTTCCATACATTAGGGTAAGCAGTAGGAGGGCTTGCAGCATCGCCTGTTCTTTCTTCTGAGGGACCTGCTGCTTCTTGTTGAGTCTCCTCTTCCTCTCTCTGGCCCTCAACTGTTTGAATTAAATTAACATTTACAACTAAATTCATCAACAGTCAAACAGTCTGTCTTTGAATTGTCAGAACAGTGGGCAGATAAATTAATGAACAGATTATTAGTAAAATAAAATATCTCAAAATGTATCCTACAATGTGTAGGATACATACAAAATGTTGTACTGTATGCACACAGACTGTGTTCTGAGTAAGCCATTGTCTATAGTTTGCTAGTAAGCTAACTTCATGTCCATTCTCTGGTCTAAATTAGCATCATCACCTGTATTTGCATCTGAGGGTGGGTTTTCATTTTGCAGAGGCTCTGCCTCTTCCCTCTGGCCCTCAATTTGCTCTTTTCTTCTAAATTTCGCCACATTATCTGCTTCTTTCTCTCTCTCCTTCCTCTTAAACATTTGAGTTAGTGTTCGTTGCATTTCTGCTCCTTTGTTCTGAAAACAATGGCGAAACATGTTGGGCTCGTTTATTATCCATCCTTGCCCGCTGCAGCTGTGCAAATTGCATTAATAAAGTAGGTGCATTTGGTCGCAAAATGTCCGGGAACAATAAATCAAACGCACCTTTATACAACAGTTAGTTCCGGCCGAGTAATTTGATTGGACAAGAGTTGCCTACCGCCGTACATTTCATGTTAACACAACAGCGCTGGCACTTCACTCAGTTCACTGTGTGTGTATCACTCCATCACTTCACTGTCTGCGCCTCCTCCTGCTAGCTGCTGTTAGCTACTCGCCCCACAATTGCCACAAAGTAAACCCATGCCTTGCGGCACATCGCTGCCTGCCTGCCTCTCAGTGGTTGGAAATATTACCGTTTCTGCTTGCTTGCTTGCTTGGGAACTACACTCGCGCAATCCTGGTGGAACTGTTTTTGTTTGCGGAGCGGAGGCAAGCCGCAAGCGAGACTAGACTTGACACAGCCCAGTGCAGGCAGCAGCAGCGGCATTCAGGAACTGCGTGCTGGAAGCGCAAATCAGCCTACAGCACGGATTAAAAACCACTGACAGCCAGGTCTAAAAAACGGAACAATTTAGAAGCAATTTATGAGAGAGACTGTTGTTTATTAGTAATGACATAACGTCAGCCATGCATTTCCTTGTTGGAAATTATGGATCGACTGCACTCTGCAACAATCGGATTTTGATTGACAGGCAGCTGGATGTTTTACCCCAACGGCGTTCAGGCAACGAAAGTCTTAACGGAACTGCGCACCGGACGGTTCCGGTCCACTTTCACCAGTGCGCCTGCTCCATACACAGACGCAGCGCATACAGGGTGCACGTCATAAAATTAAGTTAGTCGTAACTAGGGATGCAGGGGTTAACCGGTTTGACTATTAACCACGATTTAAAACGTCACGGTTATATAACCGCAGAGGGTCCGCTACACCGAGTGTTTTGTTTCACAACAGTCCGTCAGTTTAAACTCCCATGCGGCGCAGACGGCGCTGGAAGGAGAGGAACCTGTCTCTCTCGCTTCGTTTCCGCACGGACTATTTAGCGGAGGCACCAAACACAGGCAGCTGCCATGTCTCCCAGTAGTAGCCAGTCTGTAGCCTAGCCATGGATGTCAGCCCAACATAAATGTTGCAATACATGTCCCGCAAGGTTTCTGAGATTAGGGGAAAGTCTGAGCTGGTGTTACGTTAAGCCAAACGTGGGGAAGAGGCAGCGGATTTGTTTAGCGTTAACATACAGTCATTGACGTTAACGTTAGCTGTTGTGGCTAATGTTAGCTAGCTGGCCATGGCCTGGCGTACATAGTTCCTCAAGCTCGTTGTGACCAAACATCCCCGCATTTAAAGCACTTCATGCTCCCAGCGCTGGCCTAAACCATAGAGAACCTCATGCTTTACATGAAAAGAAACATCAAGGGTTTGTGTCAACTCCAAAAGCAACCCGCTAACGTTACATGTAGGCCTAATAACGTGAAGCTAACGTAGCTAGCTGCTTGGCAGTCATGATCTGACTGAGACAAGGAAAACAAATGCGCACATTTACATAACAAACACCAGTCAACACCACAGAGTGTCCTTTCTTTAATCCAGAGGGAGCATTTTCCAGTAAAAAGTGAAACGACACATGATGGCTTATAGTGAGGCTTTCCATGCCTGCCCCATCATCACTTCAATAGAACTGACCCCAATGCAAAATTCATTTCAGACGGCACATTTAGTTGCCAGTAACATGCCAATAAGAGTCTAAGTTACTATGCCTTTTGTGTTTTTTTCTGCAGACTAAGCAGCTATAGGCTTTCGCTTCTATAAAGTAATAATAAAATATTTTTTGTATTGAATATTGAGTGATACACTTTACTAATACAATCATATTATATCAGAAATGTTGTTTGTTTTATGTTCACAATAGTGATGTCAGTTAGATTTGATTAGGTCAGAGCCATGGAATATTAAATCATCCATCTTTGCTCACTACATCTGCCCTTTCTTCTTTTTTTAATCCCAGGTGTGCATAAAATACAGGTTAAGAACTTATTTTTTTAAATACAAAAATGTGAAAAAAGTAACATAGTATGTTTATCGTATCGGTTATTGGCCAGGAGAATATTTATCGGTTAGCGTAGGCCTATACTATCGGCTGTAAAAATCCATATCGTGCATTAGTATTCCGGAAGGCAGCAACTGTTAAGATTGTGGGGGAAATACAATAAAACCTCTATTTAGAGAATGCTCATGTGATTTTTATACGTCCATAACAATAATCGTGAAACCGTGATAATCGTGGTTTTTTCTCAGACTATAATCGTGGATCAAAAAAAATAATCGTTGCATCCCTAGTCGTAACTTTGAGTTCTACATCGGACGTAGCGTGTAAACCTAGGCGTACGCCCAGCTGGTGCACTCGGCTGATCTTGTCACAAGTCCGAGTCGAGTTTCGAGTCATTTTCTTCCAAGTCCGAGTCGAGTTTCAAGTATTTACCTTCCAAGTCCGAGTCGAGTCGGAAGTCGTCAAATTTGCGACTCGAGTCGACTCGAGTCCGAGTCCCTATGACTCGAGTCCAATTGTCTGCCATACGCTATTCATCTGTCTGTATGATGCGTATGATGCGCTATTCAGAGTGACCGAAGGTGGACATAACGTTCGTTGTTGTTGAACATAGATTTGTTTTAACAATCATTCTCTACATTATGCCATGTTAACTAAACAGAATTTAAACTATTTGGAGAAATTAGTGGCATTGTTACTGCAGTCACTCAATCAGCAAATCGAGCTCAGACAAGCGTGCTGGGTTTAGTCCAATCAGATCGCGGTTCATTTGTAAACCACCTCTCAGAGCCAATCGAGGGCTCAGCTTTTCACATAGCCCCAGGTTGGTCCCGCCTAGCGCCTACTACATTAGTTATGCCTGCATCTCAATAGCCCTGCTGCCTGGTTGTATTTGAGACCTTTTAACGTGCGTTGAGCATTTTTATTGGGGGAGAAAAAAATCAGACTAGACGACTAGTAAAATTCACTAGTCGTGAATGCCCTACTAGGAGGAGAAAAAAAAGGATCAACACGTTACAGAAGAAAGTGTGAACTGCTGGTCTTATCGTATCTCTCTTAGAACAAATCCTCATTTGCCATCACAGAAACAAGTCCTGTAATCCTGACCTTACACTAAATCTCAACTCATTGTAATTGTGTGTCCTATGATTGCAATTCTCTTAAACATCATTCATTATAGTGTGAAACTACAGGAACTATGCAGAACTAACTGTACAGAAGCATCAGAACTGTCAGATTATGGTTATTTTAAGACAAGAAAAGAATAATTCGCTTTCAATTCAAAGGGCCAAGATGGAGGCATTGGTGACAGCAGTGGTGACATGATTCCTGAGTTTTTGCCCCCTATCTTCCCACTGGCCTTAGGCGCTAAAACTGGCGTTAAACGCAAAAAAACGCACCTTGTGCCTGCCTCGGGAAGATAGCATCCTGGTTTTAGGCCCCGAAATGCGCTTTACGCCGAAGAGGCGTGGCGCAGTGCCAGAATGGGCCTTAAATACTGGCCTAAAGATATCTTCCCTCCTGGCGTTAATTTAGCGCTTAGCGCTTTTCAAAACCAGGCCTTATTCAGTGCGCCGCGGATATTACTGTGCGTATTTACGCACAGCTCTCCTCTGCCGATCTCACACTCTCTCCCCCTCTCTCTCTCTCACTCACTCCCTCTCTCTCGCACGTCAGACAGGCACAAAGGCCGATGGAAAAAAAGTTGTTCTATCGTAGTTTTGAGCCCCTGTCATTCAGAGGCTGTTGGGCCACATGTGAAATCTCCCAGCATGCATTGAGGCTAATCCATTTCGACAAGAAATAGCAACAAAATTAGCCTAAATAGGCTAAGTGGTAGATATAAATTATGTTTCTGTTAACACAACATGCACTTGTAGAACATTTCAATATTGGCCAAAATCCATTTCGACAAGAAGTAGCAACCAAATCAGCCTAAATAGGCTAAGTGGTAGATATAAATGATGTTTCTGTTAACACAACATACAATTGTAGAACATTTCAATATTGGCCAAAATAAAACATAGAAATCAAAACACAACCCTATGTGAAACATATATGTAATCCAGGTGGTATATACAGTATATCCCTTGCAGATTTAACGTGATTTAGATGAGTGACAGCCGTAACATGGTTCTACTGTGATGTCCTACTGTGATGTCCGCTCCAATAAGACTTGGCTTACTTCACATTTACTTTTACAATAAAAACACATTTATGCAATGACTTTACATAATGTAGGCTATATTTATGTGCATCATCCTACCTGTGCAGCAGGGGAGAGAAAACGATATCATTCTGGACAAACTTTCACCAATCTAATCTCATCATGACATAGGGATAGGCTACGGTATATTTTTCTAGCCAATGCGTTTAGAACATTCTTTTCACTTTCTTTTCTGAAGCCGGACTGGATCGCTCCGTGGAATTGGAGCTTTTAAAAAGGAAGCTTGTGATTTGTTTACTGCACTTCTCCAATCAGCAGGTCGTGCATAATTCTACGCTTAAAAGGCGTGGTTATAATGCTTAAGGCCGCCTGTAGCGCCGACACGAAAATATCGAGTGCGCCGGTCCACGCCCACTAATATGAGCGGGGCGCTAAGCGCTGTTTTAAGGCTGTTGCAACGATAGAGCCCTTTGCGCTGAGGTCACACAGCATGTCAGCAGAGACATTAATGTCATCAGCAGCGTTCATTAAAGGGGCTGTACGTGATTTTTAAAAAATAAGACAGTGTTATAGCTCTACATTTCCACAGCCATCACTGATATAGAGTGTTTGGTCAGTAACATGTGTCTCCCAGTCCGTCTGCTCTGTCAACAGAAAATACATTTGTCGAATCCTCTCTCCTGATTGGATAAAAGTGGGAACGGGATACCAGAAAATGTATTTTCTGTATACTGCAGAGTGGAGGACCCATGTTACTGACCAAACACTCTATCGCTGTGTCTGAAACGCAAGGAAGCTGCCTATATAGGTGGCATTTCTAGGTAGGAATTGTTGTAATTAGGCTGAAAAAGTGACAAATATCAATGGTGGTGAACGGAGACAAACGTTACTCTTTTCGATCCCATGTCAAGAAAGTCACAGTATGTCCTGAAACTGAAACATAAGGTTTAGTTTTGTCAATCGACTACATCTGTCGTGTCACACAGGAGGTTTTTCCAGTGAGGTATAGGAGGATGGTCCTCCTCTATTTTCTAGAAGAGATCGGGGATTTTATATAATAATATTTTTTTAAATAAAATATCAATCAAATGTGGTTTTTCTGATGTGCGGACCCTCATTTTTTCATTCATTATATTCTTAAATTGCTTCAACAACAGTGACCTGTAGGGCACTGATGGAAAGGAGAGCTCCATGCAGACAGGAGTCTGGCCCGGCCATCAGGGGGTAGGTATAAAAACATTACCCCTGAGGGCGTTTATTTATTTGGTAATTTATCTAATGCAAAAATATGATTGGTTGAAAAACACTTGCAATTCACAGGGAACGGTGCAGGGGTACGGTGGCGCAGTCGATAACGCTGTCGCCTCACAGCTAGAAGGTCCTGAGTTCGATTCTTGCCTGGGACGCTGTGGGCGCTGGAGTTGTGACCCCCCCATATCTTCAGTGCCTACTGCCCAGGTGGGCTATCTCATCGAAAGGGCCTTTCTGTGTGGAGTTTTCATGATCTCCCCGTACCCCCCAGGGGGTTCCTCCGTACATAACCCCCCACTAAAAACATGCAGAAGATCGTCATCCGACCAGTGACGACAACATCTGAAGTTGGTCCAATGATGGTCCCTGGGCGCTGGAAAGAAATAGCGACCACTGCTCCTGGCCTGCCCCCCGGAGATAAGGACAAGCCTGGATGGGTCAAATGAGTGTGTGTAGTGGCCGCATGCATGTGTTGTAGTGTGTTCGTGTGACAATAAAGACGGGCTTCCGTCTGAAATCATTTTAATCGTTTTAATAGTTTTTTTAATCCTTTCGAACAGGGGAATTATGTGTTTTTCAACCAATCATATTTAGCTGGAGCATAACCCGCCCTTACCAATCAATACCAATCAATTAATTTATTCAACCAAATTGGTTGTTGATTGGATAGATTGCTAAGATTGACATTGTATTGTCCACTGATGAATGAGTCTCAACGCTGAATCCAGTTCACTAGGAAGTGAGATCCACTTTGCTGTGATGACCTGACAGGAATGATTTACACGACACTGACGACAGTAGCAGCATACCGTATTTCCTCTATTAGTGGCCTCTATTCCATTACAGGCCTCTGCTCTAATATAGGACGGGGGCACGGCCTGCACGGACAAATAAAGGCCCCTCCCTCAATACAGGCCGGGTCCAAAAAAAAACAAAAAACGAAGGAGCAAAAACTACGGTGAATACGGTACTGTAAATTTCCCATAACACAACGCATCTACCGTGTGACGTAACCGGACGTAACGCAGACAAGAGAAATAAAAACAAACATGGCACCGACCAAACGAACCAGACGAAAGTTTGACGTTAAGTTTAAAGAGAGCATTGTGCAATATGCAGCGGAAAATTCGGTACAGTGTGATGTGGAATCAGCCCTTCAAGCAGAGCCTGCATGATGCCTATGACCAGTGGATGGCTGGGGACGCAGATAAGCAGTACACAGCTGGAGGTGGAAACCTAAAAGCGCCTGCCCGACGCCTGCTTGTGGACTGGGTGATCGCCGCCTGGGACAAGCTGGACAAGGATCTGATCAAAAAGTCCTTCCAAGTTTGTGGACAGTCTGTGAAAACTGACGGGAGTGAAGACAACCTCATCCACTGCTTCAAGCAGGGACAGCCCTGCGCCGCTGGACGGGAGGCTCTCGCCCAGCTGCGTCAGCGGGACCAGGAGAACAGACAGGCAGCCGAGGATGAGGAAGATGAAGAGGAACTGGTCAACAATGAACTTGTTGTTCTGGATGATGTTGATGATGATGAGGACGCGGAGGATACCGACATACTAGATGAGGAGGAGGAGGATACTGAGTGAGTGAGTGACCACCAATATTTATTTGCGTTGTTTGGTTTTATGCAATATTTTGCAATAAAAGTCATGAAAATAAAGGAGTATGTCCATGAGAGTTTAATATTAAGAAATAAAGGCCTCACTCTAATACAGGCCTCTGCTCTAATATAGGACGGGGGCTCTCTGCGGCTCAGTAAATAAAGGCCCCGGTTACTATTAGAGGAAATACGGTATTATATTTCCCCCTTATTTGTATTTACTTTTTATCAAGCAGTAAGTTAGTTAGTTCACAAGCCAGGCAGTCGTTGCATTGCATTACGAGCCAACGAGCCAGACAGCGGGCCAGACAGCGGGCGGGCCACAGTAGTAGTGGAGACAGAGAAAACTGGGATATTTGCAACGTCAGAAAACTGGGATATTTGCAACGTTTCGGCTGCATGCGGTTACACTACAGACGGCATGGATGTGTAAGTACCGTAATTTCCGCACTATAAGGCGCACCTGAGTATAAGCCGCAGCAGCAAAATTGCCTGTTTGTTACATATATAAGCCGCACCGGACTATAAGCCGCAGGTGTTTTAATGTTTAATTACCATATGTAAGGGTTCATGCACAGAGGGGATTGTCGGGAAAGAGATGGCTGTTTGAGGAAGCTCCCATTTATTAACATTTCAACAAAACAACATAACACAACACCACCTGTGTTTTTTTTTACAGTGCACACAGTGTCCGCGGTGTGGTGAAAAGAGGGCAAGAGAGGAAATTAAAACAGAAGTGGATTTATAGTTAGAAAGAGTGCTAAAGAAGAGAGAATTCCGTTTTTTCTTTTAGTTACTCACAGTACTATTGACCAGTCCAACTCAAAAGATATTCGGCAGTTTCACTTTGAGCTCTCGTTCCGCCGCTGTCCATCAATGGTTATGACGAGTCTCGCTGGGTACAGTACGCCAAAGCGATATCCATTGACTTTAACCTTTTCGATGATGCTGTTGTATGTTGCGCGTTTCTGTTGCACCAACGCGGAGAGGTCCTGCCGGACGAAAAAGCGCGTACCCTCCCAGGTGAGGGGCTTCTTCCCCGCAGCCTGGAGGATGAGTTGACGGTCGGGCCAGCGGATGAAGATGGCCCTCGGTGGCAGGCCGGGGTCTGGACGTGGCCGAGGCGCCCGGTGTGCCCTGTCCACCTCTGGTGGTTTCTCGCCTTCCTTCAGGTCCAGGATGTAACACAGGATTTTGCCAAGGAAAGCGTCCATGTCACCAATCTCAGCTCCCTCTTTTACATTGATCAGGCGAATGTTATTTCTTTTACTCCTGCTGATTAAGTCATCAACCTGCGTGTGCAGGGTTTCGATTTGTTTTTGCATTTTATCCATTTTCGGACTCACTGTGTTGTTTTTGTCCTCCAGTGCGCTGATGCGCTTTTCCGCATTAGAAACTCTGTTCACGGTTGCCTTATTTTCTTTAGTGAGTGAGTGGATGGACTTCTGCACGTTTTCAAACTTGTTTTCAAGCTGCTCAAACCTCTGAGCGATGTCGGACTTAATCGATAGTGTTTCACGGAGTAAAAGTTTAGCCCAAGCCGGTGTATCTCCAGCCTCCAGCAGGTGAGTCATTTCCTCATTCATGGCGGTGATTGCTTCGTCTTTTTCTTTCTGCTTACTGGTTTTCAGTCTTGTGCTTCTTCCAGCAGACATTCGCCCCACTCTTTAAAGTTATTCAGTTGGTTCTGGTCACCTTATTCATTTTAGATCAGATCGCTAAAACATATTGTTTGGTCTGGTGTAGCAGCTGTCTAGCTGAGCGCCATGTTCACCGTGCGATCACGTGATGCCGGTTGATTTCCGCCAAATGATGTGCAGATGAAGCTGTGTAACCTGTAAAATCCATAGATTTTGGAGGTCCCCGAGTGGCCGTTTGCTGAAAAAATCCATAGATAAGCCGCACCGTTATATAAGCCGCAGGGCCGAAAAATGGGGAAAAAGTCGCGGCTTATAGTGCGGAAATTACGGTAAGTCAATTAATTTCAAGTTATCCGGGCCTTCTACTAAATTCAGCATGCAAATGGTCCACCAAGCAGCGCTATTTTTTCGTATTAATATGTTTCATGCTGCATAGCATAATAAAAACCGCAATCTTAAACTCCCACATCTTTTAACTGAATTTGGCCTGGAAATCCATGGCTGACAACGAGTTCATTTTTAAAGCGTGAGTGGTGATTTTTATACCATATCGTCGCTGTCGTTCCAGGACCTCAAATTTCCAAAACAGCAACCTTTCAGGAAGTTAAAAAAACCTGTTTGCTCTTAAAATACTGAACCAAACGTCGTCAAAGTTGGCACATGTCTTAATTATAGTTAGTTTCCCGCTGAATGTGTCATTACTTTATTTATATCTTACCTGGATAAGCTCAAATGATGTTGTTTATATTATCAGTCCGACTTGGAAGCACTTTCTCCCGGCCAGTCAAGCGGGAGAGAGTCGCATGCTCATGCACGAGCCGCAAGCTCCAGGCCGCGGGGGCGCGCGCAGGAGCAACAGCATTGCCCCTCGCCTCTCATGTCCGAGGCGGGGGCTTTCGCATGGGGTGAGAAATAGTCTGACATAACGTAGCGTTAACGTTACTTTTTTCTCGTCAGAAAACACTCCGATTTGCATGTTAAAACAAGTTTGCAGCCTAGGAATAACTAGAAAACATTTGATTGATATATTAACGTCAGAGGAAGCCAGGATTAGTCAAAACGATATGAGAAATACACAGCACGTCTGCCGTGTGACTTTTCCGGGTTTATTGTCCTGCGTGGGGGGGGTACACACGGAGGTAGGGGACGAATTTCGAGGTTTGACTGACAGATTGAGGGCGAATGGCGTTACGAGATTTACTGACGTTTTAATGCTTTTCCATTGGTTGCATTTGTTAAAAACCACACAGAGACGTGAAGGCTGACCAATGGCACTGATTTATGACAAAAAGTAAAAAAGTGAAAAAAGGCACATTCGAGGTCCTGGCACAACAGCGACGATATGAAAGTAGAAGAAATAAGGAATCGATTGGGACCAAGCATGTCAACCTAGCATGTCGGGAAGTGGGGGTAAATAACGCTCCAAAGTTGATGAATTAGAATGTAACTAAACAAGTATGTTGATAGTGCAGGGGAAGACACTCTCTGGTTCCTAGATGCACGAAAGTGTAATTTAACGCTATTTGACAACAGTTTCGGCCGTATAGCCTTTGTCAAGTCTCATACAAACAGTGCAAGACAGCCATTATAAAGACAGGTGGGCTGATTGAATCGACAACACCTGTCCTGTGAAAGCACACCTGAGTGTGATTACAATGACATCATAGGATCAGTCATGCAGTAATAGGCTACATTTAGACAGTAGATTAATCAAAACATTGATGTCACAGGTAGGCTGCTGTATACCATAATATATCATGAATCTATGTGAATAAATAGATTTATATAAATAGTAATCACAGCCTAATGCATAGAGATAAATCCTGGAACCTCGCAACAGTTGTAGCCTAAGGCTGGGTTCACACCGACGACCCAAGCCTTGCCTATGCCTTGCCTTTACCCACGCTTTTTAATAGGCGTCCGTTTTAGTCAACGAGGCTGTGTACACAGGGCGCCTGAGCGTGAACCCTGCGTGTACCCACGCCTTGCCTGTGCCTCGCCGATTTTATTGAATAGGCGTGAGTTCTATTTTGAAGCCGACAAGGCGCGTGCAGGCAGACTTCTTCTGTCAAGCCATGAAAGAAAAACGCACAATATCCGTCGGAAATGGCAAAGTCAACTGAATTTCAAAATAAAATGGAGTTACTACAACAGTTTCGAGCAGAGAGAGAGAGAGATTGACGGGTGGCTATCACGTGGGGCTTTCTCCCCGTCGGCAAACAAATCTTCATGAGAGAGAATAGCGACCGAAGAAGCAAGATGGACAATGTTGTTGTGCCAGCACATATTCTTGCAAGATCACCTCTCTAAAATGTCCGACTATAGTCAGACCTGGTTATACATATCCAGCATCAATAGAAGATTAAATATATCCGATTTATTTTACCTAGAGGCTACCCATGACAATTCTGGACAACACGTGAAAAAATACAGTCGGGAGAGAGGAGAGGCGCTTGTGACTTGGCTCCAGGTTCGGCGTGCAAAAGGCGTGCGGTGTGATCGCAAAAGCGTGTAACAGGTTCACGCCCAGCTCGGCGTAGGCGTGGGTTGAGGCAAGGCAAGGCGTAGGCTGTCTGTGTGAACTAAGCGTAAGCCATTGGTTTTCAAAGTGATAATCTATTTTCACTATAATTCCATGACATCCATAAGTAACACAATCTAAGCTAGTGTAGAAGTGAGTAACTAGGCTAATAATAACCATAACAGCACAAATAATTGACAAAAATCTCGAAATAAATATACAGTATTTACTCTGATAAATGAAATACCGTAAATTCCGGACTATAAGCCGCACCGGTGTATAAGCCGCACCTGCAAAGTTGACTATTTTTTTCTTATATAAGCCGCACCGGACTATAAGCCGCGGGTGTTTTAATGTTTTTTTTTTTTTTTTTTTTTTTATTGTGTTTTAATGTTTAATTACCATATGTAAGGGTTCATGCACAGAGGGGTGTTTGAGGAAGCTCCCATTTATTAACATTTCAACAAAACAACATAACACAACACCACCTGTGTTGTTTTTTACAGTGCACACAGTGTCATACAGTGTCATACAGTGTGGTGAAAAGAGGGCAAGAGAGGAAATTAAAACTTATTATAGTTATATAGGATTTATAGTTAGAAAGAGTGCTAAAAAAGAGAGATTATTTTTATTTTTATTTTTTTATTTTTTGAAAAAATCCATAGATAAGCCGCACCGTTATATAAGCCGCAGGGGCCAAAAAAGCCCAAAAAACGGGAAAAAAGGTGCGGCTTATAGTCCGAACAATTATTGATGGTTAAAACTGAATAATGACATCACAACAGTGTAATTCTAATGCTAAATTAAAATGAGATATTCCTCTAAATCTGTCTTCAAAATGCAAAAGGGGAAAAAAAACACCCACATCTTTTTTTGGGAGAGTTTCCTCCCTTGCTTTCAAGCTCACCAGCCGCCACACATTATACGTCACACCATCAACAACATGGACTGGCACTGGTTGTGCGTAGTCTTTCTGATTTATAACTTATAGCGCCACAGTTTTACCACAAACTGTGACTTTCTCAACTTGCAGTTATCTTTTACATCGACAAACATGATATGTGTACCCCGTGGCACAATTAAAACGAGATCACAAAGAGTCACGTCTATCTCCGTTCACCACCATTATTTTCTCAGACGCTGGTACGCTGAGAGAGGCAGGAAGTGACGTTCACTTTGGTTCCCTATACAGGTTCCCTAAACATTTGAGCAACAGCAGGCAGCAGCGATGTGTGGCAGCATAGGTGAAGCAAAGATGGGTTGAGTTCAGCCCTGACAACACGTAGCAAACAAACCGTTTAAACGAAAACGACGGTGCTTTGAACACACTGTTGTGGGACGCAAGCATTGCACCTATCTGTTGGATCCACTGTGCCTCTTTAAACCGCAGGGTTTATAGAAACCTGGCTGCTGATTGGGTAACACCTCTGACACGCTCACCAAACAAGAGACAACGTACCTCAAAGCACCGTTACACACCATTTCGAGTAAACACCAACCCGAAAACCGTAGCACACGGTGCACACCGTTTCGCAGATTGAAGATACTCCAGTGTAAAAGGAGGCCATATTTAAATTGGTGCCCTGTTGTGAGAATAACACTGATTGGTGAATGATTAAACACTGGTCCAATCAATGCTTCGCAATGCTTCATTATTAGGCCAGGTTCTGAGCTGTCCTAAAGTTCACACACACACACACACACACACACACACACACACACACACACACACACACACACACACACACACACACACACACACACACACACATTTTAATACCTTTATTTGTGTTCACATTTAGACAAAAAAAATCCTTGAACACAAACAATAACAGATGCACAAACAATGGGAATTATCATAATGACAAATTTATCTAGTCTGAATCTATGGATAAAGGAAACAGCGCCTCCTCCCAATGTGGCGACTGCCAAATATTGCAGAAATGGAGCAGAATTTGACCAGAGCCTTGGCTCTTGGTCTGTGCAGTCCTGCCCTCTGCAGGCCACTTACGACAAGCCTATGGACATCACCAAGGCTTCCAAATATGAATACAAGCAATTTACAATTGTACCCAAGCTGTATAATAACATCCTCTTGAGCAGTTGGTCTTTCAAACGCACGCACGCACGCACGCACGCACGCACGCACGCACACACACACACACACACACACACACAATTTAGGATTTCCTTAGGACCCTTCTGTAGTATCCAAATCCTAAATGCCTTTGAGCTAAGACAAATGTCCTAATTATAGTTAACTGGTCCTACCTGGTTCTGTCAGGGCAAAAGTCTACTTTTCTAAAGTCACGATTTCACACTTTGTACGTTTCTACAATATTCACCCAGATGAACATGCTTACCTCACGTTTTGGATATCCAGCTTTATAATTCCACTGTTTGGTCTGATGTACCATACACAGTCTGCGTTGTTTGGGTAGTTTCGTGGATAGTTGGGGCTGTGAAAGTGGCCTGTGGGGCTGTCCAGGAGGCCACCACAGGGTCCATCTGAAGAGACATAACATTTCTGATCAATTCAAAATCAAGTACTGCAAATTAAAACACGGACACAGATTAAAACATGTTGTATGTTACTGGTCAAGATGTGTGGTGTGACAGTGAGTCATTTGCTCATAGGGTTCATACTGTATACTTCAACACATTATTATATCAGCCACAGCTGAAATGAGTTACACGCTTGACAAAAAGCATCATCAGTAAGACAGGCATATTGATGACCAACATTTGATCAGAAGTCACAAATCAGAAGCTTGAGAAAGAATGAGACTGACCAAAATCCCTCCTGAAGAATAAAGAAAAATATATAGAAACACCCCTGCTAGAAAGCTTGCTCTGTTTCTAGTAATAATAATAATTTCAAAAAAATCATGAAGATTGTAATGTTTTGCAAATAGGCTAAGTTGGGGGCCCACTTACTATACCTTCAAGGCCCACTTACATTGAACCCCGCCCCAAAGGCTGGGTAAGGCTGCTCTCGAGTAGACAATCATCCTCCCTTTCATACTGAGCAATTGAACCTTGTCCTACCTACACCATTCTCTGTGACGCTGACAAGCAGGACTGCCTGCTGGAAAAGATCCAACCTGCTTTAGCTTTGGAAATGAGGTGGTATTCTCTTGACAGGCTGATGTCAGTTTGGCTCTTACCTTTGACAAGTGTGAGTTCGGTGGAGGTGGAGGAATCGCCGCTGTCGGTTGTCACCGTGCACTCATACATTCCACTGTCGGTTGTCTGAGTAGCAGCGATGAGCAGAGACACATTCATGTTGTTGTTATCCCAGAACGGCACAGCAAACTGAAAGCGTGGCTCCTGTTTAATGCTCTGTGTAGCTCTGTTACCTCCCCTAAAAACTGCGATGGGAGGAGTTAAGGGATCAGCTCCAGCTTTCTTCCAAATGACTCGTACGATTGTAGCATCTGATGCCTCCGGTGCCAGTTTCACCACACAGTTCAGCATTGCCTGCTGGCCATACTGTCCATATTTGTTATCCTTGCACATCAGCTGTACAAAGGAGGCTGCAGATGGAAATCAGAAAAAATAGATTTGATCAGTGGCATGCCAAGGCAAAAGGAGGACATTGTTTGCAATGTATTTCTATCAGGTTACCAGAATTCTGTAACAAATTGCCATTTTTACACTAAAATCCTACTATAAGTTATTGTTTCATCAGTTTACAGGCTTTATATCCCACCTTCTCCTTCAAGTCACACATCAACAACATCACCAAAACATCCTTCTTTCACCTCCGAAACATTGCACGACTCCGCCCCACTCTCTCCCCCTCAGCCGCCGAAATACTCATCCACGCCTTCATCACCTCCAGACTAGATTACTGCAACAGCATCCTGTATGGCCTCCCTTCCACTGTCCTCCGTAAACTGCAATATGTCCAAAACTCAGCTGCCCGATTACTCACCCACTCCCGCTCCAGAGAACACATCACACCCATCCTCCAACATCTCCACTGGCTCCCCATTCAGCACTGCATCCACTTCAAAATCCTCCTCATCACCTACAAAGCCCTCAATAATCTGGCCCCCTCTTACCTAACAGATCTCCTCCAGCGCCACTCCCCCACCCGCCGTCTCCGCTCTGCTGATGCCAACCTCCTAACCCCCATCACCAAAACCAAGCACCGCACCACGGGGGACAGAGCTTTTGCCATCGCTGCCCCAACCCTCTGGAACTCTCTGCCGCTCAACATCAGAAACTCTGACTCACTCACCTCCTTCAAAACCAAACTCAAATCCCACCTCTTCAAAACAGCCTACAATATCTGACTTCTACCTCTAACCACCATTCCATCTCTGCAATCTTTTCATTTGTATTCGTTTTGTATCTGTATTTGTTCTTGTTATTTAGTTTGTTTACTGTTTTTATGTATTGTTTCTATGTATTGTAAAGCGTCTTTGAGTTCCCCAGAAAAGCGCTATATAAAACTTATGTATTATTATTATTATTATTATTATTATTATTATTATTATTATCTTTATTATTATTATTATTATTATTATTATTATTATTATTATTATTATTATTATTATTATTATTATATTACATGTAGTTTGCAATGCATCATGGGTCCACAAAGCAATCACAATAAAAAAAACCAGCTATATTTGCAGTCAGCATTAGCAGAATTACATGTAGGGGAGTGTTTTGAAAGTATTTTATACACTTTACTACCTTTACTACGGTACTTATTGGGTAACACAGCGAGCCCCCCTCGCTCCATTGTGATGATGTCATCTGGTGACTTCTAGTGAATTTTTGATTAGCCAATAGTCACTTTCCTTAGCAACAAGTTAGCAACACAACACTGCATGGCAGTTAGCAAGGGTCAACAGTTTTTGGTGCACATAGAAAACTTGGGGAAACTTTGGATGTATTTTACTCTGTATTCTGAAGCTATTTGAAATGTAACAAAGTACATTACTTCAAACAAAATGTACTTAAATAAAAGTAAAATTACTGATAATAAAAACTACTCAAAAAAGTACAAGCACACAAAAAAGCTACTCAATTACAGTAACTAAAGTAAATGTAATTAGTTAGTTTCCACCTCTGGTAAGTTCAATATACATTTTAATCCATAAATTACCTGCATTATATTTGATAACACCCATTGTCCAATTACATAGCGTTATTCTGAATGAACGTTTCACACTGTGGGAACAACCCCAATCGATATTTTACCGAAACATTGTTTTAATAGTATTGGCTAACGTTTAATTGACGTTACCCATTATATTAATTTAAGTCAGAAGTGGCAGTTCATTTAATTATATTAAGTTAGCGGGTTTTAGTGTTTGACAATAAAATGAAATAAAATAAATCAATAAAGTATACTACTACTATCATAGGCTAACATAGCAGGAAGGGCATGGAGCAGAAAGGATATTGAGATGATTTCCAGCTGCTTGGTGAGAGCTTTATAACGTTAACGTTACTTTGGAAATATTGTGTGTGTGTGTTAGCTTGACATTTTCTGCTACAATATGAAATGTGACATTGCTACTGGTCTAATGTGCATGCTGCTACCTGCAGCTAAACGCGTACATGTACATCAAGTCTGTTGTTAATGCAAGTTAATTGTAACTAACCTTACCTGTGTGATGAACAAGCACAAAAAGGATCAGTCCCACTTGCACATTCATTTTCGGAAGAGGCCGCTGGGTCAAAGATGACAAAGTTCTCACCACCACCTGTTGGTAGTCTACTCTTTCACTACCAACACAAAATTGGATTTGATGCGGATGGATGCACCTCTGCCTTGTTATGACTGTAGGCAGCTGGCCCCGGACACTGCTGTAGCCTGCAACCCCACCACACCTCCTGCACTACCACGTCAGCTGCATAGGCTCGTATACACAGAGGCAATTGCATCATATCACGAATCTCAACTCAGGATGTACGCAGTCAAAGCCTGATGTACGCAGTTAGAAAACCACATATCTATATTGGAATCCGTTTAAATCACCGAATGTCCTCATTGTGTGTATAATAAGCTATGCCTATCTTTTTTTGTTATTACACATATTGGAGAGAAAACTATCAATTACCTTACAAAGGAATTACGAGTTGCAAACACCACATTGTTCTCGCCCTAAAATACATTATGTCAATGCCTTTGATTACCTCCAATGTACCAAAATCTACTGTCTGCTCTCTGGCCACACAGCAGCTGCATGGTATGAGTCAGTGGTTGCTGTTCTGACAGCTCAGGAGTGGAAAACATCATTTTGGGGTCTTGGTAAACCATGACTTCACATTACGAGGCATTTGGACAATAATGCAGAGTTTTACTGCTAAAGTGAGGGGAAATGAACACTCACTGTGACAGACACCTTCAAAATATTTTTTTAGGTTATTATAGAGGGAATGTGGGGGCTTGGTGTTGATATAGCCTAAATGACTAAGCCCTTTTACTGTGGGGCAGCAAGTGTAAAGTTAGTGACTGCAGCATCATGTATCATGGCTCATGACTGAATGGCATAGGAGGCATGTGTGACATAAGACTGATGATGTCATAAGAGCAAAATAATCTAATATGACCTCACTGATGATGTCATAGGCACACACACACAGCCGCGAGCATGTAAACTTAAGGGCAATACAATTTTGTGAGCAACACAATAGCGCGCGCCAATAGAGCAGGCGAGGCCACGCAGTAGCCGAGCTGCGGGCGAGGCCACGCAGTACCCGAGCTGCGGGCGAGGCCACGCAGTACCTGAGCTGCGGGCGAGGCCGTGCAGTAGCCGAGCTGCGGGCGAGGCCGCGGACGAGGCCGCGCAGTAGCCGAGCTGCGGCCGAGGCCGCGCAGTAGCCGAGCTGTGGGCGAGGCCACGCAGTACCCGAGCTGTGGGCGAGGCCACGCAGTAGCCGAGCTGTGGGCGAGGCCACGCAGTACCCGAGCTGTGGGCGAGGCCACGCAGTACCCGAGCTGTGGGCGAGGCCACGCAGTACCCGAGCTGTGGGCGAGGCCACGCAGTACCCGAGCTGTGGGCGAGGCCACGCAGTACCCGAGCTGTGGGCGAGGCCACGCAGTACCCGAGCTGTGGGCGAGGCCACGCAGTAGCCGAGCTGTGGGCGAGGCGAGCTGCAGGGTGGGCGAGCGAGCTGAAGGGCCAGCTCGGCGACTTGCAGGGTGGGCGAGCCTGCCTAGCAGTCCACTAATGTTTTTATGATAATAGTTTTCTATGCTGCTAAACACTCTTAAACACTTCTCTGTCTCTGTCTCTCTCTCTCACCCTCTGCCCCTCTCTGTCTGCCTCACTCTCTCTCTCTGTCTCTGTCTCTCTCTCTCACCCTCTGCCCCTCTCTGTCTGCCTCACTCTCTCGCTCTGTCTGTCTCTCTCTCTCACCCTCTGCCCCTCGCTGTCTGCCTCACTCTCTCGCTCTGTCTGTCTCTCTCTCTCTCACCCTCTGCCCCTCTCTGTCTGCCTCACTCTCTCGCTCTGTCTGTCTCTCTCTCTCACCCTCTGCCCCTCTCTGTCTGCCTCACTCTCTCGCTCTGTCTGTCTCTCTCTCTCACCCTCTACCCCTCTCTGTCTGCCTCACTCTCTCTCTCTGTCTCTGTCTCTCTCTCTCACCCTCTGCCCCTCTCTGTCTGCCTCACTCTCTCGCTCTGTCTGTCTCTCTCTCTCTCACCCTCTGCCCCTCTCTGTCTGCCTCACTCTCTCGCTCTGTCTGTCTCTCTCTCTCACCCTCTGCCCCTCTCTGTCTGCCTCACTCTCTCGCTCTGTCTGTCTCTCTCTCTCACCCTCTACCCCTCTCTGTCTGCCTCACTCTCTCTCTCTGTCTCTGTCTCTCTCTCTCACCCTCTGCCCCTCTCTGTCTGCCTCACTCTCTCTCTCTGTCTCTGTCTCTCTCTCTCACCCTCTACCCCTCTCTGTCTGCCTCACTCTCTCTCTCTGTCTCTGTCTCTCTCTCTCACCCTCTGCCCCTCTCTGTCTGCCTCACTCTCTCGCTCTGTCTGTCTCTCTCTCTCACCCTCTGCCCCTCTCTGTCTGCCTCACTCTCTCGCTCTGTCTGTCTCTCTCTCTCACCCTCTGCCCCTCTCTGTCTGCCTCACTCTCTCGCTCTGTCTGTCTCTCTCTCTCACCCTCTGCCCCTCTCTGTCTGCCTCACTCTCTCGCTCTGTCTCTGTCTCTCTCTCTCACCCTCTGCCCCTCTCTGTCTGCCTCACTCTCTCTCTCTGTCTCTGTCTCTCTCTCTCACCCTCTGCCCCTCTCTGTCTGCCTCACTCTCTCGCTCTGTCTGTCTCTCTCTCTCACCCTCTGCCCCTCTCTGTCCGCCTCACTCTCTCGCTCTGTCTCTCTCTCTCTCACACCCTCTGCCCCTCTCTGTCTGCCTCACTCTCTCGCTCTGTCTCTCTCTCTCTCTCACCCTCTGCCCCTCTCTGTCTGCCTCACTCTCTCGCTCTGTCTGTCTCTCTCTCTCTTACCCTCTGCCCCTCTCTGTCTGCCTCACTCTCTCGCTCTGTCTGTCTCTCTCTCTCTTACCCTCTGCCCCTCTCTGTCTGCCTCACTCTCTCGCTCTGTCTCTCTCTCTCTCTCACCCTCTGCCCCTCTCTGTCTGCCTCACTCTCTCGCTCTGTCTGTCTCTCTCTCTCACCCTCTGCCCCTCTCTGTCTGCCTCACTCTCTCGCTCTGTCTGTCTCTCTCTCTCTTACCCTCTGCCCCTCTCTGTCTGCCTCACTCTCTCGCTCTGTCTGTCTCTCTCTCTCTCACCCTCTGCCCCTCTCTGTCTGCCTCACTCTCTCGCTCTGTCTGTCTCTCTCTCTCTTACCCTCTGCCCCTCTCTGTCTGCCTCACTCTCTCGCTCTGTCTGTCTCTCTCTCTCTCACCCTCTGCCCCTCTCTGTCTGCCTCACTCTCTCGCTCTGTCTGTCTCTCTCTCTTACCCTCTGCCCCTCTCTGTCTGCCTCACTCTCTCGCTCTGTCTGTCTCTCTCTCTCTCACCCTCTGCCCCTCTCTGTCTGCCTCACTCTCTCGCTCTGTCTGTCTCTCTCTCTCTCACCCTCTGCCCCTCTCTGTCTGCCTCACTCTCTCGCTCTGTCTGTCTCTCTCTCACCCTCTGCCCCTCTCTGTCTGCCTCACTCTCTCACTCTGTCTGTCTCTCTCTCTCTTACCCTCTGCCTCTCTCTGTCGCTCCCCCACAGTGAGATGTAGAGCAACAGATGGGATGGGAGTCATCTTTAGTTTAGTTTACAGTAGATGTTTAATTATATGACAGTACAGCTTATATATATATATTATATATTGTGTTATGTTGATCGATTGCTTGCTTGCTTGAAGCAATTGGTCAGCTATCATTATCAGGAGTATAAAAATGTATTTTTCCCTGAGGCACTCTTAAACCTACAGGGGACAATATGTTATATTATCGTATCTTATATTATATGATGTGATGTGCATCTTTGTGGTTACCACTCTGCTGATCAGATGTGCTTTATCTCCTCATCAGCTTGGTGTGCTTTCTGTCTCATATCTGTACTGACAGGAAGCTGCTAGCGCAAACCACTGTGACTTCCTGTTTATGACCTACTTTGGGGGACCCTAAAACATGAGACCCAAACTGTTTCCATACATTCTGATGGGACACTTCCATGCTTAATTTTTACTATAAAGGTCACAAGGAAACCTGTTTTTTAATAACCTTGCGGGGCAGCTGGATTCACGCCAGTTCATGAGCTCACAATCACAAGACAAATCCATCTTGCCATGCTCCAATCTATTGGATTGAATGGGAACCAGCAGTGGTTCACACCAAGATGCCTCCTATTCACCTCATGTTCAGACGCGGGGGTGGGCCAAATTCTTCCGGGTCGTGTTAACACTTCCGGCGGTCGCGGCGCCAAATACGAAAGAACGTCATGAAGAAGAGAGTTGTTTTTGAACGTAGCCTACTGCTTTGAGCTCGGTACACAGCAAGCAAGCGAGTATCCACTGTTAGCCAGGTCAGATAACGTTACGGTCGACAATGACGAGCGCTTCCTTGTAAAACATACCTGAAGTCCAACAAAGAAAGCTTCAGATAGTTTTCTCTCCTCCGAGCGCAGCGCGAGCCATTTATGTCTGTACCCGCAGACGTTAACGTAATTCCCTGGAATGCGAGAATTAACGAGCCAGTTACATGGCATTGCATTCTTAGACATTGCCGTTTGCTTTTATTTGGTATGTTACATACAATTGGCTAAATTATTAGTTAATTCAGAGTTAGATGATATTGGAGCAGCCGGCCATTTTCTTTTTCTTTTTTCTTAGCCGGAAGTCGTCACACGACCACACAACCGGGTCAAATGGGCGTGGCTACATAAGGTGAATAGGTGTGACACCAGCGAGAGCGAGCCTGTGACAGATGTGATAGACAAATGGTTCAGTGAAGAAAAGTGGACATGCACATCCAAACCAAAAAGGGGCAGATGCTGAGCTGAACTGGAACACGAAAAATAATAAAACTGCTCGCACACTGCAGGGTTCCGTTTCAAAGTTGTATTGCTGCAAGTGTGAGAGTGACGTTCCGAGCATGATGCTATCAGAGTAAAGTGGCATAGCAAGACGCCAGCAAAGGGGCTGGGAGAGTCTGGCTGGGGACGCTTTCTATTGTGGACTAGAGGGGAAAAAGGCTGTGTACAGGTCTGCGTCTGACACAGAAGTCTGGAAATTTTAGTCTGGGAAAGTATGGAATTTTGAAATAGAAAATGTGTAGGAACCCTGGAAATATGACTAAAACTAAATGGCATTTTAGTCAAAAGACTATGACAAAAACTAAATCAAAACTTGCTGTCAGAATTAACACTGGTGTCCTCAGGCCAGAAATACAGCTGTTTTATAATCTTGTACAGGTGTAAATCTTCTTTGGCTCAGTGGATGGGTTTAGTCTCTGACAGGCGTGTTCAGTTCTGATGAACGCACACCACCGCTGTGAAGCACTGGCAGCCACAAAGGGACTCCAGAAGAAGGAGGAGGGAAACACAACACTCAAAGAAACGGCTTCATAAGGAAAGATTTAATGCCAGACCAATATTTACATCATATTGCCTTTGTTAGCAGTTCCATGCCCCAAACACCCAAGATATTACTTGGTGCTAGTTAACCTCAGACATTACTGAGTGCTCATCTGATTGGCTAACAAGTTAATTTGACTAATTTGCACAACATATGAATTAAAATCTGCAGCAATATTCATCAATACAAAATACACAAAAGTCATGATATAACAGTATGTGCTTAACCCTCCCATTATGTTGACCCACCTCTAAAAACATAATTGACATTATTTTTTCAGTTTGAGACTTTATTCCATGGGGAAAATGGGTAAGCAAAATGTAACATGCGTTTTCAAGGTCTTGTACACACATGTTGTTTTGGCTTATGTTGACCCCAAATATCAAATGTGTTACCTTTTTCCCTTTATTTTGACTCATATAAAATATAAAATAACTTCCTATGCAAGTTTTTGATATTTCAAAAATATTTCCATTGGTTTTTCATTTTTCATTGTTGTTTCCCACATCTTCTGCCAATCAGACCCTGTCAGCTCTTTGAACGACTATTTTGGTGACAAAATTGACACCCCCCCCCCATCCCCATTATTCACTAACTGCAACATGCTATTGACTAAGTGACTATTGACTAACTGATGTGTTCTGAAGTGTAAACTTGCGTAACACTTTGAATTACTTTGGCAGGTTTCGAAATTGCTGGTATGAATTTGGCCCTAAACATAAAAGATGTCTGTTGATTTGAACATAATAGGAGGGTTAAATACACATGCAGGAGTTGTGACACTGTTAAAGCGTCTACCAAAAAGACAAATACAGCGCAGGCATTCAAAAGTCATTATTGCAAATCATATTTCCTCAGTTGATGATGCGTAAACAGAACTTGTCAGCAGGGAGATTTAGATCTAAAATGTTTCCTTTGCGTCAGCGTGGTGGGAGGGTTTTCAGATGGGAGATGAAGCCCCTGGTTTCAGCAACAGATCCTTCTAGATAAGACAGGTGTCGGTCTCTCTCACAGCGTGATAAAGATGTAGGAAATGAGCTGCTACAAAGTGCTGTTTACTTTTACAACAAATTGTACTAGAAGTGTCCCTCAACTTCATACAGCCTCTAAATGTTACACCTGAGCACAACATGGGTCATACAGCCTCTGAATGTTACACCTGAGCACAACATGGGTCATACAGCCTCTAAATATTACACCTGAGCACAACATGGGTCATACAGCCTCTGAATGTTACACCTGAGCACAACATGGGTCATACAGCCTCTAAATGTTACACCTGGGCACAACATGGGTCATACAGCCTCTGAATGTTACACCTGAGCACAACATGGGTCATACAGCCGCTGAATGTTACACCTGAGCACAACATGGGTCATACAGCCTCTGAATGTTACACCTGAGCACAACATGGGTCATACAGCCTCTGAATGTTACACCTGGGCACAACATGGGTCATACAGCCTCTGAATGTTACACCTGAGCACAACATGGGTCATACAGCCTCTGAATGTTACACCTGAGCACAACATGGGTCATACAGCCTCTGAATGTTACACCTGGGCACAACATGGGTCATACAGCCTCTGAATGTTACACCTGGGCACAACATGGGTCATACAGCCTCTAAATGTTACACCTGAGCACAACATGGGTCATACAGCCTCTAAATGTTACACCTGAGCACAACATGGGTCATACAGCCTCTAAATGTTACACCTGAGCACAACATGGGTCATACAGCCGCTGAATGTTGAAGCGACATGCATTGGATTTGTGCATTAGGGTGCATTATTATATTATTATAGCATTATATACATTATTATAATATATATTATATTATTTTAGGAACTGTGGAGCCATTTCCACACATGAAGTCTGGACCATGCCCGGTAAATCAGGCCAGGCTATTCACCGGTCTTTACCTTCTAGACTTGAGGGGTCGTTCTTTATAACCATGACAAAAATATCCATGTTTTGGCTGGGGAGGGGGGGAGGTTAGGGGATGGCACAATGTGTGTTGCACAGTGCCGCTGCCTGCTGCACACCAGCGTCAAGTGAGCAGGATGTTTTTTGCTCCAGCAGGAATTTCACTTCCGGTTGAGTGGTTTTGCCTTCAAAGTAAAAGCATGACAAAGTTAGTTTCCCCCCCCCCATAAAAATCGAAGTAGAAATCTAAATATGTCCAATATAATGAACATAAGAACACTAAGGGCCCTATCTTCCCAACGGCGGTCATTTTGCGTTAGCGCCCATTTTGCGCTGGAATAGCGCCGCGCAAAGCCTTAATTGTGGGCGTTTCGGCCCACTGCGCTTCACGTCATCTCGGCGCACATCTCCGTATAGGCATGTTTATGCCCAAAAGCATAGTGGAGGTGTGGTCATGCCCATAAAACCACAGCGTCACGTCAGCAGCTTCCTCCTTCACTGAGAGGGACTAGAGTGAGAGAGAGAAAGAGGGAGAGAGAAAAGATAGCCTAGATGGGGAGAGGGAGGGAGAGAGAGAGAGATGTGAGGCTGTCATGCATAGAAATCAAATAACGTGCTCATGCCCACCTGTGAACAGTGTTGGGGGTAACTCATTACAAAAGTAACATATTACATATTACTTTTAGCAGTAACTCAGTAATATAACTTATTACTTATAGGATTTCAGTAATATTATACCAGTTACTTTGTCAAGTAACTCAAGTTACAAATTGAGTTACATTTGATTAAATCAAAGCACATATTTAAAAAAAGATACAATCATTTCCTAATCAAATTGTCTGTTTTTATGCAAATAACCACTACAGATGACAATGACAAAGGAAAAGAATAACATTAAGAATTTAGGATTGTTTACACTGACTTCAAGGCGGTTGAAATTAAAGTTAAACATCTTTATTTTAAAAGATGAAAACCCCTAGGTGCTTTAGTCCCAAGCTTCAATGCTCCTGGCCAATCCCGGCACCACAGGGCGTGGTTATTGCTTATCCTATGTGCGAATAGAAATCACGCGGTGGGGAGAGGCAGCTTGGCACAACACCGTCACAACTTTCTCAAAAGCAATATATTGTTACCTCACACCACAAACCTGTATGGTCGGGAATTATGTAGCCTAATAAAACCATGACAAACGAATTCTCATTTTTAAATCAAGGTGTGTTTTTTCTGCAATGTAGGCTATAGTTGAAAATGAACATGGCATTCCGAGGAGAGAAGAGTGTGTGCAGGCGCGAGTGGAGAGTGACATCCATGCCGTGCGGAAATGGATCCAAGCAAGGATTTCCTGCACTGCACGGAGATGTGGAGACTGTCTGGGCTCAGACGTACGTCTGCGTTTGCGCTAAGACCAGCTGTTTGCTTGCCTTAAAATTGAGACCCAAGGCGATTTTCTCTAACACATTGCGCTGGAACCCCTATTTTGGAACGGGCAACGCCCAGACCTCTCTTTGCGCTCGGAACATACCGACGATATCTTGCCAGAGCGCTAAATGACACTTGCGCGAGACAGGTGATAGGCTAGAGGCCCACGGACACGCCTGGGCCACGCCTACACCTAGCTGCGTCATCCCAGCGCAAAACTGGACGGTGGAGGCAGACGATAGCTTAAAACGCAACGCAAACGATAGCGCCGTTGGGAAGATAGGGCCCTAAGATGAACCTCTAGTTTAATGTTTGAATGAAAATAGGCCTACAAAAGAGAAGGTGTGTTATTTCTTGAAATGCTTTCTACACTAATAGCAAAATTTTGGCAAGTGTAAAAAAGTTACTTATATGGTCAATTCATAGTATACTTCTTTGTTTAATGGGAAAGCTTATTAAAGGCGTATTTGCCTTGTTTTGAGCACAGGGTGTGTGCAGAAATCTCCAGCTCATGCTGGTCAATGGACGGTACCTCTCACCTGATTATGGCCTCTCGGAAGACATCAAGAGAAGAGATGATCAAGATATAGGTGACCCATTATGCAAATGCATGGATAATGTGGTCTTGTGAGAAGTAGGTACTTCTGCAGATATATAGCTTGTGAAATGTCAGATGAGGCTCACACACACACACACACACACACACACACACACACACACACACACACACACACACACACACACACTAGTGAAATATTAAAAAAAAATTGAACACGACTGTTGCAAATCAAATTTAGTACATAAAGTACATAAATGTACAAGCCAGATGTGTGCAAATGTTGTTCACGTTTCTGGAAATTCTAAATCGTTAAATCTAAATTGTTGTGCTCTCGCAGACCACCGAAAGGCAATTAAAATGAGCCCATTTCAAATAAATATTAAAAATACAAAGTCAATCGTTGCAAATCAAACTCGGTAAATACATGCATGCTCCATCTGTCATAGGAAAGTGCTCTTGAAGCCTGATGTGTGTAAATTTGATTGTTATGGACATTATTAGGACATGCACAATCCAAGCTTCTTGGGCTCTCTCAGACCACTGACAGCCCAGAGAAATTAGACGATTTCAAATCAATATTAAAAATTCAAAGTCAATCATTGCAAGTCAAACTCACTTGATACATGCAGCAGCTGCATAGTCCATCTGTCATAGGGAAGTGCTCTTGAATCCTGATGTGTGTAAATTTGATTGTTTTGGACATTTCTGTGTACAGTGTCAACTGAGCAGGAATTTCCAAGCCGCTGGCTCCCATCAGTCAGAAGAAGGCCATTAAAACGGGCCCATTTCAGAGCTCTGTAAAAAATTCAAAGTCAATCGTTGCAAGTCAAACCCACTGGTTACATGCATAGTCCATCTGTCATAGGAAACTGCTCTTGATTTTGTGATTCGTTTTGCCCTTTCCGAGTTGGGTGGATGCTTTGTAAGCATTGTTTGCTCGATTGTTGGGCTGGTTGAGAGCAACTACAGCCGGTGTGTCTGATTTCACATTCTGCCATGTTCACACGCGGCTTTCTTTCGGCCGGTGCGGCGATGGGAACCGGGCGCTGCCTCGCGTTCGCAGTTTAGTTCCGCATTTCCGTTCCGCATTTTCGTTCCGTCAACATCACGTTACAACTAACGTAAAAAAAATAATCGATTACTGACATTTGTGAATCGGTTCATTATCGTCCACGTCTGCATCGCGATGCATCTAAGAATCGATTTCCCCCCAACCACCCCTACCAGTCACCAGCCAAATGCTGGCAAAATATATGCAAGTGGCAGGTAGATTTGCTTCACTCACCACCAGCCAAAAACAAACAAACAATGGTCATCTATTGAGTGGCTGGTGACGTTTAGTTTCAAATATACATACTACAGCATGCGCTGGGACGCGTCATCAGTGATGTTGACTGGGGTCGTGGGGTGTTTCGGGTCTGTCAACATCATACACCCTCACCCAGTAGACCCAGCCGAGGCCGATTACGACCCCGACCCGCGTCCCAGAAGCAGCCGCTCACGGATCAGCCTTTCTACTCTGTCTGCAACGTTGCCCGCGGAAGGATTGATCACGCCCAATCCGCTGCAATAGAGTTTAGTGCTACACCGCAGTATTGAAAGACCCTTCGGTGCATGGAGGTCTAAGGCCCTGTGGGGTGATTCCAGGCCGGGCACCTCCTTCGTCTCACCAGAACCTCCCGTGGAAGAAGACAATCCTACCATGCCGTACCATGGGCAGAGATGGGCAGTATTTGAAATACATGTATTCAAAATACGTATTTGAAATACATTTGTGTATTTTGTAATTTGTATTTGGCTGGACCGAGAAAAATAAGATGTAATTTGTATCAAAATACTTTCAGACCTTGTATTTTGTGTATTTTAAATACATAAAATACATTTTTATTACATTCCCAAATGGACACATTTTAAACATTGACACAGGTTTAAACTCTGGAATAAAAAAAACGCAATGTGAGATGTCACTTCTACTCCACCTCTGATTAGCTTACCCTCAGAACAATCTCAACCACACATCAGAGGCAGAGTAGGGTGGGAACCTAGTACTGAAGTGTCATGTTGGTGGAAATTCCCCCAGAGATAAAGTACTAAATGTGATGATTAGATATTGCATGCTAAGGCAAACACTGCCCAATCTGCAAATGAAAGTGTTTACTGCATGCAAACCAGTGTCTCATATAAGAGAGACACAACTAACGCTAATTCAACAAAACAAAGGAAAACAACAACAATAACAAAAGGATGTTTGGTTCTGAGCTTTAGCGGGGTGCAGCACCATGAGTCCCCCTGACCCTCTGATTAAAGCTGTGATGAACCCGACAGAGTGCCACATTACACCAGGCTGATAGAGTAGAAGTCTAATGCTACAGCCTGATGCCTGAATGATTACAAGCCTGTTGATTTAACTGTCATGAAGGTGTTTGAGCGACTGGTCTGTAATCAATCAATCAATCAATCAATCAATCAATCACATTTATTTATAGAGCACATTTAAACATGACACATGTCAACCAAAGTGCTGTACATAGGGTAGAGATACACAAAAAACAGGGAAACCAAGGCATGAATCATCTAGAATCGGGAAATGCTAGCAGGTAGAAATGGGTTTTCAGGTTTGATTTGAAGGCCTCTATCGAGGGGGCGAGCCTGAAAGAGGTGGGGATGCTGTTCCACAGGACAGGGGCTGCGGCAGCAAAGGCACGGCCCTAACATTTATCATCTGTTGAAATGGACAGGAAGTCTAACTCAAACAGGACAGGAAATCTAATAATAATAATAATGCATTTATTTTATATAGCGCTTTTCAAGACTCAAAGACGCTTAACAGTAAAACAAGAAACAAGCAACAGCAGCAGACACAGGCAACAAATACAGGCAACAGATACAGGCAACAGATACAGGGGACAGGTACAGATAACAGTGGCGGTTCAGGGCAAGGTTGTAAGGAGAAGCAGAGGAGAAGAAGAGAACAGGAGGGAGGGGCAGGTGGGGTGGGCGAAGGGTGATGGTTTGGAGGAGGTGGTCAGGGGTAGGGGAGGTTGTAAGCTTGGGAGAACAGATAGGTTTTAAGTCGGGTTTTGAAAGTGGGGAGTGAGGGAGAGTCTCGGACGGTCTGGGGGAGGGAGTTCCAAAGTCGGGGTGCGGCACGGGAGAAAGCACGGTCACCAAAGGTTTTGAGTCTGGATGGGGGGACGGTGAGGGTGGCAGTAGAAGAGGATCGGAGTGTACGTGAGGGGCGATGGGGGATGAGGAGGTCAGTCAGGTAGGGGGGGGCTAGGCTGTGGAGGGCTTTGAAGGTGAGGAGGAGTAGTTTGAAGTCGATGCGTTGCTTGACGGGGAGCCAGTGGAGAGAGAGGAGGACAGGGGTGGGACCGGGTGTGAGTGAGCAGGCGGGCGGCTGAGTTTTGGACCATCTGGAGTCTATGGAGGGAACGGGAGGTGATGCCGGTGAGGAGGGAGTTGCAGTAGTCAAGGCGGGAGGAGATGAAGGCCTGGATGAGGGATTCAGCAGCAGGGGGGGAGAGGCAGTGTCTGACTTTAGCGATATTGCGGAGATGGAAATATGAGGTTTTAACAACAGAGCTGACGTGGGGATCGAAGGAGAGGGTGGGGTCCAGGATGAAACCAAGGTTGCGAGCCAGGGGGGAGGGGGTGATGGTGGAGTCGTCAATGGTGAGGGTGATGGGTCCAGTTTTATTGAGGGTGGATTTGGTGCCAATCCGTTTTGTCACTGTTGAGTTGGAGGAACTTGTGGGTTAGCCAGGTTTTTATTGCAGATATGCAGTTTTCGATGTGGGTGAGGGGTGGGTTCTGGAGGGATTTGGTGGTGATGTAGAGCTGAGTGTCGTCGGCGTAGCAGTGGAAATCCAGGTTGAATTGATGGATGATGTGACCAAGGGGGAGTATATAACAGATGAAGAGCAGGGGGCCGAGGACTGAGCCCTGGGGGACCCCCTGCAAAACAGAGGAGAGGGTGGAGGAGTGACCGGAGAGGGAGATGAACTGTTGTCTGTCGGTGAGGTATGAGGTGAGCCAGTCCAGTGCGGTGCCCTCAACACCCAGTTGGCGCAGCCTTTGGAGGAGGATGGAGTGGTTCACAGTGTCAAAGGCTGCGCTCAGATCGAGTAGAACTAGGATGTTGAGGGCACCAGAGTCAGCGGAAGTGAGGAGGTCGTTGATGACTTTGGAGAGGGCGGTTTCGGTGCTGTGGACGGAAGCCAAATCTGACTCGTACTGAAGCCTCGTGTTTGTGGAAATTCCCCCAGAGATAAAGTACTAAATGTGATGGTTAGATAAGCCTATTGCATGCTAAGACAAACACTGCCCTATCTGCAAATCAAACTGTTTACTGCATGCAAGCCATCATATTAGAGAGACACAACTAATATTAAAAAAACACCTCCATGTCCAACTCAGCTCTACAAAGTGGAAAATAAATAAATAAATATACTGTTACAAAGCTGACAACCTCCCTGTTTCCATACATTAGCCACAGGATTAGGTTCCCCTCACCATGAATGCCATACTGTGGCACCATGGTTACATGTTCCTGAAAAGTAACCTTTTGTGGTGGAATAAATAATGTTGCTGTATTTCTATGTGTGCAGCATGTTAAATAAAGACTAGGCTATATGTGACAATTTACTGACATGGTGGATGTGAAGTTGTTTATAGGGGACCTACTATCATAACATAACATTCATAACAGATCTCATATCTATGGCTAAACATGGTCAAAGCTCCAAAACGTGAGGTTACTGTAACATGTAGAAATGCTACCTGTAACTCAAGAGCCCTCACAGAAAGCAATTAACAGCTGAAGTGAAGGAGAAATAAGTTGTGCTGAAAAACAACTGAAATGGAAGAACTGTAGTGTGTTAGAGCAGTAGCCTGTACTACGAAGCTATCTTAACAGACCCGCGATCTGTCACTTTGATCTGGTTTGACTGAACAGGATCAAAGCTATCTAGTTTAACGATACTACGACGCTGGTTTTCTACTCGATAACTGAAGCTGGCTTTATCTGGGATCTGCCTGTGCACGCGCACGTTTTTCGCTCGTGCACAGGCGCGCGTCCACGCGAAAGAGGTGCGCTAGCCAATCACATTATGAACAGTGAGTTGATCAACGCCCACACCCACTTCCTCATTCAATGAAAGCGCAGTGCGTGATCAGAGTTTTAGCGGATATTTAATGTAACCTATGTCAGAATGAAAATCCGCATTGGATATAGTCTGCCGAAGGACTGCTAAAGCTGCCGCTTGTATTCACATCAGTCATTTGATTTACTTTGATCAGCGATTTCTTTCTCCTACAGCAGCTTTGTGCGAGTGTAAATGTACATTAAATGTGTAATCTCAGTCTATAAATTTCCACAATCTGTAAGCCTATTTAGACCATAGATTTAGAAAGCATGCTCAATGAATAATGATCTCTATCACTCATTATGTGTGTGTGGTTGCACTGATCGAATACCGTAAATTCCGGACTATAAGCCGCACCTTTTTTCCCGTTTTTTGGCCTTTTTTGGCCCCTGCGGCTTATATAACGGTGCGGCTTATCTATGGATTTTTTCAAAAAAAAAAAAAAAAAATCTCTCTTTTTTAGCACTCTTTCTAACTATAAATCCTATATAACTATAATAAGTTTTAATTTCCTCTCTTGCCCTCTTTTCACCACACTGTATGACACTGTATGACACTGTGTGCACTGTAAAAAAACAACACAGGTGGTGTTGTGTTATGTTGTTTTGTTGAAATGTTAATAAATGGGAGCTTCCTCTACAATCCCCTCTGTGCATGAACCCTTACATATGGTAATTAAACATTAAAAAAAAAAAAAAAAAAAAAAAAAAAAACATTAAAACACCCGCGGCTTATAGTCCGGTGCGGCTTATATAAGAAAAAAATAGTCAACTTTGAAGGTGCGGCTTATACACCGGTGCGGCTTATAGTCCGGAATTTACGGTAATTCATATTATAGGCTATAATAATGATATCCTAATATAAAAGAGAAAACTGCTGGACTGAATTGAGACGATGCGGGCATACTTTTCATTGATAAAAACTAGCCTATTTTTGCTCATATATTGGCATACAGCCTACAGGACACAGTTCCAGCTGAAACATGCAAGAAGCCTGCATATTTAGTATTGGAACAGCTTAGGTAGGCGATAGATTAGCTACAGCCTAAGGCTGACCTGTTAGTGTTCAGGCTAAAATCAGACTAGAGCAGGGTAGGATAGGCCAGATTAGGCTGTAGATTAGCTAGATATTATGTCCCAGTTAGCTCTGGTTAATGCTTAGAGTAGTCAGTTGTCTGATCTTCTCCCCCCCCCCTCTCTTTCCCCCTTTCCCCGCTTCTTCCCTTCTTCCCCCTTCTTGTTCTCCTCTCTTTCCATGCTCTTTCCTCCCCCACATCCCACCGCCCCCCCCTCCCTTCTCCTGCTCTCTCCTCATTCTTCCCCCCCCTCTGCTCCTTCTCCTCTTCTCCCCTATTTTCCTGAATCCCTGCCACTTCCTGCTCTCCCTTCTCTCACATTCCCCCTGCTCTCCTTCCCCTGCACCTCTACTCTCTGTCCTCCCCCCTCTCTCACATTCCCCCTGCTCTCCTTCCCCTGCACCCTCCCACCTCTCCTTCTCTGTTCTCTCCTCCTCCACATTTCCCATTTTCTCCCCACCCTCGCCCTAATCCGGGCCCGTATCCTACTCCCTCCCTCCACCCTAGACCCTACCTCTACTCTACCTCCCCTGTACCCTCCCATCTCTCCTTCTCTGTTCTCTCCTCCTCTCTGTCCTCTCCCCTCTCTCACATTCCCACTGCTCTCCTTCCCCTGCGCCCTCCCACCTCTCCTTCTCTGTTCTCTCCTCCTCTCTGCCCTCTCCTCCCTCTCACATTCCCCCTGCTCTCCCTCCCCTGCACCCTCTCCTTCTCTGTTCTCTCCTCCTCCACATTTCCCATTTCTCCCCACCCTCGCCCTAATCCGGGCCCGTATCCTACTCCCTCCCCTCCCCCAACCCTAGACCCTACCCCTACCCTGGCTCTCCCTCCCCTGCACCCTCATCTCTCCTCCCCTGTTCTCTCCTCCTCCACATTTCCTATTTCCCCCCCACCTCCCCCCTCTCCTCCCTCCCTCCCTCCACCCTAGACCCTACCTCTACTCTACCTCCCCTGTACCCTTCCACCTCTCCTTCTCTGTTTCTCTCCTCCTCTCTGTCCTCTCCCCTCTCTCACATTCCCACTGCTCTCCTTCCCCTGCGCCCTCCCACCTCTCCACATTTCCTATTTTCTCCCCACCTCCCCCCTCTCCTCCCTCTCCCTCCCTCCTCCACTCTCCTGCTTTCTTCAAATGTTCAAATGTTATCTTTATTCTGTATATTCTTGTTACTGTGTGTTAGCTAGAATCAGCTAGACATACTTTCTGTGAAGCCCTCTGAGACATGCTTGTGAATTAGGGCTATATAAATAAACTTGACTTGACTTGACTTGACTTGGGGCTATCCCATATTTATCCCATATCTATATTATATGTATAGGCTTTTCTGGCATAGGAGAATATCACCCTCACTCGTTTATGATATGCGCTGCGGTGATTAATAGTGATCATATTTCTCCACGCATCGTTGAGCTGTTAAGACATAAAGTGGTAAGTAGGCTTAATTTAATTATGTAACCTACAGAGCCATGAATGTTTTTCTTGTTCTATTCTCAGTTGACTGCAATCTATTTTTCATATGGCGATCTTATAATGGTGAGTGACTCCAGAGAGCCGATTATATGGGTCTGTCATGGATTTTGATCTTATCCTCTGAAGCTAACCTGGTCGGGACCAGGTTAGCTTTGCAGCATGAGTTGCCATGGTGATTAGAAGTTAACTTGCTTTGTAGTACGGCTAAACCAGGGTTAAACCTGAAGTTACCTCGCTAAACCACTAATCTTGCTTTGTAGTACAGGCTACAGGGGTCCCCAACAGTGTGCGAACTATACTGTGGCTTTCGGGGGAGCCGACTTTTGAGGGGCTCAAATTCATAAAAGTGCACTACAGCCGCGGAAATTTGAGGCAATTTGAAGGCCAATTTAGGGGTATAACTCATTTTAAATCAGCACGCTCAGAGACACGGATACAGCTCTTGTCTGTTCCACTTTTCTCTCCAAGAGAGAAAAGCGCGCTGCGCACACAGAGAGGGAGGGAGGACACAGAGAGGGAGGGAGGGTGAGAGAGAGCACAGAAAGGCGAAACGGGCGCACTGCTCTCCATATCTACACTGCATCCACATTCACAAGAACATGATATCTCTGCCCAACACTTTTATCCACTCCATAACGCACATGTCCCACTCACTGTGAAGTTCCTGACGCATTCCATCTCACAAACAGTCCTCCATATGCGGGAGGACTCAGAGGTAGGCTATTCCAGCTTCACCTCGTCGTCACTTTTTCCACATCTGCGTTTGAAGTAGAAGCGACTTGTTGCTGTTCAACTGACGGCTGCTTCCATTTCTTCGTGAATGTAAAGTTTGTCAAACTGCCTTGTTTTATTTTTTGTCATCTTGCTGTTGTTTTAAATCTGACCTGCCCGCGTGAGTGACGTTTGATTTGCACCTGCGCCGCGACGCTTCGATGTGGTGATGATAAGAATAACATGCATGTCGGTATAGGGGCTTACAGTGAATTTGACAGTGATTGAGCACACTCTGAATCATACGATTAAAATAGCGTAATTTTACGCATTATTCACTATGAAGGTACAGAAAAAGAAATAGAAAATACATGGGGTAATATATATTAGTCAATAATTTAGAGACCCCCCCAAATTTCACAAGTCAGCCTTTCAGGGGGTCTACTACTTCTTTAAGGGGAGCCAAAGCCCCCCCAGCTCCCCCGTAGTTCGCACCCTGGTCCCCAACCTTTTTTTGTGCCAAGGACCGGTATACATGGGAAAAAAAGTTGCGGTCCGGTTGTCAATTTTAATGGTTTTAGTTAGATATATATTTACTCACCAGGTGGCGACAAAGGGTAAATAACAGGCTTTTGTGTTGTACTGTATGTAGCCTATACTATGTTTTTGTTTTAACTACAAACATAAATAAACGTCAACTTGAAACTATGTTTCAACTACCACACACAGCCTATAATATTATAGCCTATGTTTATAAAAAAAGAAAAGAAAATTGGACCGGCTCGAGGCCCGGCACCAAATACGTTGCGGCCCGGTACCAGACGACGGCCCGGTGGTTGGGGACCACTGTGTTAGAGGGTACATAAAGGAGAATACTGCCACAGAGGACTAAAGAGATGATTTACCATCTAAAGAAACCAGAAAATTTCACATTTGAGAAGCTGGAATCAGATAATTAGGACATTTTTCCTTAAAGAAATGGCTCAAAATGATTAATAGATAATCAAAATAGGAAATTAATGTAATATTTGGCAATGAATCGATGAATTGACTAATTGTTGCGGTTCTTTATCAGTTTTTATAAAATGTATTGTAGCGTTCCCGGTATTTATGGAATCATGAGGCTTCTTGTTGGTACAGGGTTCTTTATTCACAGTTAGTTATCTTACAACTCTTGGCGGTTGCTACGCACATAGCTAGCTAGCTGCTTCCTCTCTAGGCTGTTCATGGAGACTGCCTTCACGCATGCTCTCTGACAGGAAGCGTTCCCCCAGCATAGTGTTCCCCCCCAGTAACACTCTCACACATCAGTTCCTAGCTGCAATCGAGACACTTCTATTGCACACCACATTATGTAACTCTGGATCGCTACATATTCCCCGCCCAACAATAAGGCCAGCTCCCACGCTGGCACCACAACCCACACATCCCCCTGTACCAAAACACATCCAACATTTCTTTCTTTTGAGCAACTTTTTTTTTTTTTTTTAAACACATTCTATCCCTTCATTCTCCAGCCTTTCTCCCACATCTTTCATCCCCCACAATATCTCATGCCATGTACATTATCTTTTTTTTTTTTTTTTTACATCCATTTCCAACCACCACCATCCTCTTTTTTTTTTTTTTTTTTTTTACTCAAAGTCTCCATAGTGTCCCGGAGCTCATGGCTCTCTACGCGGCCGTGTTGTCCTCTGTGATTCTGTCTGCGGGACCGACCCCGCCTGCAGTGTCTCTGAGACTTCAAGTCCCTTGGTGATGGCCGTCCGGTCACAGCCGGACGCCCCTCTCTGTGGAAACAGATTCCTTCTCCTAGCATGTCTAGGTGAAACTGCTGGGCGACTGAGATCTGGGGGAAGGGTGCACCCACCCCGGTACGGGGCCAACCTGTCCCGGTGGAGTACCTTCCTGCCACCAAGTGGCATCTGCACTCGGTACACCACCTCCCCCATTCTCTCCAGGACCCTGCATGGCCCTGTCCAGTGACAGTCCAGTTTAGGGCATCGCCCTTTCTTCCTCCGGGGTGCGTACACCCAGACCAACTCCCCCTCCCGGAAATGGTTTCCCTTCACCCTCACATCATAGTTCCTTTTTTGTCTCATGCCCGCCTTCTCCAGCCTCCCTCGAGCGAAGTTATGAGCGGACTCTAATCGGTCTTGCAGCTTCCTGGCGTACTCTCTCCCCGGGGGTGCATCTAGTGCGTCCGGTGGTTTGCCGAACGCCATCTCCGCTGGTGTCCGCAGTTCTCGGCCCAACATGAGCAGAGCGGGTGTGCAGGAGGTGGACTCTTGGGCGGCAGATCTGTAGGCCATGAGTATGAGGGGCAGGTGCGTGTCCCAGTCTCTCTGGTGCTCCTCGGTGAGGATGGCCAACTGCTTCTTCAGTGTCCGATTGAATCTCTCCACAAGGCCATCGCTCTGGGGGTGCAGTGCTGTGGTCCGCGTCTTTTTATGTTCAGTTTCTCGCACATGGTGGCGAACACCCGTGACTCAAAGTTCCTCCCTTGGTCACTGTGGAGGGTCTCCGGTGCTCCGAACCTACTGAACATGCCCGCCACCAGTGCGTCGACCACCGTTCCCGCCTCCTGGTCGGTCAGCGCGTATGCTTCTGGCCATTTTGTGAAATAGTCCATGGCGGCCAGGACATATCGATTCCCATTCTCCGTGCGCGGAAACGGTCCCATCACGTCCACCGCCACCCTCTCCATGGGAGCTCCTGCTGCTAGCTGCTGGAGCGGGGCGCGAGACTGGTCTAACGGACCCTTGTACGCTGCGCAGAGGTCGCAACGGCGGCAAAAGTCCTGCACGTCTCTCCTCATCCTCCCCCAATAAAAACCCTGCCTAAGGCGACGGAGGGTTTTATTTACCCCAAAATGTCCGGCCCCTGCAGTTCCATGGCAGCTCCTGCACACCGCCTCTCTCAACGTCGTCGGCACTACTTTCCGCCACTTGCTCTCTCCCATCGCTGGCTCTTTCCAGGACTTCAGCAGCACCCCGTTGCTCAAGCTCAGGGTTTTGAACTCTGACCACAGCCCCTTGGTTGCATCGGTGGCCCCGGCCACCTCTTCCCATGGCGGCGTCTGGCCCTCTTCTACCCACTGCAGGACTGGCGACAACTCCATGTCGTTCTCTTGATGGGCCCTCCAATCTGCCGCTTCTGCCACCTGCAGCGCCTTGCACACTGGTCCGTCCCCCGTATGGTTAGGGCATATCCTCGCTTCCTCTTGGAGCTCTCTCTCCCTTCCTTCTCTCTTCTCGCAGTACACACACCCTCTCTCTGCGCAGGGCCGTCGTGACAGGGCGTCTGCGTTGACGTGGCGCGCTCCTGCCCTGTGCTCTATGGTGAAGTTGTAGTCCGCCATCCTTTCTAACCAGCGGCACACCTGCCCCTCCGGCTCCCGGAAGGACCACAGCCACTGCAGCGCCGAGTGATCGGTCCGGATGGTGAACCGAGGCTGTCCCAGGAGGTAGTATCTGAAGTGCCGTAATGCTTGCATTACGGCATGCAGTAGTTTCGTTCTGTTTTGTCAAACGTTTTGCTGAAGTACGCCACCACCCGCTCCCCGTCCGGGACAGCACGGCCCCCATACCCCCATTGCTGGCGTCAGTGTCCAGTAGGAACGGCAGTGTGGGGTCTGGTGCTCTAAGCACCGGAGACTCGGTCAGCGCTTTCTTGAGGGATTCGAAGGCTAGGTGGCATTCTGTCGTCCAGTGGAAGTCTGTGTTCTTTTCCTTTAGCCGGAACAGTGGCTCTGCGATTTTAGAAAACCCCTTTACGAATTTCCTATAGTATGAGGCTAACCCTACGAAGCTCTCGAGTTCTCCCTTGTCTCTGGGGGTGGGCCACTCCACGAGCGCCCGTGTCTTCTCTTCCAGGGTGCGGATGCCCCCCTCGCCGATGCCATGCCCTAAGAACTCCACCTTCCTCCTCAGGAAGTGGCACTTATCTGGGTGTAACTTCAGACCCGCCTCGGCTATCTTCTGCAGGACTTTCGTAACGCCCCCACTGCTGCCTGAAACGAGCCCCCGTGTGTCAAGATGTCATCTAAGTACACAACGCATTCGGTTTGGGGAATGTCCCCCAGCAGCTTCTCCATTAATCTCTCGAACGTTGCTGGTGCGTTGCACAGTCCGAAACTGAGTACTCGAAACTGCCACAGCCCCCTCTCGGTGCGGAAGGCGGTCTTTGGCTTGGCATCGTCGCAGAGGGGCACCTGCCAGTACCCGCTGCGGAGGTCTAGGGATGAGAACCAGGATGACTCCCCCACCGCATCTAACAGCTCCTCGATGATGGGCAGCGGGTACGCGTCTTTCTTAGTCACGCTGTTCAGCCCCCTGTAGTCTACACAGAATCGCATCTTCAAGCTATTTTTCTTCTTTACCAACATTACCCCCGACGCCCACGGGCTCTCGGATGGCTCAATGATCCCCGCACGCAGCATGTTCTCTACAGCTTCGTTCGCTATTTCCCTCCGCGCTGCTGGGACTCGACGGGGATGTGACCTGATGGGCCGCGCCCCCTCAGTGTCTATTTGATGCTGCACCAGGTGGGTACAGCCTAGCTCATCATCGGACATCGCGAAAATGTCTTTATATTCCTCTATTACTCGCCACAGTTCTTCGCTCTGTTGGGGTTCTAAACCCTCACTCTGGCGTTGATGCAATCTTCTCAGCACCGCTAACCTCTCGGTCTCCCCCTCCGCCTGTAGCGGTGGCGGAGGGAAGGTGTTCGGAGGTGGGCCAGGGGCATGGTTTTGGGGAGGGGTTTGGTGCGGGGCAGGGGTCTGGGTTGGGGGAGGGGCTTGGTGCGGGGCAGGGGCTTGGTTTGGGTGAGGGGCTTGGGTCGCTGGGTGGGGCCCGTGCTCAACAGGTGACGCGGTATACAGTGATGTTATTGACGTTTGGTTGCTCCCCTGGAGCGGTGGGAGGGTGACCCATCTGGACTACTGGCCCCCCTGCGAACGTAAGTGTGCTCTTCCCTAGGTCTACTGTGCATTGGTTTAGCGTCAAGTAGTCCTCCCCCAAGATACAGGGCCCCGCATCTCTACTACCCATACTGGAAAGTTCACTGTCTGTCCCCCCACAGTTATCATCACGGACCCCCTTCCCCTCATCGGCATCAACTCACCGGATACTGTCCTCAGCAGCTGTGTCGCTGGCTGCTCCAGAAGCGTTCCCTCTGGCATCATGTTGGAGTTCACCAGCGTTGCCGTACACCCCGTGTCCACCAGGGCGACACAGTACCTCCCCTGCAGGTAGACTGGAACATGGCAGCCGTTCATCGTGCGCGGCCCATTCTGCGTGCTGACAGCTCCGGCGATGTCGTCTACTTCGGGGGAAGGCGGAGCCCCACCTCCCCGTCGATGTCGCTGGGCTCCCTCCCGCGATGACGTGGCTACGGGGAATATGACATCGGAGACCCGTCTCGCCCCTTCTAGACGGGCCCCGTGCCGTTTGCCTGGTTCCACGTTCTCCGGCGGCACTCTGCTTCCCGATGTCCGGGGCGCCCACAGCCCCAACAGATCATGCTCCCAGCCCCTCTGGTCCAGTTATTGTTCCGCGGAGTGGGCTGCCGAGCGGGGGTGGGCTGCAGAGTCGCGCTTCGGAGCAGTTGTTCTTTTAACTGCTGTACCGACTCGGACAGTTCTCTCACCATGTTGCCTTGCTCCGCCAACGCACTCTTCCACGCTGGCTCTTCTTGCAGCGGGCTCTCCGCCGCCATTCTCACCACGGGGGTGGCTCCCCTCGTGCCGCTGCTCACGGCCCAACCCTCCACTGTCTCTCTTTCAAGCGCCAACTCCAGCGCCACCTCCAGTGTCTTTGGCCGTTTCAGCATTACCTGATCGCTTAGACTTCGCGGCACGATTGCCTGGATAAAGTAGTTTCTGGCCAACTCATCCAGCGACTCTGGCGGCAGCCGGCTGTATACGCGCCGGCTGAGGATCTCAATGTCTGTTGCCAGTGCCCGCAGCGACTCCCCAGGTCGTCTACGCCTGTTACACAGTTCCGCAACCACGATGCCTTTCTCTTCGCATTGGCCGAAGCGCCTCCGCAGGGCCGCCATCACCATATCTAAGTCTTTTGTATCGGCCATCGCTGCCACGCACGTTATAGCTTCACCCTCGAGGGACATCACAAGATGGCTGGCTCTTTCCTCTCTCGACCAGCCATTCATGTCCGCTGCCACGTTAAACATTGTGCAATATGGCTCCCACTCGCCTTTACCGTTGTATTTCAGTGGATTCACTTCCTTCTTGCCTCGGCGGGCGCCGTCCCGCGCCGCCTCGATCCGCGCCATAGCCCCGTCACTGGCCCGCGGGCTAGCCTCGCCGGGCCGCGGAACAGCCTCCACGGCCACGGCGGCAACGCCGCCCGGCTCGGGCCCCACCCCCACCAGCACCCGGCTTTCTACCGCCTGCTCCGCTTGGATCTCTGCAGGAGCGGCTATGTCTGCCCGGTGTCGTGCTCCTCTTCGGACGCCTGGCTGTCTGCCCTGGCTCTCCCTCTTCCCGCCTCTCATTTGATTATTCTCCGCTCTTTCCTCAGGAACTTCTTCACCATCTTGCCGACACGGAGGCAATAATCACCGCTTAACTTCCGACACCAATGTAGCGTTCCCGGTATTTACGGAATCATGAGGCTTCTTGTTGGTACAGGGTTCTTTATTCACAGTTAGTTATCTTACAACTCTTGGCGGTTGCTACGCACATAGCTAGCTAGCTGCTTCCTCTCTAGGCTGTTCATGGAGACTGCCTTCACGCATGCTCTCTGACAGGAAGCGTTCCCCCAGCATAGTGTTCCCCCCCAGTAACACTCTCACACATCAGTTCCTAGCTGCAATCGAGACACTTCTATTGCACACCACATTATGTAACTCTGGATCGCTACAGTATTTTCATGTATTTTCAAAATACATAATACATATTTGTATTTCAAATACATTTTTCAGACTAGTATTTTGTATTTGTATTGTGATACATTTGATGTTTACGCAGATTTTCAGGAGGCTAATCTGTAGCGTTTGTGGATTTCTCCCTCACGAGAGAGCCAGGCTGGGGTGCTAAAACCCATCCCGTACCGGATGCCGTCTCTCCGACCGTCAACTGTCTCTCCAGCTTTGAACATTCACTAGCCATTTGGCCGGTGGACAAAAATTAAATTTTGCACCATATGAAATATATGAATAGGCTAATGACTCTCTCGTAACGGGACAAGCCCCGTCTTTTATTGTCACACGAACACCACAACACATGCATGCGGTCACAACACACTCATGCTGACGGTGGCCGGTGAAAAGTGTCCTCTGCATTTAACCCATCCAGGCATGTCCTTTCCTCCGGGGGGCAGGCCAGGAGCAGTGGTCGCTTTCTCATACAGCGCCCGGGGACCAACTTCGGATGTTGTCGTCACTGGTCGGATGACGATGACGATCTGATCTTCTGCATGTTTTTAGTGGGGGGGTTATATGGAGGAACCCCCTGGGGGAGCACGGGGAGAACATGCAAACTCCACACAGAGAGAAAGGCCCTTACGACGAGATACCCCACCTGGGCAGTAGGCACTGAGGATATGGGGGGAACACAACCACAGCGCCCACAGTGTCCCAGGCGAGAATCGAACTCAGGACCTTTTGACTGTGAGGCGACAGCTCTACCACTGAGCCACCGTGCCCCCTTTGAAATATGTCCTATAGGAACTTGAGGAATTCCAATTATAATATGTAGCCAATAATGTACTTTTGTTGATGTTATTTATAAAATACAGGTTGGAGAGGGCCCCCGGGGAATGTTTACCTAGGGCCCCCAACACCACTGCACCTCTAGAGTATATTATGACCAGCAGGGGGCCCCCCAACACCACTGCACCTCTAGAGTATATTACGACCAGCAGGGGGCCCCCAACACCACTGCACCTCTAGAGTATATTACGACCAGCAGGGGGCCCCCAACACCACTGCACCTCTAGAGTATATTACAACCAGCAGGGGGCCCCCAACACCACTGCACCTCTAGAGTATATTACGACCAGCAGGGGCCCCCCAACACCACTGCACCTCTAGAGTATATTACGACCAGCAGGGGGCCCCCAACACCACTGCACCTCTAGAGTATATTACGACCAGCAGGTGGACCAGTGGAAGATGCACCTGCTGAAAACGTTTACTGTGATACCTCCTGATCCAACACGGACTTGGAACATAAGCAGAGTCTCCTGGAGCATCGGAGCTCGACAGAGGGGAAGTTCTGCGATAACAGACCTCTTTTAACCTGGCGTGCGTCACTTGACCTGGGGCTGTTTTCATCCGTCATCATCTCCGTAGAGCCGGACAGGCCCCTGGTGAGGAAGGTCGTGCCGCTGCCGGTCGCAGGCCAACCAGTAGAACCGAGACGGTTCTTTCTGTCTGTGGTCCTGTGTTTGGTTTGTAGTCTGATGTGGCTCCCAGCTGCTCCACGCCAGCAGGAGAGACACACACCCATGGATTCGGGGGGAAGGATAAGGGTCCCTTCCAGTAGCGGCTGGTGCATTTTTGTCCAGGGAGGGCTATACCAAATATAGGCCTGGACAATGGGGTTGAAATCAATATGATAATCATAAGGATTATTCTCAATATCAATATCATATGTTTCACGTATGCAAAATCAGTGTTCATCTCATTGAAATGAATGGTGATGTCAAACAAACCTTACATTTTCAAATAATATTCCTGCCATACCTCATTTGATCAGTTTTTAAGTAACATTTGCTTGTCATCATCAATTTAGACAGCAGAAATGTCACTATTAAAATAACTTCATATCATCACGATGATTCTACTGAAAGACAACAAACAATAATAGGCTATTGAATTATCATCCACTCCAGCCCTAAATCAAGCAAGTAGTAACAAACGTTGGCCTACTAGTAGCCTACCTTCTGAATCATATGGGCAACAGATTAGTAGGCATATCAATCACGGAGCAGATTACAGAAATAGACAGTAACCTGGTCAGCAGCCCTCTGATCTCTACATCAAACTTCCCTTTAGCATCCATATTTACTTGAAAAGCACATGACATAAACACTTTGGAAGAAGGACTTGCCACAACATGTGAATGAGTTACATTACATTACCTATGAGGAAAGCACGTTCGTGCATGCAAATAGAGTCCGTCAAGAATGCATTGCAGTCGCTCTACCTGGCCCCACCTCCACCTGGACGCTAGATACCAGCGCCCCGAATCCCTTTGTTTTGAGAGCGGACAGCGCATGTGCAATTTACACAGATCCTGCTTAGCACTGGTGGAAGCCGGAAGTCCCCGGACGGCGTCCGTGGCAGAAAGTAGCTGACCCAAAAGAGTACACATGTAGATCATTATGAATCTACATATTTATTGCAGATTATATAGGCCACTCACTATCTAATATTCACCTCACTCATAAAAATATGTATATATATATATACTGTATATATATATATATATATACGTTTTATTTCCCCCTCCTTCATGTGCGTGAGGTGGGGCGGCGCCCTGGCGCCCTCTAGTGGCCGGCCGCCACTGGTCCCTTCCAGAAACCATGTGCAGCAGCAGAATTCCACTGAGGACACTATTCGGCCTGCTTTGAGGTGAGATGAGCAGGGCCGACCCATATGTAGGAAGTGCGGTGTTGAGTGGCCCCTTTGCTAGAGAATGACCACAACAGGATTTAAACTATTCAACCGAGTGAGCAGGTGACTGGTAGCCCTAGAAACGTACAGAGCAAGGTTACCAGAGAAGCTGTAGCTGGGTCTTGTCCAAAACCCCCAGTAATGTTCAAGGGTCAAATGTCATGTGAATTGTAATCAGTGGTGTATAAAGTACTTGAAAGCCATACTTGAGTAAAAGTAAAGATATCTTCCCAGAAAAAGACTTAGGTAAAAGTAAAAGTCACTCATTAGAATATTACTTGAGTAGAAGGCTTAAAGTAGCTGATATTTTCTGTACTTAAGTATCAAAAGTAATTTTCTGATATTAAATGTACTTAAGTATTGAAAGTAAAAGTACAAGTAAATGCTGCTGAAAAAAATCAAGCAAAAGACATGCCTGGGCTTGAGTGGAAGTCTATTTCTTCTTCTTGAGTCTTATAGCGGTTGACAAACAACGTTATGTTGCATTACAGTGTGGATCGTGATTAACGTAACTTGCAAACTAGGAGCACTGATTTTCCAAACCTGATTGCTTGCGGGCTACCCAATTTCTTCTGATTTTACTTTGTAACTAAGATGCTTGGGGGAAATGTAGTGGAGTAAAAGTATCCAGTTTATTTGGGAAATGTAGTGTAAAAGTGGTAAAAGTGAAAGTTGACAGAAATAAAAATACGCAAGTAAAGTACAGATACTCAGAAAAAATACTTAAGTACTGTACTTAAGTATTAATACTTTGTTACATTACACCACTGATTGTAATGGATAAAGACAGGCTCTGAAAGCTGTTTTCATGTGGCTGAGGCTGAGAGCAGCAAACAAGACCAGGATCCTATGTGGATCCTATGTGGGTCCTATGTGGATCCTATGTGGATCATATGTGGATCCTATGTGGATTCTATGTGGGTCCTATGTGGATCCTATGTGGATCCTATGTGGGTCCTATGTGGATGCTATGTGGATCCTTTGTGGGTCCTATGTGGATCCTATGTGGGTCCTATGTGGATCCTATGTGGATCCTATGTGGATCCTATGTGGGTCCTATGTGGGTCCTATGTGGGCTATGCAATGGGAGGATTGGGAGGATGGGGACCTGGGTGAATTTCCACTATTGGGGATGAACATTATCCAATGCAGTTGGATCTGCCCCCACAGGTACCAAACAACTTTGCTTCTGCTGCTTCTGCCCCAACCCGAGTGAAAAGGCCTTGGAAATAGGCTTTGAGGTTTGCATTAAGTGTCATTTGATACTTCCTCCTGGAGCCCTACAACCGGCCGACGGATACCCTGTTCATGTTCCAGGACAGAGCCAGATCATACCCTGAGCGAGAATGCCCTCTAGTGTGCAAGACCATGATAGTGTGTTGGTGGAGTTCTTGGAGGAGCCTGGGCTTATCTCTGCCGTAAGGACACTGGCTACCACAACCCGTGTGTGGATACGACTCAAGCGCTACCAGTCTAGTGTCACCTTCTCTGCCTGCCCTTCTGACATGAGGGGAATGGAAGATCGTGTCCTCAAAGAAGTCATCATGGCGCATTGTGGAAGTGAGAGTAGGACCGATGAACACTGATTGTGAGGAAGAGTTAGTGCAAAAGCTAAGCTTTCCAGGGCGATGGTTTGACTAACACCCAGCAGGAGAGATTTCTGATGTCACTGAATGTGGCGATTAATTTCCTCTCATCAACACTTGGTTAAACGGTTACATGTGATGAAATGAACAGTTACATGTGATGAAATGGACAGTTACATGTGATGAAATGGACAAATGTGATGAAATGGACAGTTACATGTGAAATGGACAGAGTCTAGGCAGCGTGGAACAAACTATTTCATGTGTGAATACCGTAAGTGGATTCTTATCTTAACTGAATGCGTGAAGATTGTATAGTGGCACATCTGAAAGGCATGAGTGAGTAATAATGAGTGTGATGATGCAGATAAGTTGTGTTTTACTGTAACTTGCTCCCTCTAGAGGGCGCAAGTGGGGAGCGGGTTTTGCTCGCTCCGAGTGGGGAGCGGGTGTTGGTGCCATTCGGCCGCTGCCGATTTTGTTTTTCAACGTTTTTTGGACGTTTGGATGCTTTTTAGCCATATTTAACATTAGGATTATACTGTTGTGATGTCATTATTCAGTATCTTATCCTTTTCTCACTCACTTTCATGTCACCATCTGCTCTCCCTTTTGGTTATTTTAGACTACAATGGACAGCAACACAGGCAGAAACACTGAACTTATTATTATAATATTATCTTATTATTATAAACCAAACATCAAAAATAACATCTCCACCCTCTTTGCTTTGCTCATAGTCTTCAACTAAACCATAAATATAGCAGTATAAAGCATATAGAAACAGCAGAGGGTGGTGGAGCCCCCTAAGCACCCCCACTTCCCGCATCCCTGGTTGGTGCAAACAACCCACCGCTATGAATGAATGAATGAAAGAATGAATGAATGCATTTTATTATGGATAATGCAGACAAACATCCAAGGGATAACATGAAAAGTGGTTTACACTAATTTCCATCATGGCCCCTGATCTTAAGAACATGACACACAGTAATACAGTAGCATCAGATCAAACAATACAAATCAGACAAAGGATAAAAGGAACTTGAGATTAAAAACAAACATACCATAAAACACCGGGGCACTCGACTCACATTTAGTTTGCTCATCAAGAATTCTTTCAGAAGGTTTTTAAAACCATTCAGGGAATTGGCCAGCCTGATTTCGTTGGGGATTTAGTTCCACTCTTCCTCCCAGAATAAAGGAACGTGCTTCTTCCTACTTTGCTCTTCAGATTAGGCAATTTCAGATCTGCTACACTGGCTCTTGTGTTCCGGCTATGGATGTCCCGGACATATTGGAAGTACTTGTTGAAGTAGTCGGGGCAACGGTCATGTAATATTTTATAAACCATGACAAGTTTCAACTGTTGGACTCTGCTTTCAACTGGGAGCCAATTCAACTCTTTGAAGTGGGATGGGCCAATGTCATCAAATCAACATCAAATCTGTTACCAAGGCTGCCTTCTTCCACCTCAAAAACATTTCCCGTCTTCGGCCGTCACTCTCAGACTCTGTGGCTGAGACCCTCATCCATTCATTCATCACCTCCCGGTTAGATTATTGCAATGGAGTCCTGTTCGGGGCACCCAGCAAAGCCCTGGACAGGCTTCAGTATGTGCAGAACTTGGCTGCTAGGGTTCTTACCCACACCAAGCCCTGGCAGCACATCACCCCCACCCTCATCCGCCTCCACTGGCTCCCAGTCAAGTCCCGCATCTCCTTCAAACTCCTCCTCCTCACATACAAGTCCCTCCATGCCCTCGCCCCCCAATATTTGTCTGACCTCCTCCACCAGCACACTCCATCCCGGGCCCTAAGATCTGCTGATGTGGGTCTCCTCTCCATCCCCCGCACCAGGTTGCGGACCTTCAGCGACAGAGCCTTTAGTGTGGCGTCTCCAACCCTCTGGAACTCTCTCCCCCCCGAGATCCGCAACGCTCCAACACTGGCCGTTTTCAAAACAGCTCTCAAGACGCATCTTTTCAGCCAGGCTTTTCCCCATTAGTTAGATAGGTTTATTTTTCCCTCTACCTATGGTCCTCCCCCCCTCCCTACTGCCCCTTTTCCCTACCCCCCCCCTTTCCTGACTTGTAAAGCGACCTTGGGTTTCTAGAAAGGCGCTATATAAATTTGATTTATTATTATTATTATTATTATTATTATTATTAATGTGCATTCTTGGACTGAGGCCAAGGATGACCCTCATGAGTTTGTTTTGGGCTTTTTGGAGTCTGTCTTTCGATGACCAAGGTCAGCTTGCTGACAGGTGGGAATCAGGTATACAAGGGGTGTAGATAAGCTGTGTTTTAGAGCTGACTGGGGAAAGAGCTGTGGCACCGGGAGACACCATACTGCTGTGCTGCTTGCGTCCCTGTTGAAGCTTTCTGTTTTTCTCTCGCTCGGGGATGACAAATGATTTTCTCGTGAGATGGATTCATTTTAACTACTTTATTAGTGTTTTCTAACTGAGCTACACTTTGTCAGTGGTGTTTGTATTTTTCCTCTTGAGTGGCCAATAATGTGAGTGTTATGTGATGTGAAATGAAGACTGTGACTTAGTGGAACACAACACAAAAACAGATTGTCTTTTTTGATGATACTTTTAATCAGAATGCTACAGAACAAAGGCCAGTCATTTATCATAATTTATTAAGACCACTAATGATTCAGGGGCATTATTACGGGTGGGCCCGGGTAGGCACAGGCCCACCCACTTCTTGCCCTGGCCCACCCAAAAAATAAAAATAAAATAAAAATAATTAATTGGTTGTTTTCTAGAGGCAAACTTGCTGCTGCCTTGCTAGCTAATGGTTTTGTAGCTTAAAAACGCAGGGCACATCATCTCGTCTAATGCATGACGACTTCATGACATCTAGGAATTTTGCGCGCTTCCCGCGCAACATTTCGTCATGCAATTGCCCCACCAATTTTATCCAGGCCCACCCAATTTTATCCAGGCCCCCCCATAATTGAATTTCTGCCTACGCCCCTGTAATGATTGAAGCTGGTCGTTCAAGGATCAAATTAAGCCTTGTCCTCCTCAGGAGCCCCATCATCCTGCTCCTCAGGATGATGGGGACCATCATGATCGCCACCACGGTGTTGTTGTTGCTGGCGTTGTTGCTGGTGGCATTGTTGCTGGTGGCGTTGTTGCTGGTGGCGTTGTTGCTGGAGCCGTTTGGTAGTTGCAGTAACTTGCTACATGGCAGAGAGATTACAATATGGTCAGTATCTCAAACTAACTTACTTTTTAGAGGCTTTCTCCTATATCTTTCTCACTGTAGATCATTTTCTTGATAAGTGGATCAACAAAACATTAGCACCATGGAGAGAACTTTTTGTGTGTGTGTGAGTGTTTGACTGTTACACTCTAGATAGAGAGGTAGGAATAACAATAACAACCTCACTATTTTGACACTTTCACCCTCAGGGTTTAGAGTCAAACAAGCAAACACTTACCGCTGTAGTCATAGCAACAGTTGCCATAGTGCTGACAGGAAGATGAGCAGGAGCAGCTTCCCAGGTTGCTGCCACAGTTGTAATGACACGAGGGCCCAGCTGGGGGAGACAAAGGTTAATTCATCAATTTTACTTCAAGGAGAAATGTGCTGCTATTTGTTGCAACTTTGCTTATTTAGGGAGGTTAAAATACTTGTTGTTGGTGGCGTTGTTGCTGCTGGTGTTGTTGCTGCTGGCGTTGTTGCTGCTGGCATTGTTGCTGCTGGTGTTGTTGCTGCTGGCGTTGTTGCTGCTGGCGTTGTTGCTGGTGCTGGGGGAGACGTTTGGAGGTGGTTGGGTAAATAACAGTGTCTAGGTTCTGAGGGGACGTTTTGTTGTTGGTCTTTTTGCAGAGTTTGTTCAAGTGAAATGGTGAAATGGTATTTTGTCATAATCACAGTGACTTACCCACGACACGGTACTGGGCATTAAATCCTTGGTAGGTGGCGCTATGGTCACTTATGAAGCGCACAGTCATGTTATAACTGGTGGAGTAAAGGGTGGAGGTCTGCCCATCACACAGCTTTCTCAGAAGCCTGTCACTGGTGCTGGGGCCATCATAGACAGAGATGCTATCGAAACAGCTGCGTTCAAGCCTGTGATCAGAGCATAAGAAGTACAGAGGGTGAAGTTCAAGCAGCACAGACAACACAGAAACAGTAGCAGTGACTGTGGGGATTCCATGACAGCATGGAAACTTCACTGTCATCTTACTTCACAGGTATCATTCATCTTATGATGTGAACCAGGTGGTGAATGACACACAACTCCTTTCATCACTCGAGGAGGAGAGAAAAAAGAGGATCAACACGTTACAGAAGACAGTCTGAACTGCTGCTCTTATCGTATCTCTCTTAGAACAAATCCTCATTTGCCATCACAGAAACAAGTCCTGTAATCCTGACCTTACACTAAATCCCAACTCATTGTAATTGTGTGTCCTATGATTGCAATTCTCTTAAACATCATCAATAATTATAGTGTGAAACTACAGGAACTATGCAGAACTAACTGTACAGAAGCATCAGAACTGTCAAAATATGGTTATTTTAAGACAAGAAAAGAATAATTTGCTTTCAATTCAAAGGGCCAAGATGGAGGCATTGGTGACAGCAGTGGTGACATGATTCCTGAGTTTTTGGGCCGAGGTCACAGAGCATGTCAGCAGAGACATTAATGTTATCAGCAGGGTTCATTAAAGGGGCTGTACGTGATTTTTTAAATAAGACACAGTGTTATAGCTCTACATTTCCACAGCCATCACTGATATAGAGTGTTTGGTCAGTAACATGTGTCTCCCAGTCCCTCCGCTCTGTCAACAGAAAAGACATTTGTCGAATCCTCTCTCCTGATTGGATAAAAGTAGTAACGGGATAGCAGAAAATGTATTTTCTGTATAGTGCAGAGTGGAGGAGCCATGTTACTGCCCAAACACTCTATCGCTGTGTCTGAAACGCAGGGAAGCTGCCTATGTAGGTGGCATTTCTAGGTAGGAATTGTTGTAATTAGGGTGAAAAAGTGTCTGAAAAAATATGAATGGTGAACGGAGACAGACGTTACTCTTTTTGATCCCAAGAAAGTCGCAGTTTGTCCTGAAAGTGAAAGGTAAGGTTTAGTTTTGTCAATCGACTACATCTGTCGTGTTGCACATTATACGTCACACCATCAACAACATGGACGGGCGGGAGAGATGTCACTTACGCGACTGGTTGTGCGTAGTCTTTCTGATTTATAACTTATAGTGCCACAGTTTTACCACAAAGTGTGACTTTCTCAACTTGCAGAGTTCTCTTTTACATCGACAAACATGATATGTGATGTGTACCCCGTGGCACAATTCAAAATGAGTCACGTCTATCTCCGTTCACCACCATTATTTTCTCAGACGCTGGTACGCTGAGAGAGGCAGGAAGTGACGTTCACTTTGGCTCCCTATACAGGAGTGAGCCCAAAGCAAGACATTGAATACATGTTGAACATTTGCGCCATGCAAGGCTGAACTAGAAAGGTGGAGGCTGGAGTGGTGGAGGCAAAGCTTGCCAGAAGCAGCAGCAGCAGCGATGTGTGGCAGCATAGGTGAAGCAAAGATGGGTTGAGTTCAGCCCTGACAACACGTAGCAAACAAACCGTTTAAACAAAAACGATGGTGCTTTGAACACCCTGTTGTGTGACGCAAGCATTGCACCTATCTGTTGGATCCACTGTGCCTCTTTAAACCGCAGGGTTGATAGAAACCTGGCTGCTGATTGGGTAACACCTCTGACACGCCCACCAAACAAGAGACAACGTACCTCAAAGCACCGTTACACACCATTTAGAGTAAACATCAACCCGAAAACCGTAGCACACGGTGCACACCGTTTCGCAGATTGAAGATACCCCAGTGTAAAAGGAGGCCATTATTTAAATTGGCGCCCTGTTGTGAGAATAACACTGATTGGTGAATGATTAAACACTGGTCCAATCAGTGGCTGTCAGCTGATTACAGCTGGGGCGCAGGCCTATGACTTCTGTGTCCTGCATGAACTAACGCAATGCTTCATTTTTAGGCCAGGTTCTGAGCTGTCCTAAAGTTCACACACACACACACACACACACACACACACACACACACACACACACACACACACACACACACACACACACACACACACACACACACACACACACACACACACACACACACACACACACACACACACACACACACACACCCTTCTGTAGTATCCAAATCCTAAATGCCTTTGAGATAAGACAAAGGTCCTAATTATAGTTAACTGGTCCTACCTGGTTCTGTCAGGGCAAAAGTCTACTTTTCTAAAGTCACGATTTCAGACTTTGTACGTTTCTGCAATATTCACCCAGATGAACATGCTTACTTCACGTTTTGGATATCCAGCTGTATAATTCCACTGTTTGGTCTGATGTACCATACACAGTCTGCGTTGTTTGGGTAGTTTCCTGGATAGTTGGGGCTGTCAAAGTGGCCTGTGGGGTTGTCCAGGAGGCCACCACAGCTGGGTGCTGAAGAGACATAACCTTTCTGATCAATTCAAAATCAAGTACTGGAAATTAAAACACGGACACAGATTAAAACATGTTGTATGTTACTGGTCAAGACGTGTGGTGTGACAGTGAGTCATTTGCTCATAGGGTTCATATACTTCAACACATTATTATATCAGCCACAGCTGAAATGAGTTACACGCTTGACAAAAAGCATCATGAGATGGGCAGTATTTTAAATACATGTATTTAAAATACGTATTTGAAATACATTTGTGTATTTTGTCATTTGTATTTGGCTGGACAGGGAAAAATAAGATCTAATTTGTATCAAAATACTTTCAGACCATGTATTTTGTGTATTTTAAGTACATAAAATACGTTTTATTCTCAAATTGACACATTAAAAAATTGGTTTAAACCGTGGAATAAAAAAACCGCAATGTGAGGTGTCACTTCTACTCCGCCTCTGATTGGCTGATTGGCTCAGAACAAACTCAACCACAAATCAGAGGCAGAGTAGGATGAGTCTTGAGTCGGACTTCACATCACTTCTTCGTCTAAACTAGTACTAGCCACAGGATTAGCAAGTTCCACTCACCATGAAAGCCATACTGCAGCAACTTTAATTACCATGGTTACATGCTACTGAAAAGTCACCTTTTGTGGTGGAATAAATCATGTTGCTGGATTTCTATATTGTTAAATAAAGACTATAATACTGTGTGTGACAATTTACTGACTAGGCAGAGCACTTGATTGGCTCGCGCAGCGGTAGCTCAGCCGCTGTGCGGCCTCACCCGCCCTGCAGGTCGCATTATGCAGCTCAGCTGCTGCGTGGCCTCGCCTGCTGTATTGGCATACGCAGAGGACGATTGCTCAACTTCGCATGCCTATGACATCATCAGTGATGTCATAAGATGATTTTAGTCAATAATGATGTCACTGATGACATCAATGATGATGTCATAGCCATTGTGACATCATCAGTGGGATAACAATTTAAACAAAGTCCACTGTCTCCCTTTCATATGATGATGATGGTGGATGTGAAGTTGTTTAAAGGGGACCTACTATGTTTTTTTCTAGATTTCAGTTATATATGTATAAACTATTATGATGTCAGATATCTATATGGCTAAACATGATCAACTTGAGGTTAACATGTAGAAATGCTGCCTATACTGTAAGTCAAAAGCCCTCACAGAAGGCCAGGGGCGTCATGCAAGCCAAACTTCTGAGGGGCCGACATTCGGCGGTGACCAAAGGTCCCCGGCTAAAACATTTCTGTGGCGACCTAAGATCTGAATAGATCTGCACTGATTAAATCAGTCTGCCCAGATAAAGTGTGCTGAATTCACTCATGATTGATTTATTTATTTATTTATCAATGGGTCCATTTAGCTATTTCTAAAATGTTGGCCATTTGAAGCCAGATTTAGAGGAATATCTCATTTTATATTAACATTAGGATTAGACTGTTGTGATGTCATTATACAGTTTTAAACATCAATATTTTGCTCCTTTTCTCATTAGGGTAAATACTGTATATTTATTTAGAGATTTTGGTCAAATACTTGTGCTTTTATGGTTATTAGCTTAGTCACTCACTTCTACACTATAGCTTCTAGACTGCTGCCACTTTTCTTGAAATAGCTCACCCTTGCTTCACCTAAAATGTTATTCACATAAAAAGACTATATCCACAAGAACTGCAGAATATTATTGCCCTGGATACATCAAATGGAATTCAGTGTTTTTCTAACTACAGTATAACCTGTGATCAAAACGAACAGCTCACTGCCATAACAGCTCTGGCTAACATTACAATGCTAACTTTAGCTGCATGGTAGATACAAGTAAGCCAACTAACTTGCTATGCAAACTATGCCTATAATAACTAACAGCATTTCATTTGTATCTTTCATAGTCTGGGCAACAGTTCCCTCTGTCTTCACAGCCAGTGGCACAAGAGCAGTTCCCAACCTGCTAGCTACATATCTCTGCAGGAACCTGCTGCAGTTACAGTGAGAACAGACACAACAATTCTCCATTTCCACCATGTAAATATAAGAGTGTCTAGGTTCACATGGGACGTTTTGTTGTTGGTCTTTTTGCAGAGTTTGTTAAAGAGCATCAAAATGGTGAAATGTATTTTGTCATAATTACAGTGACTTACCCACGACACGGTACTGGGCATTAAATCCTTGGGAGGTGACGCTCCCATCACTTATGAAGCGCACAGTCATGTTATAACTGGTGGAGTAAAGGGTGGAGGTGCCCCCATGATCACACAGCTCTCTCAGAAGCCTGTCACTGGTGATGCTGGGGCCATCATAGACAGAGATGCTATCAGCACAGCCTTCAAGCCTGTGATCAGAGCATAAGAAGTACAGAGGGTGAAGTTCAAGCAGCACAGACAACACAGAAACAGTAGCAGTGACTGTGGGGATTCTATGATAGCATGGAACTGACCTTACACTAAATCCCAACTCATTGTAATTGTGTGTCTATGATTGCAATTCTATTAACTCATTGAGTGCCAGCCACTTTTGGAAGACGGATGCTCCCAGTGCCAGCCCTTTCAGAGCGTTTTCAGTGATTTCTCGAGGCCCACAGAATATTGTGTGATATTACTATGTAAACACCGAACACGCACAAAGAACGATGAGACTCTATTGTATCATCAGCAAAAAAAAGTTTATTGATATCATTTCCCGTTCTTTAGTTATCAGCCGGAGAATATAGGTTGATTTCACCAAAAACAGACGTTTCAGACTAGAAGCTGAGATAATGAGCCTTTTGTGAAATGAAGCATTTCAAGCAAATCACTGACTCTGAAGCTAATATTTTCTGACCTTAAACATCTGAACAGTAATTTCATTCAATAAAACAGCACCCCACCCCCCTCAACTGCAAACTCCTCCTCCTGGGAGTGTCTCTGGTGGCTCTGCTCGCTCTGCTGCGTGTGTCAGGCGACAAATCTCTGCATGGAGCTGGGATAAACTCATCCCCACCAACACACAGCTTGCATGCCAGAGCTGGGAGAAACTCACCCCCACACCAACACACAGCCTGCATGCCGGCGGAGCTTGGAGAAACTCATCCCCACACTAACACACAGCCTAACACGCACCCAGCGTCTATTTTCGGAGCGCTCCGTTTTTGTGCACCGGCTCCCAGCGCGACACCGAAAAGCCAAACCGGACTGCTGAGAATGGTTTGGCCCTTCGGCGTCGGGTGCTGCTTTTCTGGCGGCTAATCGTGTGGAGAAACTATGCAGCAGAGACAGAGGGGCTCAGTTGTGGGAGCGGATTGACTGCTGTTCGCAGCTAACGTTAGCTCCAGCCAGAGCAATCTATACGGCTCTGGCTCCAGCATCGGTTTCCATTTCATCACGGGGCTTCTTCTGCTGTTTTTCCTCACCTTTCTCTAATCTGGAGAGCACTGTCGCCACCTAATGGGTCCGTAAAATAGCTTCTACACATTCGACATCCCCCATACTTTCACAGGAGATGCATCAGGCTTTTATCCATGTCCCACCGTCAAAGAACACAATTGACGACAATCGTCGTCATTGGCACTCTACGTCAGAGGTTCTCAAATGTTTTTCAGCCAAGGACCGCTTACAAGAAGAAAATATACCGGGGACCCCCTCATTCTGATTTGTGATTTTGGGATAAGCTTAATTGTTTCCACGGTAACGTGTTTGACTTTTAAATTGATAGGTTTGTTAGATTAGAATGTAATCCATGAACCATTTTAGATTTAAACCATACAATATTTTCGTTGAACTATGAAGCTTTTGCCAAAAAAAATAAAGTTTTTATTTTTATTTTCCTGAAAACTTTTCGCGGACCCCCTGGCAAAGTGCCACGGACCCCTGGGGGTCCCCGGACCCCCATTTGAGAACCACTGCTCTACGTTACTATTTGAATTGACGACGATTGTCGTCGTTGGCACTCAATGAGTTAAACAACATCATTAATTATAGTGTGAAACTACAGGAACTATGCAGAACTAACTGTACAGAAGCATCAGAACTGTCAAAATATGGTTATTTTAAGACAAGAAAAGAATAATTTGCTTTCAATTCAAAGGGCCAAGATGGAGGCATTGGTGACAGCAGTGGTGACATGATTCCTGAGTTTTTGGGCCGAGGTCACAGAGCATGTCAGCAGAGACATTAATGTCATCAGCAGGGTTCTTTAAAGGGGCTGTACGTGATTTTTAAAATAAGGAACAGCGTCATAGCTCTACATTTCCACAGCCATCACTGATATAGAGTGTTTGGTCAGTAACATGTGTCTCCCAGTCCCTCCGCTCTGTCAACAGAAAAGACATTTGTGGAATCCTCTCTCCTGATTGGATAAAAGTGGGAACGGGATAGCAGAAAATGTATTTTCTGTATAGTGCAGAGTGGAGGAGCCATGTTACTGACCAAACACTCTATCACTGTGTCTGAAACGCAGGGAAGCTGCCTATATAGGTGGCATTTCTAGGTAAGAATTGTTGTAATTAGGCTGAAAAAGTGTCTGAAAAAATATGAATGGTGAACGGAGACAGACGTTACTCTTTTTGATCCCAAGAAAGTCGCAGTTTGTCCTGAAACTGAAACGTAAGGTTTAGTTTTGTCAATCGACTACATCTGTCGTGTCGCACATTATACGTCACACCATCAACAACATGGACGGGTGGGAGAGATGTCACTTACGCGACTGGTGGTGCGTAGTCTTTCTGATTTATAACTTATAGCGCCACAGTTTTACCACAAAGTGTGACTTTCTCAACTTGCAGAGTTCTCTTTTACATCGACAAACATGATATGTGATGTGTACCCCGTGGCACAATTCAAAATAAGTCACGTCTATCTCCGTTCACCACCATTATTTTCTCAGACACTGGTATGCTGAGAGAGGCAGGAAGTGACGTTCACTTTGGCTCCCTATACAGGAGTGAGCCCAAAGCAAGACATTGAATACATGTTGAACATTTGAGCCATGCAAGGCTGAACTAGAAAGGTGGAGGCTGGAGTGGTGGAGGCAAAGCTTGCCAGAAGCAGCAGCAGCAGCGATGTGTGGCAGCTAGCATACAGTAGGTGAAGCAAAGATGGGTTGAGTTCAGCCCTGACAACACGTAGCAAACAAACCGTTTAAACAAAAACAACGGTGCTTTGAACACCCTGTTGTGTGACGCAAGCATTGCACCTATGTGTTGGATCCACTGTGCCTCTTAACTCATTCACCGCCAATGACGTCTTTGACGTGTTATCAGAAATAGCCCTCCCCGCCAATGACGTGTTTGACGTGTTTTTGTTTTTATTGGTGCAGCGCCTGCAGCAAACACTTGCCCAGCCTGTGACACAGACACAGGTCCCTGCCTTCAAAGGGTAGCCGACAGCACGCGATCAAACACATACCGCAGCTGTTGTTTTGAAATTGAGCAAGAGGAAAAGCAGCAAAACGGGTAACGCTTCCTTGTGCAGACAGGAGAAACGCCATTGAAACGCCCTCGGCGCGCTGCACGAGCTGGAGTCGCCTTCCTCTGTGCCAGCCAGGAGAAAACGGGAGAAAGTAATCAAGAGATGTGTTTGATCATCGGAGGAATGAGGAAATGATCGATCAGTTTGCGAGGGCGGTGAGGACGTGTTGAATAGCCGAGGGGAAAACGGGAACGATCATAGATATGACAGGGAGACATGGACGAGGACGGGTGTACCAGAACAAATCAAAATAAACACAGGAACAGCTAGGCAGCAGCGGGCAGAAGGCAGTCACAGCAGCCCGCTGTCCTTCTCAAGAGCTCTTCAGTTGGTTCATGAAATCGCTGGGCTGCGTGCCCTCCAGTGTTGCTCCTGGCCAATCCCAGCGCCACAGGGCGTGGTTATTGCTTATCCTATGTGGGGTTAGAAATCTAAAAGGCGGATCGTGTGTGTGTGTGTGTGTGTGTGTGTGTGTGTGTGTGTGTGTGTGTGTGTGTGTGTCTGTCTGTCTGTCTGTCTGTCGGTGTGTCTGTCTGTCTGTGTCTGTCTGTCTGTCTGTCTGTCTGTCTGTCTGCACACTCACTCACACCGAGTAAACTGTATTGTTGAATGTAAAAAAAAAGCACTTCATGTGTATATATATATATATATATATATATTTTTTTTTGTCATTTGTGTCCTAACGAATAATATTTACATGTCTGATGTCAATACAGTTCAAAATAAAAGAATTGAGAGTGAGTTATGCCTGAGATTGTGCCCTTTTACAAAAATTGCCTTTTCTCCTGTTTATTTTCTCTGGAAGACCTTCTGGGGGAAAACAGGGTGTATATAAATGGCTATAAGTAGAGTACAGAACATGCTAAAAGCTCACTTTTTTTTTCCTGGTGAACCCAGAGACGTACATCTTCATTTTGAGGTATTGCAAATCACTCTGGTGCTAATAGATAATTTACTGTGGGTCTTGAAAGATGACCAACAATTATGAAAATCTTTGGCCTGTGCTAAATATTGGCAGTCCTAAACTGGCCCTGAATGAGTTAAAACCGCAGGGTTGATAGAAACCTGGCTGCTGATTGGGTAACACCTCTGACACGCCCACCAAACAAGAGACAATGTACCTCAAAGCACCGTTACACACCATTTCGAGTAAACACCAACCCGAAAACCGTAGCACATGGTGCACACCGTTTCGCAGATTGAAGATACCCCAGTGTAAAAGGAGGCCATTATTTAAATTGGCGCCCTGTTGTGAGAATAACACTGATTGGTGAATGATTAAACACTGGTCCAATCAGTGGCTGTCAGCTGATTACAGCTGGGGCGCAGGCCTATGACTTCTGTGTCCTGCATGAACTAACGCAATGCTTCATTTTTAGGCCAGGTTCTGAGCTGTCCTAAAGTTCTCACACACACGCGCACACGCGCACACACACACACACACACACACACACACACACACACACACACACACACACACACACACACACACACACACACACACACACACACACACACACACACACACACACACACACACACACCCTTCTGTAGTATCCAAATCCTAAATGGCTTTGAGATAAGACAAAGGTCCTAATTATAGTTAACTGGTCCTACCTGGTTCTGTCAGGGCAAAAGTCTACTTTTCTAAAGTCACGATTTCACACTTTGTACGTTTCTGCAATATTCACCCAGATGAACATGCTTACCTCACATTGTTGATATCCAGCTGTATAATTCCACTGTTTGGTCTGATGTACCATACACAGTGTGTGTTGTTTGGGTAGTTTCCTGGATAGTTGGGGCTGTCAAAGTGGCCTGTGGGGTTGTCCAGGAGACCACCACAGCTGGGTGCATCTGAAGAGACATAACATTTCTGATCAATTCAAAATCAAGTACTGGAAATTAAAACACGGACACAGATTAAAACATGTTGTATGTTACTGGTCAAGACGTGTGGTGTGACAGTGAGTCATTTGCTCATAGGGTTCATATACTTCAACACATTATTATATCAGCCACAGCTGAAATGAGTTACACGCTTGACAAAAAGCATCATCAGTAAGACAGGCATATTGATGACCAACATATAGACGCTTTTAACTTGACAACAAAAACATTTGAAATGTAACCCCAGCTCACTTCCTGTTACAGTGTTTGCTATGGACAGAAACAAAGAAGAAGGAGCAGAGCAGGACTGAGGGCTGTAGTGCTGTGGGAGCGCACAGAGATGGGCAGTATTTTAAATACATGTATTTAAAATACGTATTTGAAATACATTTGTGTATTTTGTCATTTGTATTTGGCTGGACAGGGAAAAATAAGATCTAATTTGTATCAAAATACTTTCAGACCATGTATTTTGTGTATTTTAAGTACATAAAATATGTTTTATTCTCAAATTGACACATTAAAAAATTGGTTTAAACCGTGGAATAAAAAAACCGCAATGTGAGATGTCACTTCTACTCCGCCTCTGATTGGCTGATTGGCTCAGAACAAACTCAACCACAAATCAGAGGCAGAGTAGGATGAGTCTTGAGTCGGACTTCACATCACTTCTTCGTCTAAACTAGTACTAGCCACAGGATTAGCAAGTTCCACTCACCATGAAAGCCATACTGCAGCAACTTTAATTACCATGGTTACATGCTACTGAAAAGTCACCTTTTGTGGTGGAATAAATCATGTTGCTGGATTTCTATTTTGTTAAATAAAGACTATAATACTGTATGTGACAATTTACTGACTAGGCAGAGCACTTGATTGGCTCGCGCAGCGGTAGCTCAGCCGCTGTGCGGCCTCACCCGCCCTGCAGGTCGCATATGCAGCTCAGCTGCTGCGTGGCCTCGCCTGCTGTATTGGCATACGCAGCGGACGATTGCTCAACTTCGCATGCCTATGACATCATCAGTGATGTCATAAGATGATTTTAGTCAATAATGATGTCACTGATGACATCAATGATGATGTCATAGCCATTGTGACATCATCAGTGGGACAACAATTTAAACAAAGTCCACTGTCTCCCTTTCATATGATGATGATGGTGGATGTGAAGTTGTTTAAAGGGGACCTACTATGTTTTTTTCTAGATTTCAGTTATATATATGTATAAACTATTATGATGTCAGATATCTATGGCTAAACATGATCAACTTGAGTAAACAGGTCAATGGGCCACTTCCAAAAGGACTAACCCAATGAGTGAGCTGGAGCACACGAAGTCACTTAAATAAATTTAATAAAGGTACAAAACTGACGTTTTGTGTATGTAAACAGGTCAATGGGCCACTTCCAAAAGGACTAACCCAATGAGTGAGCTGGAGCACACGAAGTCACTTAAATAAATTTAATAAAGGTACAAAACTGACGTTTCGACGCGCACTGCGTCTTCTTCAGAGTCTTTTTGACTCTGAAGAAGACGCAGTGCGCGTCGAAACGTCAGTTTTGTACCTTTATTAAATTTATTTAAGTGACTTCGTGTGCTCCAGCTCACTCATTGGGTTAGTCCTTTTGGAAGTGGCCCATTGACCTGTTTACATTGTTTTGTCCTGTTCTGAGAGCACCGACCTCCCTCTGTGGAGGGGTTGAAGCGCAGGAGATTCCTTCTACAATGATCAACTTGAGGTTAACGTGTAGAAATGCTGCCTATACTGTAAGTCAAAAGCCCTCAGAGAAGGCCAGGGGCGTCATGCAAGCCAAACTTCTGAGGGGCCGACATTCGGCGGTGACCAAAGGTCCCCGGCTAAAACATTTCTGTGGCGACCTAAGATCTGAATAGATCTGCACTGATTAAATCAGTCTGCCCAGATAAAGTGTGCTGAATCCACTCTTGATTGATTGATTTATTTATCAATGGGTCAATTTAGCTATTTCTAAAATGTTGGCTATTTGAAGCCAGATTTAGAGGAATATCTCATTTTATATTAACATTAGGTTTAGACTGTTGTGATGTCATTATTCAGTTTTAAACCTCAATATTTTGCTCCTTTTCTCATTAGGGTAAATACTGTATATTTATTTAGAGATTTTGGTCAAATAGCCTACTTGTGCTTTTATGGTTATTAGCTTAGTCACTCACTTCTACACTATAGCTTCTAGACTGCTGCCACTTTTCTTGAAATAGCTCAATCTTGCTTCACCTAAAATGTTATTCACATAAAAACACTATATCCGCAAGAACTGCATAATATTATTGACCTGGATACATCAAATGGAATTCAGTGTTTTTCTAACTACAGTATATAACCTGTGATCAAAACTAACAGCTCACTGCCATAACAGCTCTGGCTAACATTACAATGCTAACTTTAGCTGCATGGTAGATACAAGTAAGCCAACTAACTTGCTATGCAAACTATGCCTATAATAACTAACAGCATTTCATTTGTATCTTTCATAGCTGGGCAACAGTTCCCTCTGTCTTCACAGCCAGTGGCACAAGAGCAGTTCCCAACCTGCTAGCTACATATCTCTGCAGGAACCTGCTGCAGTTACAGTGAGAACAGACACAACAATTCTCCATTTCCACCATGTAAATAAGAGTGTCTAGGTTCAGATGGGACGTTTTGTTGTTGGTCTTTTTGCAGAGTTTGTTAACTCATTGAGTGCCATGGACGAGTATGTTCGTCATTTCGTTTAGTAACGTAGAGTGCCAAGGACGAGTATGTTCGCCAATTGCGTTTTTTGACGGTGGGACGTGGATCAAAGCCTCAGGCATCTCCTGTACAAATATGGGAGCTATTGAAGGTGTATAACCTATTTTACGGACTCATTAGGTGGCGACAGTGCTCTCCAAATTACAGAAAGGTCCGGAAAACAACAGGAAAAAGCCGTGATCAAAGAGAAACCGATGCATGCTGCAGCCAGAGCCATATAGATTGCTCTGTCTGCAGCTGACGTTGGCTGCGAACATCAGTCAATCCGCGCCCACAACTGAGCTCCTCTGCCTCTGTCTGTCTGTCTGCATATAGTTTCTCCACACGATTACCCGCCAGAAAGGCAGCACCCGACGCCGAAGGGCCAAACCTTTCCCTGCAGTCCGGTTTGGCATTTCCTTGTCGCGCTGGGAGCCGCCCGGCGCACACAAAAGGAGCGCTCCGAAAATAGACTGGGTGCGTGTTAGGCTGTGTGTAGTGTGGGGAGGAGTTTGCAGCTGAGGGGGGGAGAGGGGGGTGGGGCACGCAGGCACCACACAACTACACCACGTCACTACATCAGAAAATATTAGCTAGAGTCAGTGAATGTGCTTGAAATGCTTCATTTCACAAAAGGCTGAATATCTCAGCTTATAATTTGAAACCTGTCTTTTTGCTCAAAACAGCCTATCTTCACATTTTCCGTTCTAAAGAACGGAAAATGGTATCAATAAACTTTTTTTTGCAGATGATAGAAGAGAGTCTCATCGTTCTTTGTGCGTGTTCGGTGTTTACATAGTAATATCACACAATATTCTGTGGGCCTCGAGAAATCACTGAAAACGCTCTGAAACTCTGGCACTGGGAGCGTCCGTTCTCCAAAAGTGGCTGGCACTCAATGAGTTAAAGAGCATCGAAATGGTGAAATTATATTTTGTCATAAGCACAGTGACTTACCCACGACACGGTACCGGGCATTAAATCCTTGGTAGGTGTTTCTCCTGTCACTTATGAAGCGCACAGTCATGTTATAACTGGTGGAGTAAAGGGTGGAGGTCTGCCCATTACACAGCTTTCTCAGAAGCCTGTCACTGGTGCTGGGGCCATCATAGACAGAGATGCTATCGTAACAGTTGCGACCAAGCCTGTGATCAGAGCATAAGAAGTACAGAGGGTGAAGTTCAAGCAGCACAGACAACACAGAAACAGTAGCAGTGACTGTGGGGATTCCATGACAGCATGGAAACTTCACTGTCATCTTACTTCACAGGTATCATTCATCTTATGATGTGAACCAGGTGGTGAATGACACACAACTCCTTTCATCACCCGAGGAGGAGAGAAAAAAGAGGATCAACACGTTACAGAAGACAGTCTGAACTGTTGCTCTTATCGTATCTCTCTTAGAACAAATCCTCATTTGCCATCACAGAAACAAGTCCTGTAATCCTGACCTTACACTAAATCCCAACTCATTGTAATTGTGTGTCTATGAATGCAATTCTCTTAAACAACATCATTCATTATAGTGTGAAACTACAGGAACTATGCAGAACTAACTGTACAGAAGCATCAGAACTGTCAAAATATGGTTATTTTAAGACAAGAAAAGAATAATTTGCTTTCAATTCAAAGGGCCAAGATGGAGGCATTGGTGACAGCAGTGGTGACATGATTCCTGAGTTTTTGGGCCGAGGTCACAGAGCATGTCAGCAGAGACATTAACTCATTGAGTGCCATGGACGAGTATGTTCGTCATTTCGTTTAGTAACGTAGAGTGCCAAGGACGAGTATGTTCGTCAATTGCCTTTTTTGACGGTGGGACGTCGATCAAAGCCTTATGTATGTCCTGTACAAATATTGTAGCTATTGAAGCTGTATAACCTATTTTACGGACTCATCAGGTGGCGACAGTGCTCTCCAGATTACAGAAATGTCTGAATACAGCCTGAAAAAGCCCCGTGATCAAAGAGAACCCGCTCATGCTGCAGCCCAGAGCCATGTAGATTGCTCTGGCTGCAGTTGACGGTGCCTGCCAACAGCAGTCAATCCGCGCACACAACTGAGCTCCTCTGCCTCTGTCTGTCTGTCAGCATAGTTTCTTCACACGATTAGCCGCCAGAAAGGCAGCACCCGACGCCGAAGTGCCAAATCTTTCCCTGCAGTCCGGGTTGGCATTTCCTTGTCGCGCTGCCTGGGAGGCGGCGCACAAAAAGCACTCCGAAAATAGACGCTGGGTGCGTGAGGCTGTGTGTTACTAGTGTGGGGAGGAGTTTTCAGCTGAGGGGGGGAGAGGGGGGTGGGGCACGCAGGGCAGCACACAACTACACCATGTCACTACATCAGAAAATATTAGCTAGAGTCAGTGAATGTGCTTGAAATGCTGAATGAATCACAAAATGCTGAATATCTCAGCTTCTAGATAGAAATGCCTGTTTTTGCTGTTTTTGACCTATCTTCTCCGGCTGATAACTAAAGAACGGAAAATGGTATCAATAAACTTTTTTTTGCTGATGATACAATAGAGTCTCCTTGTTCTTTTTGCGTGTTCGGTGTTTACATAGTAATATCACACAATATTCTGTGGGCCTCGAGAAATCACTGAAAACGCTCTGAAACTCTGGCACTGGGAGCGTCCGTTCTCCAAAAGTGGCTGGCACTCAATGAGTTAATGTCATCAGCAGGGTTCATTAAAGGGGCTGTACGTGATTTTTTAAATAAGGAACAGTGTCATAGCTCTACATTTCCACAGCCATCACTGATATAGAGTGTTTGGTCAGTAACATGTGTCTCCCAGTCCCTCCGCTCTGTCAACAGAAAAGACATTTGTCGAATCCTCTCTCCTGATTGGATAAAAGTGGGAACGGGATAGCGGAAAATGTGTAAAGAGGGCAGCGGGATGTTTTATTTTATTCGTGTGACTTTTACTTTGGTACTCAGTAATGTGCGCTCTCTCTCCTTTACTTCCGGTCGGCCGGTGAGCTGCGGACAATTGCCACAGCTGTGGCAAATCGGAACAATCAAGTCGGCGTCTTCCCTATTAAAGGATTGTTAGCAGTGACTGTCTTTAGGGTTCCAGAGTGAGTAAGGCGGAGGCTGTGTGCATCTGTTCCTGGTGGTATTGTAAACTTTGACTTTGAGAACAAACCTTTCTTTGATCGTGAGCTTATGGTGCTGGGGCATCGAGTTAAACCTTGCTTCCATAGCAGAGAGATTCTTCCTGCTAACTAGTTGTCCTCCCGCCTGTCACTCTGGGGCGCTGATCCGTGCGTGCACGCATTTTGATTCTAACTTGTATACTGTATTTATATTGTTGCCTTTTACCCCTTTGATTTACTTGGCTGTATTATTGGATGTGCTTTTGTTATATTTCAAGGAACATTGTAACGTCGATCACTACTAACCTGTGTGTTTTTGAGTGCATATAACCCACAATCATTTGAACCTTATTTTACCTGAGTCTTAATAGTGTTTTCTCAGTTTGTGTGTTTTACTGCTTGTTCAGTATGTGCTGTGTGGACTGCCCACCGGATTTTATCTAATGCCTGTACTGTATTGTTCCTTGAGATTGAGTAAAGCATTGTGTCAAATCTATCCTGTGTCCTGTCTCCTACATACTTACTGAGGTGCTCCTACCCATGGTGTATTTATTACCGTTTTGGCACGGTTACAAATGTATTTTCTGTATAGTGCAGAGTGGAGGACCCATGTTACTGACCAAACACTGCTGTGTCTGAAACGCAGGGAAGCTGCCTATATAGGTGGCATTTCTAGGTAAGAATTGTTGTAATTAGGCTGAAAAAGTGTCTGTAAAAATATGAATGGTGAACGGAGACAGACGTTACTCTTTTTGATCCCATGTCAAGAAAGTCGCAGTTTGTCCTGAAACTGAAACGTAAGGTTTAGTTTTGTCAATCGACTACATCTGTCGTGTTGCACATTATACGTCACACCATCAAGAACATGGACGGGCGGGAGAGATGTCACTTACGCGACTGGTTGTGCGTAGTCTCTGATTTATAACTTGTGAGGTCTCCAGACCATATTTCAAGCAGAAGGCCACTCATGCATAATCCGATCATCCCCTGACGACAGTCAAGTTCTAGCATGACGTGGTCATTCAAAGCCCTAGCACGACGCCTGCTATGACGTCAAATATGACGTCAGATAATCCTCATATATAGCAAGGGTTCTACGTCACCTCTCTCTCTCTGGCCGATCATAGCAGCAGCTAGCTCACAGCAGTCCATCTCCCTTGAAGCCGTCCTCCGAAGCGTTGTTTTGCCCCACCCACCTCCCCAGTCCGCCACCAACGAGTCTTGACTCCTGATCCCCCACGGGGGGGGATCTCCTAGCCTATGCAGGTGCCCTACTCTTGCCTCAAGAGCAGCGCCACTGGCCAATGGAGTCATGCGCCAAAGTATTTGCCATGCACGCCGATTGCTAAATAAAGTTTGTCAAATCCTACCAACTGGCCTCTCATGATTGAAATAGTGCCACAGTTTTACCACAAAGTGTGACTTTCTCAACTTGCAGAGTTCTCTTTTACATTGACAAACATGATATGTGATGTGTACCCCGTGGCACAATTCAAAATGAGTCACGTCTATCTCCGTTCACCACCATTATTTTCTCAGACGCTGGTACGCTGAGAGAGGCAGGAAGTGACGTTCACTTTGGCTCCCTATACAGGAGTGAGCCCAAAGCAAGACATTGAATACATGTGGAACATTTGAGCCATGCAAGGCTGAACTAGAAAGGTGGAGGCTGGAGTGGTGGAGGCAAAGCTTGCCAGAAGCAGCAGCAGCAGCGATGTGTGGCAGCATAGGTGAAGCAAAGATGGGTTGAGTTCAGCCCTGACAACACGTAGCAAACAAACCATTTAAACGAAAACGACGGTGCTTTGAACACCCTGTTGTGTGACGCAAGCATTGCACCTATCTGTTGGATCCACTGTGCCTCTTAAAACCGCAGGGTTGATAGACACCTGGCTGCTGATTGGGTAACACCTCTGACACGCCCACCAAACAAGCACCGTTACACACCATTTCGAGTAAACACCAACCCGAAAACCGTAGCACACGGTGCACACCGTTTCGCAGATTGAAGATACCCCAGTGTAAAAGGAGGCCATTATTTAAATTGGCGCCCTGTTGTGAGAATAACACTGATTGGTGAATGATTAAACACTGGTCCAATCAGTGACTGTCAGCTGATTACAGCTGGGGCGCAGGCCTATGACTTCTGTGTCCTGCATGAACTAACGCAATGCTTCATTTTTAGGCCAGGTTCTGAGCTGTCCTAAAGTACACACACACACACACACACACACACACACACACACACACACACACACACACACACACACACACACACACACACACACACACACACACACACACACACACACACACACACACACACACACACACACACACACACACACCCTTCTGTAGTATCCAAATCCTAAATGCCTTTGAGATAAGTCAAAGGCCCTAATTATAGTTAACTGGTCCTACCTGGTTCTGTCAGGGCAAAAGTCTACTTTTCTAAAGTCAGGATTTCACACTTTGTACGTTTCTGCAATATTCACCCAGATGAACATGCTTACTTCATAATGTTGATATCCAGCTGTATAATTCCGCTGTTTGGTCTGATGTACCATACACAGTCTGCGTTGTTTGGGTAGTATCCTGGATAGTGTGGGCTGTCAAAGTGGCCTGTGGGGGTGTCTAGGTAGCCTCCACAGGATGCTGAAAAGACATAACAATTCTGATCAATTCAAAATCAAGTACTGGAAATTACAACACGGACACAGATTAAAACATGTTGTTTGTTACTGGTCAAGATGTGTGGTGTGACAGTGAGTCATTTGCTCATAGGGTTCAACACATTATTATATCAGTGACAGCTGAAATGAGTTACACGCTTGACAAAAAGCATCATCAGTAAGACAGGCATATTGATGACCAACATTTGATCAGAAGTCACAAATCAGAAGCTTGAGAAAGAATGAGACTGACCAAAATTCCTCCTAAAGAATAAAGACAAATATATTCTATGTGTTTTAAATGGATACACTGTGAAAATAAAGTTGGAAGAATGTGTGAGAGAGACTGTCGGCTGTAAGATGCCAAAAAGCGCCGGCTGTAACATCTGTTGAGCAACGATACCAACGCCTGCTGTAAGACGCCGAGGCCAAGTTGAAGGCCAGAAATAATAGTCAAAGCGTCAGGTGGTGGGTCGTAAGACGCCGAGGCCAAGTTGAAGGCCAGAAATAATAGTCAAAGCGTCAGGTGGTGGGTCGTAAGACGCCGAGACCAAGTTGAAGGCCAGAAATAATAGTCAAAGCGTCAGGTGGTGGGCCGTAAGACGCCGAGGCCAAGTTGAAGGCCAGAAATAATAGTCAAAGCGTCAGGTGGTGGGTCGTAAGACGCCGAGACCAAGTTGAAGGCCAGAAATAATAGTCAAAGCGTCAGGTGGTGGGCCGTAAGACGCCGAGGCCAAGTTGAAGGCCAGAAATAATAGTCAAAGCATCAGGTGGTGGGCTGTAAGACGCCGAGGCCAAGTTGAAGGCCAGAAATAATAGTCAAAGCGTCAGGTGGTGGGCCGTAAGACGCCGAGGCCAAGTTGAAGGCCAGAAATAATAGTCAAAGCGCCGGCTTCCTGACTGGTCGATCAGGAAGAAGATGTCTGCTTCATATGTTTGTACACAGCCTGGAAAGGAAATAGTTTTTTCTCCACACATTCTTTCTTTCACTATAGACGCTTTTAACTTGACAACAAAAACATTTGAAATGTAACCCCAGCTCACTTCCTGTTACAGTGTTTGCTATGGACAGAAACAAAGAAGAAGGAGCAGAGCAGGACTGAGGGCTGTAGTGCTGTGGGAGCACACAGAGATGGGCAGTATTTTAAATACATGTATTTAAAATACGTATTTGAAATACTTGTGTATTTTGTCATTTGTATTTGGCTGGACAGAGAAAAATAAGATCTAATTTGTATCAAAATACTTTCAGACCATGTATTTTGTGTATTTTAAATACATGAAATACGTTTTATTCTCAAATTGACACATTTTAAACATTGGTTTAAACCGTGGAATAAAAAAACGCAATGTGAGATGTCACTTCTACTCTACCTCTGATTGGCTGATTGGCTCAGAACAAACTCAACCACAAATCAGAGGCAGAGTAGGATGAGTCTTGAGTCGGACTTCACATCACTTCTTCGTCTAAACTAGTACTAGCCACAGGATTAGCAAGTTCCACTCACCATGAAAGCCATACTGCAGCAACTTCAAGTACCATGGTTACATGCTACTGAAAAGTCACCTTTTGTGGTGGAATAAATCATGTTGCTGGATTTCTATATTGTTAAATAAAGACTATATATGTGACAATTTACTGACTAGGCAGAGCACTTGATTGGCTCGTGCAGCGGTAGCTCAGCCGCTGTGCGGCCTGCACCCGCCCTGCAGCTCGCATACGCAGCTCAGCTGCTGCGTGGCCTCCCCTGCTGTATTGCCATACGCAGCGCACGATTGCTCAACTTCGCATGCCTATGACAGCATCAGTGATGTCATAAGAGGATTTTAGTCAATAATGATGTCACTGATGACATCAATGATGATGTCATAGCCATTGTGACATCATCAGTGGGACAAAAATTGAAACAAACAAAGTCCACTGGCTCCTTTTCATATGATGATGATGGTGGATGTGAAGTTGTTTAAAGGGGACCTACTATGTTTTTTCTAGATTTCAGTTATATATGTATAAACTATTATGATGTCAGATATCTATATGGCTATACATGATCAACTTGAGGTTAACATGTAGAAATGCTGCCCATACTGTAAGTCAAAAGCCCTCACAGAAGGCCAGGGGCGTCATGCAAGCCAAACTTCTGAGGGGCCGACATTCGGCGGTGACCAAAGGTCCCCGGCTAAAACATTTCTGTGGCGACCTAAGATCTGAATAGATCTGCACTGATTAAATCAGTCTGCCCAGATAAAGTGTGCTGAATCCACTCATGATTGATTGATTTATTTATCAATGGGTCCATTTAGCTATTTCTAAAATGTTGGCTATTTGAAGCCAGATTTAGAGGAATATCTCATTTTATATTAACATTAGGATTAGACTGTTGTGATGTCATTATACAGTTTTAAACATCAATATTTTGCTCCTTTTCTCATTAGGGTAAATAATACTGTATATTTATTTAGAGATTTTGGTCAAATACTTGTGCTTTTATGGTTATTAGCTTAGTCACTCACTTCTACACTATAGCTTCTAGACTGCTGCCACTTTTCTTGAAATAGCTCAATCTTGCTTCACCTAAAATGTTATTCACATAAAAACACTATATCCACAAGAACTGCAGAATATTATTGACCTGGATACATCAAATGGAATTCAGTGTTTTTCTAACTACAGTATATAACCTGTGATCAAAACTAACAGCTCACTGCCATAACAGCTCTGGCTAACATTACAATGCTAACTTTAGCTGCATGGTAGATACAAGTAAGCCAACTAACTTGCTATGCAAACTATGCCTTTAATAACTAACAGCATTTCATTTGTATCTTTCATAGTCTGGACAACAGTTCCCTCTGTCTTCACAGCCAGTGGCACAAGAGCAGTTCCCAACCTGCTAGCTACATATCTCTGCAGGAACCTGCTGCAGTTACAGTGAGAACAGACACAACAATTCTCCATTTCCACCATGTAAATAAGAGTGTCTAGGTTCACATGGGAGGTTTTGTTGTTGGTCTTTTTGCAGAGTTTGTTAAAGAGCATCGAAATGGTGAAATTATATTTTGTCATAATCACAGTGACTTACCCACGACACGGTACTGGGCAATAAATCCTGGGTAGGTGTACCCCCCATTACTTATGAAGCGCACAGTCATGTTATAACTGGTGGAGTAAACGGTGGAGGGCTGATAACCACACAGCTCTCTCAGAAGCGTGTCACTGGTGCTGGGGCCATCATAGACAGAGATGCTATCGTAACAGCTGATGCCACCAAGCCTGTGATCAGAGCATAAGAAGTACAGAGGGTGAAGTTCAAGCAGCACAGACAACACAGAAACAGTAGCAGTGACTGTGGGGATTCCATGACAGCATGATGACTTCACTGTCATCTTACTTCACAGGTATCATTCATCTTATGATGTGAACCAGGTGGTGAATGACACACAACTCCTTTCATCACTCGAGGAGGAGAGAAAAAAGAGGATCAACACGTTACAGAAGACAGTCTGAACTGCTGCTCTTATCGTATCTTGTTACGGCCCGAGGCCGTATGTGTATTGTATTCTGTTTCTCTACCCTGTTTGCATGTGGTGTGGATGTGTGCTTGTGTGCTGAGTGAGAGTTCTTGTTGTGAGTGGATCTTCTAACAGGTGATGGCAATCAGCAGTGATCGGCCAGTGGTGGCTGCTGATTGGTCGACTCCGCAGTTCACTTCCTTTATAGCTCCCTGGATTCAGCAAGATGGTGGGGAGAGGGCTGTGGCTATGCCGTGCCGTGGTCATTCTCCCCCATTTCTCCTCACTCCTCAACACCATGTTAGCTTTTAGCTATGGCTTTTACTGTTGTTGCTGGAGTCTGTGGTGTGCCTGCCTTCTGAGAAGCAGTAGGGGTTAACTGCCATTTTTGTTGTGGTTTTGTTTTCTCCTGTTTCTTTAGTTAGGGAGTTAGGCTTTAGTTAATGTATTTTGGTTATTTACTTTCTGGTAGGGATTATCTAGTGGGGGGGTGTGAGTTGTTTGTTTGCTTTGTTTCTTTATAGTTTGGCATTGTTATCCCTGAAGTCAATGCTTCTGGAACATCTAGATCGGTCTAACATTCAGTGTCTATGCTGTAATATTTATTATGTCAAATAAATGGCCCTTTTTTGCCTTTTTTAAAGCCTTGCTCTTGTGTCACTTTTATGTTGCGGCCTGACCCTAGACCGGGTCGTAACATATCTCTCTTAGAACAAATCCTCATTTGCCATCACAGAAACAAGTCCTGTAATCCTGACCTTACACTAAATCCCAACTCATTGTAATTGTGTGTCTATGATTGCAATTCTCTTAAAGGTCCCATTCCGTGCAAAAGCTGTTTTTACTTGGTCACAAGCTCAGAACTGCCACAGTTGGATTTGTCCCTATCCAGCTTCCCCCTGCAGTCTCCTCCAAGCCACACCCCCAAACGCTTTGTTTGCCCAGAGGGGAATTGGGACGTCACGAGCTTCCTCACGCATACTACGCGGGTCTCTCTCACACAAGCTATCTGCACCATTTTGTCTATAGCCACAAAATTAACACTTCTAGCTGGAGCGACGCCAACTGTACGTGATCCAGCAACTGCGGAGGTGCATTCGGTAAGTCTAGGGATTTTGAGATGTCCTCTTTAGCGTAGTAACCATAGGTGTAGTGCTAATGTAACGCGGGGGAACGGCGTTCCCACACTTCTCCAAGGGGTGTTTTGTGTGTTATTATTTACGACAGCATGAAGAAGAGTGCGACTGCGATGCATTATTATGGGACCCACCACGGTTCTTCCCAAGGAAGAAAAACAACAAACACCTGAATAATGTCATGGGCAAACTGGAGGAGTGCAGGAACGTCCGTTGAGCCGTGGGTGGCGGCAGTACAAATCAATTGGCAACTTTGATGATATTTCATCTGCGCATTGAAGCTGTGGTCTCCCCCCTGTGCGTAATTGGGCAGCGCCACGTCACCTGATCCAGCCGCTTTGATCTCTGTTACAGCCCCCGATTCGTAGCTACAAGCTGATATGAACTTATATTGCTACAATTAACGCATTAACAGTGTGTAACAGAATACATTCAGTGTGCAACAGAATAGCCTACATTCTGACTGTGTGTTATGGAACGCATCTACCAGCGCCCACAACGCCAACTGGGCCAATTTAGAGAAAGCGTGTTAAAGCAGAATACGGGACTATCTGGAGAAAACAAAACAAATTAACAATCTGAGCTGGCAATGTTCTTTTGTTGTGGAATGCGCCGTGCATGGAGACTTGCACGGCTGCCTTAATCGAATAGAGGTGAGCATTGCTTCTTTGTGAAGAAGGAATGGAAAATGATCTCAATTTGGCCATACCAGTGATAATTATAATAATTTTTAGCATATTATGCATCATAATGTATTATTTTATTTCATGGCCAGATGTGGCCTTTCTTATCTCATATAGCCTATAGTGCAAGTCGAGCTGTTTATGTGCTTTTGTCCCATGCGTGATGCCCTCACGCTGCCTATGATTTTGACACTGAACATTTGTTTCACAAGCGAAAATATTTTTTTTCGGGGCACCGTTAATGAAATCGCCGGGCTGGGCGCAGTGTTTGTGATGTGGGAGATCCGAGCTGTCAAGAGGCAGAGCTGTCAAAAGGGAATAAAATACTCGCTCCTGGCCAGTTCCGGAGCTTGACTGCCACGTAGGCGGGCACAGGGCATGGTTATGCCGGAACCGCGGTGTGGGTTCCATAATAACGCGTATTTGCGTGCGGGAAGGGGGGGGGGGGGGTGGTTGTTGGGACCTGTGCGTGTGCCAGGGGAGGGGAGTGTTCCCCATAGAGCTATAGGTGCGTTCCCCCACTTCTCCAGATAGCACTACACCTCTGGTAGTAACCGTTAAGTTAACGATAACTCGCAACCTAGCATGCTGGTCCACAGACGCTAATCTGATTGGCCGCTGGGAGCCTGGGGCGGGCTCTCCCTCAGCGGCCAATGGGAACTGTTAGTTCTGAATATATTATAGAAACCGACCATTCTTGGGAAGCGACGAGATGAGGAAGTGAGAACTCCGTCACAACAAACGGGGTTGCTATATTTTCGACAAATTAATCCAGAATCATGTTTTATGGACCAGAGACCAGGGCCGATTTTACCAACGGGCTTACCCGGGCTGAAGCCCGGGGCCCGGGACATCAAGGGGCCCAAAAAAAAAAAAAAAAATTAAAAGATTTTTTTGGGGACCCTTGATGTTTTTTTTTTGGGCCCCCTGTCCAGGGTCTTCGCAAAAAATGTTTTTTTTACTGACGCCATTCAATTTTTTTTGCAGAGTAATAACATCGACTGTGAGAGGGTGTCCACCCGCTATGCCGACCACTCGCAATGCCGACCTTAGGTTTAGGCGTGGGGGGTGGGAGAGGTTAGGTTTTGGGTTAGGGTCTGGGGGAGGTTAGGTTTAGGCGTGGGGGTGGGGGTGGGAGAGGTTAGGTTTTGGGTTAGGGTCTGGGGGAGGTTAGGTTTAGGCATGGGGGCTGGGAGAGGGGAGGTCGGAACAGCGAGAGGTCGGAACAACGACATGGAACCCTGTGAGAGGGCTCCCGAATTTGTAGATGAAATAGTGCAATTCAAAGAATTCATCAAAAACAAAGACAATAAAAGTGTGCGGCACTTGCTTCAAATAATAAGGAAGAGGAACCTGTCATCAGTTTTTCCAAATGTGGATATTGCCTTCAGGATTTACTTAACTCTCCCTGTAACAAATGCCTCTGGAGAGCGCTCCTTTTCAAAACTTAGGCTTGTCAAGAACAGGATACGGTCTACAATGGGACAAGAAAGGCTCACCCACTTGACATTGATGTCATTGGAAAGTGACATTGTTAGAACATTGGACTTCACCACTCTAGTCAAACGCTTTGCCACGGCAAAAGTCAGGAAGAAGACATTTCAGGTACGAACAGACTTGAATACTGCTTGATTGATTTGTGCAATAATTGTGAGAATGTGTGTGTGCAGTGTAATAATAACAGCAATAATAAATACTAAATAATAATAATAAAAGTGCTTGTTGTGACATCTCAGTGGCAATGTTTTCTTTCCAATCAGGCTGTTTATGAAAGAACATGATGGCTAAACCTACAGTTTGTGTTTGTAAGTTAGAATGCTGACAGGAGAGCAGGTGGTGACATGAAAGTTAGTGAGAAAAGGAGAAGATACTGAATAATGACATCACAACAGTATAATCCTAATGTTGATTTAAAATGAGATATTCCTTTAAATACGGCTAAAAAAGGTAAAAAAAAACACTCAAATCTTTTTTCGCCGGCGCCCGTTGGGCGCCGCCGAAGCCCCCCCTTCCGCTTGAGGGGGGGCCCTGCAGAGATGAATAGCCCAGGGGCCCATGAAGTGTAAAATCGGCCCTGCCAGAGACACACGTTTTTAAGAGGTTACAGCTGCACGAATTGAGACCTTTAAACATCATCATTAATTATAGTGTGAAACTACAGGAACTATGCAGAACTAACTGTACAGAAGCATCAGAACTGTCAAAATATGGTTATTTTAAGACAAGAAAAGAATAATTTGGTTTCAATTCAAAGGGCCAAGATGGAGGCATTGATGACAGCAGTGGTGGCATGATTCCTGAGTTTTTGGGCCGAGGTCACAGAGCATGTCAGCAGAGACATTAATGTCATCAGCAGGGTTCATTAAAGGGGCTGTACGTGATTTTTTAAATAAGACACAGTGTTATAGCTCTACATTTCCACAGCCATCACTGATATAGTGTTTGGTCAGTAACATGTGTCTCCCAGTCCCTCCGCTCTGTCAACAGAAAAGACATTTGTCGAATCCTCTCTCCTGATTGGATAAAAGTGGGAACGGGATACCAGAAAATGTACTTTCTGTATAGTGCAGAGTGGAGGAGCCATGTTACTGACCAAACACTCTATCGCTGTGTCTGAAACGCAGGGAAGCTGCCTATATAGGTGGCATTTCTAGGTAGGAATTGTTGTAATTAGGCTGAAAAAGTGTCTGAAAAAATATGAATGGTGAACGGAGACAGACGTTACTCTTTTTGATCCCAAGAAAGTCGCAATTTGTCCTGAAAATGAAACTTAAGGTTTAGTTTTGTCAATCGACTACATCTGTCGTGTTGCACATTATACGTCACACCATCAACAACATGGACGGGCGGGAGAGACGTCACTTATGCGACTGGTTGTGCGTAGTCTTTCTGATTTATAACTAATAGCGCCACAGTTTTACCACAAAGTGTGACTTTCTTAACTTGCAGAGTTCTCTTTTACATCGACAAACATGATATGTGATGTGTACCCCGTGGCACAATTCAAAATGAGTCACGTCTATCTCCGTTCACCACCATTATTTTCTCAGACGCTGGTACGCTGAGAGAGGCAGGAAGTGACGTTCACTTTGGCTCCCTATACAGGAGTGAGCCCAAAGCAAGACATTGAATACATGTTGAACATTTGAGCCATGCAAGGCTGAACTAGAAAGGTGGAGGCTGGGGTGGTGGAGGCAAAGCTTGCCAGAAGCAGCAGCAGCAGCGATGTGTGGCAGCATAGGTGAAGCAAAGATGGGTTGAGTTCAGCCCTGACAACACGTAACAAACAAACCGTTTAAACGAAAACGATGGTGCTTTGCCCTGTTGTGTGACGCAAGCATTGCACCTATCTGTTGGATCCACTGTGCCTCTTTAAACCACAGGGTTGATAGAAACCTGGCTGCTGATTGGGTAACACCTCTGACACGCCCACCAAACAAGAGACAACGTACATCAAAGCACCGTTACACACCATTTCGAGTAAACATCAACCCGAAAACCGTAGCACACGGTGCACACCGTTTCGCAGATTGAAGATACCCCAGTGTAAAAGGAGGCCATTATTTAAATTGGCGCCCTGTTGTGAGAATAACACTGATTGGTGAATGATTAAACACTGGTCCAATCAGTGGCTGTCAGCTGATTACAGCTGGGGCACAGGCCTATGACTTCTGTGTCCTGCATGAACTAACGCAATGCTTCATTTTTAGGCCAGGTTCTGAGCTGTCCTAAAGTTCTCACACACACACACACACACACACACACACACACACACACACACACACACACACACACACACACACACACACACACACACACACACACACACACACACACACACACACACATCCTTCTGTAGTATCCAAATCCTAAATGCCTTTGAGATAAGACAAAGGTCCTAATTATAGTTAACTGGTCCTACCTGGTTCTGTCAGGGCAAAAGTCTACTTTTCTAAAGTCACGATTTCACACTTTGTACGTTTCTGCAATATTCGCCCAGATGAACATGCTTACGCCACGTTTTGGATATCCAGCTTTATAATTCCACTGTTTGGTCTGATGTACCATACACAGTCTGCGTAGTTTGGGTAGAGTCCTGGATAGTTGGGGCTGTGAAAGCGGCCTGTGGGGTTGTCCAGGAGGCCACCACAGGGTCCATCTGAAGAGACATAACATTTCTGATCAATTCAAAATCAAGTACTGGAAATTAAAACACGGACACAGATTAAAACATGTTGTATGTTACTGGTCAAGATGTGTGGTGTGACAGTGAGTCATTTGCTCATAGGGTTCATATACTTCAACACATTATTATATCAGCCACAGCTGAAATGAGTTACACGCTTGACAAAAAGCATCATCAGTAAGACAGGCATATTGATGACCAACATTTGATCAGAAGTCACAAATCAGAAGCTTGAGAAAGAATGAGACTGACCAAAATTCCTCCTAAAGAATAAAGACAAATATATTCTATGTGTTTTAAATGGATACACTGTGAAAATAAAGTTGGAAGAATGTGTGAGAGAGACTGTCGGCTGTAATACGCCAAAAAGCGCCGGCTGTAACATCTGTTGAGCAACGACATCCTGAGGGACTGCTTTGACCAAGTAGTATGGAAGGAGTTCAAAGCTGCAGGAGACCTGGGCGAGTATGCAGAGATGGTGTCATGCTTCATAAAGAAGTGTACCGACGACATAGTCCCCACAAAGAGAGTCAAAATAATGCCAAATCAAAAGCTCTGGGTCCACAGCGACGTCAGGGCTGCCCTTCACGCCAGGACCACCGCCTTCAGTTCTGGCACACCAGAACAATACAAGCAGGCACAATATGCCCTCCGGACCGCTATAAAAAAAGCACGGAGAGATTATGGAAGGCAGCTGGAGTCAAAATTGGACACTAACAACCCCAGACACCTGTGGAGAGGACTCCATGCTGCCACAGACTTCAAAGAGGTGAAACGACAGAACCCCAGCACGTCACCCACCCTACCGGACGAACTCAACGCGTTCTACGCTAGGTTCGACCCCTCTGCCAGAGCGCCTCCCCTCCCCCTCTCCCACCCCTCTCCCCCTCTCCTCCCCCCCATCACCCCCCCCTCCCTCCTCACCCCCACCACCCCCCCTCTCCCCCTCCTCTCCTCCCCCCCCTGCCACCTCTCTCCCCCCATCACCCCTCCCCTCCTCTCCTCCCCCCCCATCACCCCTCCCCCTCTCCGCCCCCCCCCCCACCCCTCCTCCTCTCCCCCCCGACCACCTCCTCCCCCCCTCCTCCCCCCCACCCCTCAGCACCCCCACCCCCTCCCATTCCCACCTAACCACCAACCCCCCCCACCTCCCACCCCCCACAGATCCAGACCGCCCTCTAATCATCACTGAGGATGAAGTGTGCCGGTCGTTCCTGCATATCAACCCACGCAAGGCGGCCGGCCCGGACGGCATCCCCGGGCGGGTCCTCAAGGCCTGCGCCCACCAGCTGGCAGGCGTATACACAGACATTTTCAACCAGTCTCTCTCCCTCCGACGAGTTCCCTCCTGCTTCAAAGCAGCGACAATCATCCCCATTCCCAAGCAGCAAAAAGTGACCAGCCTCAATGACTGGCGCCCAATAGCCCTCACGCCAATAGCCAGCAAGTGCTTTGAAAAGCTGGTCATATCAAAGATCCGCCCCACACTCCCCCCGGACCACGACCCGCTACAATTTGCATACCGCCCCAACAGGAGCACAGCGGATGCAGTAGCACACGTGCTCCACACCGCCCTGTCCCACCTGGAGGGGAAGGACACCTATGTAAGAATGCTGTTCGTGGACTACAGCTCAGCATTCAACACCATAGTACCCTCCCGGCTGGTACGCAAGCTCAAGGATCTGGGACTAAACACAGCAATGTGCGACTGGATCCTGGATTTCCTGACAGACCGCCGCCAGGTGGTGAGGGTGGGCAACCTCACCTCCTCACCACTGACCATCAGCATAGGAGCGCCCCAGGGGTGCGTCTCCAGCCCCTTCTGGTACGACCTCTACACCCACGACTGCGTGGCGACTCAAACTTCGAACACCATCGTGAAGTTTGCAGACGACACAGCTGTCGTGGGGCTGATCTCGGGGGGTGACGAGACGGCCTACAGAGAGGAGGTGGGGGCCCTGGAACAACAGTGCCAGGACAACCACCTCTCTCTGAACGTCTCCAAGACCAAGGAGATCATTGTAGACTACAGGAGGGGGGGGGGGGGGGGCACACACCCCCCAATCACCATCAACGGCACAGTGGTGGAAAGGGTGGACAGCTTCAAGTACCTGGGAGTCAACATCCACCAGGACCTGACCTGGGCCGGTCACACCGCCACTGTTGTCAAAAAGGCCCAACAGCGAATACACGGACTCAGGCGCCTGAAGAAATTTGGGCTAAGGAAAGAAATCCTTAGGGACTTCTACAGAGGCACCATTGAAAGCCTGCTGACTGGCTGCTTCACCACCTGGTACGGGAACTGTACCACCATGGACCGCAGGGCGCTACGGAGGGTGAGGCCCAGCAAGTAACAGGATGTGAGTTGCCAGAACTGCATGAACTGTATAAACAGCGGTGCCTCAGGAGGTCCCTGAAGATCATCAAAGACACAAACCATCCCCACAACAGCCTGTTCTCCCTGTTACCCTCAGGGAGGAGATACAGGGTTCCAAAAGCACGCACAAATCGCTTGAGGAACAGTTTCTTCCCGCAGGCCACGAGACTCCTTAACATACACAAATAGTGTAGTAGCCGTACCGTACCGTACTGCAGCTGCTACCATTACGTATGTCTAATGTTTAACTGTATGTTTAATAAGGTACATGCTATTTGCACCTGTATGTCAAATACGTTGAATTTAAAATGTTTAAGCACGTCTAATGTATGCACATGACATGTGCACCTATGTGCAGTGAATATGCCACTGTCTCGGACTTGTCTTATCACTATACTGCCTTATTGCTTATTGTTGCTTATTGCTTATTGCTTATTGCTTATTGCCTTACTGCTTATTGTTTTTGCACTCATATGCCTTGCTATATTTGTACTATGTTGTAAACGGAGTCCACAGCACAAGAATTTCACACGTGATAATTGTACCATGGAGTGACAATAAAAATCTTGAATCTTGAATCTTGAATCTTGAATCTTGAATACCAACGCCTGCCGTAAGACGCCGAGGCCAAGTTGAAGGCCAGAAATAATAGTCAAAGCGTCAGGTGGTGGGCCGTAAGACGCCGAGGCCAAGTTGAAGGCCAGAAATAATAGTCAAAGCGTCAGGTGGTGGGTCGTAAGACGCCGAGGCCAAGTTGAAGGCTAGAAATAATAGTCAAAGCGTCAGGTGGTGGGCCGTAAGACGCCGAGGCCAAGTTGAAGGCTAGAAATAATAGTCAAAGCGCCGGCTTCCTGACTGGTCGATCAGGAAGAAGATGTCTGCTTCATATGTTTGTACACAGCCTGGAAAGGAAATAGTTTTTTCTCCACACATTCTTTCTTTCACTATAGACGCTTTTAACTTGACAACAAAAACATTTGAAATGTAACCCCAGCTCACTTCCTGTTACAGTGTTTGATATGGACAGAAACAAAGAAGAAGGAGCAGAGCAGGACTGAGGGCTGTAGTGCTGTGGGAGCGCACAGAGATGGGCAGTATTTTAAATACATGTATTTAAAATACGTATTTGAAATACATTTGTGTATTTTGTCATTTGTATTTGGCTGGACAGGGAAAAATAAGATCTAATTTGTATCAAAATACTTTCAGACCATGTATTTTGTGTACCTATTTTAAGTACATAAAATATGTTTTATTCGCAAATTGACACATTTTAAACATTGGTTTAACCGTGGAATAAAAAAACCGCAATGTGAGATGTCACTTCTACTCCGCCTCTGATTGGCTGATTGGCTCAGAACAAACTCAACCACAAATCAGAGGCAGAGTAGGATGAGTCTTGAGTCGGACTTCACATCACTTCTTCGTCTAAACTAGTACTAGCCACAGGATTAGCAAGTTCCACTCACCATGAAAGCCATACTGCAGCAACTTTAATTACCATGGTTACATGCTACTGAAAAGTCACCTTTTGTGGTGGAATAAATCATGTTGCTGGATTTCTATATTCTTAAATAAAGACTATAATACTGTATGTGACAATTTACTGACTAGGCAGAGCACCTGATTGGCTCGCGCAGCGGTAGCTCAGCCGCTGTGCGGCCTCACCCGCCCTGCAGGTCGCATATGCAGCTCAGCTGCTGCGTGGCCTCGCCTGCTGTAATGGCATACGCAGAGGACGATTGCTCAACTTCGCATGCCTATGACATCATCAGTGATGTCATAAGATGATTTTAGTCAATAATGATGTCACTGATGACATCAATGATGATGTCATAGCCATTGTGACATCATCAGTGGGACAACAATTTAAAGGAGGACTTACCCCCTAGATATGTATTAGAACAGTGATTTGAAAATACCTATGGAAAAAACCAAGAAATGACATATGCTCTTGTCTATACTGGACTCTTTGGCTGTGTTGAAGTCCAGATTTTTTTTCGGAAATCGACGCCATTACAGTTTGCCTATTGCCTCAAAAATAATTTATTTGAGAGGGGCCATATCTGTATAAATATCAACAATTAGCCAACGCTGGTGGCCTGTATGGAAAGAGCTTTGCTCAAAATGGTTGAAAGTTATATCAATTTGGTAATTCAGTGGCGAACTAGAAATTTAATTATTTTTCTGCATCTAACTCTATGGCAGTGTGTTGAACTACGTTACGAGAGCAAAGTGGCATGGGCTCGTTACAGCAGCACACCGCACAATACGACAAACCCCCCGTTCTGGGGTAACACAATGCGAGATTTCTCTACGTCATTCCCTCGTCCAAGTTGCCATATAGTCCCTTTTTCATTTTAGTTTGGGGGCTTTTCGTGATTGTTGTTAAAAGTTGTGCAAAAGTTTTTTCCTCTCAGCGCAGTGCAGGCTGCCTGCGCCTCCTCCCTCCTGCCAGACCCCGGCTGGCGAAACAGCCTGTTGCATGCATGGGGCGCTTGTAACCTCACGGAGCAACAAACAAACAGACAGAAATAGCTGGTGTGCGATTTAGAGAATACAGTCTGAGATTGGGTACAGGATTGAGGGAATCCCGCATCTGTTTGCGAAGGTGCGACTGGACAGGACGCTTTTCACAGACGGGCACAGTAGTCGGAGCGAGGCGAGTGTCTCTCAGGGCTACTCAGGGCAGAGCTGCAGATCTCTCCTTCTCCTCCGCGCATTCAGTCTGTCCAAAATCATTACCGATATAATCTCAGTAGGAGGGATGCAGGGAAATGATAGTAGCCGATGTGTTTAGAGAAGCTTTGTCACGTTGTCACGTCGTAGTATAGCGTTATATTTTACATGTGCGCTAAACTGCGACCATATTTGTTTGCGGAAATATCAGACTGCTCTCTCTACTCTCAGAGCACAGAGAGCTCTGCTCTGCTGCGCGCGCCCGCGGAGCTTGGAGCTAGTGCATGAGGTTTACAGTAGGACTCTCTCCCGCCTGGCTGGGCTGGAGACAGCTGCTTCCAACTCGGACTGATAATATATACATCATCATTCGAGCTTATTCAGGTAAGATATTAATAAAGTAGTGACACATTCAGCGGGAAACTAACTATAATTAAGACATGTGCCAACTTTGACGACGTTTGGTTCAGTATTTTAAGAGCAAACTTCAATAGGAATAGGCTTGGAGTTCTGAGGAGCCGAAAGGGTACAGGGGGGGTAGGGGAGTAATTATCTTGAAATCCCATAGTCTTTGGTTCACCATGACGTCATGACGTGTCAAATATCCCATTCATTTGAGAAAAAAAAAAAAAGCAGTCTTTGACCCTAAGAGGGCGCTTATGCCAGGTATGCTGCTGAAAAATGATACAAATGGTAAAATGGCAACAGTTTGGTGTCAAATGTGGAAATTCTGACCAGAATTCTTCACACATCACCCCCAAAGTCATATATATTGGTTAAAAGCTGAAAAAAAGTGTTTTGGAGGTAAGTCCTCCTTTAAACAAAGTCCACTGTCTCCCTTTCATATGATGATGATGGTGGATGTGAAGTTGTTTAAAGGGGACCTACTATGTTTTTTCTAGATTTCAGTTATATATGTATAAACTATTATGATGTCAGATATCTATATGGCTAAACATGATCAACTTGAGGTTAACATGTAGAAATGCTGCCTAGAGACCTTATTCGATTGACGTCACTCACGTACTGGCACGCCCACCGCCGCCATATTGTCGACATTACGCAGCAGCTCTCAAGTGACAGCCTATGTGGAGCAGCGTTTATAGGAAGCTAGCCGCTGTTAGCGTTACCTGTATCGTTCCAATTGTGTTCGGATGGTGACCTGCATTAGGCATGGCTGTAGTAATGACAGCAATAAAGTCCCCGTGGTTTGTTTCTCTCTCTACCGTCCTCAGACGTGAAGGGAGCGAGACTGAGGATACGTCAGCAGCACAGGAGATGTGTGTGGATAGTTGGAAGAGACAGGTGAAACTTTCTGACAGCTCCTCACAGCAAAGTCTGTTCACCTCGTTCTTTTGTTTATTTATTACAGGCATTAACGGCTGCCGTCGGCAGCATACAAATAACAACTGTGGGGTTTTTATTGCTGTCATTACCATCGCTATTTTGTAATGGAACAGAAACCACAATAAGGCTGTTACTAGTTGTCAGCTGCAGCGCTGTGTGCGTGCAGGACGGTATGTCAACAATATGGCGCCGTCCAGGGTTAGCGAATAAGGTCTATACCAGAGGAGGTTTTTCCAGTGAGGCATAGGAGGATGGTCCTCCTCTATTAGATTGGGGATTTTATATAAAAAAAATATATATTAAAAAAATATATTTTTTATTTTTATTTTTATATTTTTCATTTTTCATATTTTTTTTTATAATAAAATATCAATCAAATGTGTTTTTTCTTATGTGCAGACGCTCATTTTTTCATTCATTATATAGCTCCATGCAGACGAGTCACTCTGGCCCTGGTCCCAGCATGGGGGAGGGGATTAAAAAAACACCCGCCCTGTGGGGTTGATTTATTTGGTAATTTATCTAATGAAAAAATAAGATTGGTTGAAAAAGACTTGCAATTCACAGAAAACAGTGAGAGTGATGTGTTTTCCAACAAATCAGATTGAGGAGGAGGGGAGCTCTCCCTTAGCCCGTGAAACCAGGTGAAACCCTAATTGGTTGTTGTTTGATAGATAGATTGCTTGACATTGATTGACATTCTGTATTGTCCAATGCTGATAAATACGTCTGAAAATCGGCAACGTTGTTCCACTGCCTGGTCTGTGGTCTCTCACGCTGAATCAAGGAGGTGAAATCCACTGCTTGACCTGACAGGAAGGATTTACTGAGACAGTAGCAGCATATCATATTTCCCTCTTATTTTTATTTACTTTTTTATCAATCAGTAAGTGTTCACAAGCCAGACAGTCGTTGATATTGGATTACCACCAAAACGAGTTTCGAGTTGCGGGGAGACGAGCTGCGCGATACGGACTTTTTGCAATGTCAGAAAACTGGAATATTTGCAACGTCTCGACTGCAGCGTTTCCCCTACAGACAGCACGGATATTCAAGTAAGTCAATTGATTTCAAGTTATCCGAACCTTCTATTAAATTCGGCGTGGAAATGGTTCACCAAGCAGCGCTATTTTTGTCATATTGAAGTTTCATCCTGTAATTTCTTATACTAAAACCCGCGAACTTTAAATTCACACATTTTTTAACTGAATTTGGCCTGTAAATCGATAGCTGACAGCGGGCTCAATTTTAAAGCTTGAGTGGTGATCTTTATATCATATGAAAGTAGAAGAAATAAGGAATCGATTGGGATGAAGCATGTCAACCTAGGATGTCGGGAAGGGGGGGTAAATAACGCTCCAAAGTTGATAACTAAATGAGTAGTGCAGCACTGTTCACAGGAAGACACACTCTCGTTCCAGATGCAATTAAGTGTAATTTAACGCTATTTGACAACAGTTTCGGCCATAGACTTTGTCAAGTATCATACAAACAGTGCAAGACAGCCATTATAAAGACAGGTTAGCTGATTGAATGGACAACACCTGTCTTGTGAAAGCACACCTGAGTGTGAGACATCATAGGATGAATCAAAACATTGATGTCACAGGTAGGCTGTATACCATAATATATCATGAATCTATGTGAATAAATAGATTTATATAAATAGTAATCACAGCCTAATGCATAGAGATAAATCCTGAAACCTTCTCGCAACAGTTCTAGCCTAAGCCAGTGGTTTTCAAAGTGGGGTCCCCAGCAAAAAGGGGGGATAATCTATTTTCACTATAATTCCATGCCATCCATAAGTAACACAATCTAAGATAGTGTAGAAGTGAGTAACTAGGCTAATTATAACCATAACAGCACAAATAATTGACAAAAATCTCAAAATAAATATACAGTATTTACTCTGAGAAATGAAATAATGAGAAAAGGAACAATTATTGATGGTTAAAACTGAATAATGACATCACAACAGTCTAATCCTAATGCTAATTTAAAATGAGATTTGGGCGTTTTGGGCAAAAACTGCTTGTGGGTGAGAGTATCAGCAGCAGAGCACACGTCATATTTTCCCTGGGACCGCCTCAGGTGCCAGGTGCTGTTCCGTCCTGTAGTCCTCTCACTGCGTGCTAATGCAATGCTCCTCACTGGGTGGAAAGCTAAGAGGCTTGACAGCATGGGAAACATGGCAAATACACACACACACATGCGCGCGCGCGCGCACACGTGAAAAAAAAAAGCCCAAAAAGGGGCGACGACCTTCGGTCGCCGCACTAGCTTCCTCCCCTGTTTCCAAGCTCACCAGCCACCACTGGTCTATACTGTAAGCCAAAAGCCCTCACAGAAGGCCAGGGGCGTCATGCAAGCCAAACGTTTGAGGGGCCGACATTCGGCGGTGACCAAAGGTCCCCGGCTAAAACATTTCTGTGGCGACCTAAGATCTGAATAGATCTGCACTGATTAAATCAGTCTGCCCAGATAAAGTGTGCTGAATCCACTCATGATTGATTTATTTATTTATCAATGGGTCCATTTAGCTATTTCTAAAATGTTGGCTATTTGAAGCCAGATTTAGAGGAATATCTCATTTTATATTAACATTAGGATTAGACTGTTGTGATGTCATTATACAGTTTTAAACATCAATATTTTGCTCCTTTTCTCATTAGGGCAAATAATACTGTATATTTATTTAGAGATTTTGGTCAAATACTTGTGCTTTTATGGTTATTAGCTTAGTCACTCACTTCTACACTATAGCTTCTAGACTACTGCCACTTTTCTTGAAATAGCTCAATCTTGCTTCACCTAAAATGTTATTCACATAAAAACACTATATCCACAAGAACTGCATAATATTATTGACCTGGATACATCAAATGGAATTCAGTGTTTTTCTAACTACAGTATAACCTGTGATCAAAACTAACAGCTCACTGCCATAACAGCTGTGGCTAACATTACAATGCTAACTTTAGCTGCATGGTAGATACAAGTAAGCCAACTAACTTGCTATGCAAACTATGCCTATAATAACTAACAGCATTTCATTTGTATCTTTCATAGTCTGGACAACAGTTCCCTCTGTCTTCACAGCCAGTGGCACAAGAGCAGTTCCCAACCTGCTAGCTACATATCTCTGCAGGAACCTGCTGCAGTTACAGTGAGAACAGACGCAACAATTCTCCATTTCCACCATGTAAATAAGAGTGTCTAGGTTCACATGGGACGTTTTGTTGTTGGTCTTTTTGCAGAGTTTGTTAAAGAGCATCAAAATGGTGAAATGTATTTTGTCATAATCACAGTGACTTACCCACGACACGGTACTGGGCATTAAATCCTTGGTAGGTGGTGCTCCCATCACTTATGAAGCGCACGGTCATGTTATAACTGGTGGAGTAAAGGGTGGAGGTCTGCCCATCACACAGCGTTCTCAGAAGCCTGTCACTGGTGCTGGGGCCATCATAGACAGAGATGCTATCATCACAGCCGCCATCAAGCCTGTGATCAGAGCATAAGAAGTACAGAGGGTGAAGTTCAAGCAGCACAGACAACACAGAAACAGTAGCAGTGACTGTGGGGATTCCATGACAGCATGGAAACTTCACTGTCATCTTACTTCACAGGTATCATTCATCTTATGATGTGAACCAGGTGGTGAATGACACACAACTCCTTTCATCACTCGAGGAGGAGAGAAAAAAGAGGATCAACACGTTACAGAAGACAGTCTGAACTGCTGCTCTTATCGTATCTCTTTAAGAACAAATCCTCATTTGCCATCACAGAAACAAGTCCTGTAATCCTGACCTTACACTAAATCCCAACTCATTGTAATTGTGTGTCCTATGATTGCAATTCTCTTAAACATCATCATTAATTATAGTGTGAAACTACAGGAACTATGCAGAACTAACTGTACAGAAGCATCAGAACTGTCAAAATATGGTTATTTTAAGACAAGAAAAGAATAATTTGCTTTCAATTCAAAGGGCCAAGATGGAGGCATTGGTGACAGCAGTGGTGACATGATTCCTGAGTTTTTGGGCCGAGGTCACAGAGCATGTCAGCAGAGACATTAATGTCATCAGCAGGGTTCATTAAAGGGGCTGTACGTGATTTTTTAAATAAGACACAGTGTTATAGCTCTACATTTCCACAGCCATCACTGATATAGAGTGTTTGGTCAGTAACATGTGTCTCCCAGTCCCTCCGCTCTGTCAACAGAAAAGACATTTGTCGAATCCTCTCTCCTGATTGGATAAAAGTAGGAACGGGATAGCAGAAAATGTATTTTCTGTATAGTGCAGAGTGGAGGAGCCATGTTACTGCCCAAACACTCTATCGCTGTGTCTGAAACGCAGGGAAGCTGCCTATGTAGGTGGCATTTCTAGGTAGGAATTGTTGTAATTAGGCTGAAAAAGTGTCTGAAAAAATATGAATGGTGAACGGAGACAGACGTTACTCTTTTTGATCCCAAGAAAGTCGCAGTTTGTCCTGAAAGTGAAAGGTAAGGTTTAGTTTTGTCAATCGACTACATCTGTCGTGTTGCACATTATACGTCACACCATCAACAACATGGACGGGCGGGAGAGATGTCACTTATGCGACTGGTTGTGCGTAGTCTTTCTGATTTATAACTTATAGTGCCACAGTTTTACCACAAAGTGTGACTTTCTCAACTTGCAGAGTTCTCTTTTACATCGACAAACATGATATGTGATGTGTACCCCGTGGCACAATTCAAAATAAGTCACGTCTATCTCCGTTCACCACCATTATTTTCTCAGACGCTGGTACGCTGAGAGAGGCAGGAAGTGACGTTCACTTTGGCTCCCTATACAGGAGTGAGCCCAAAGCAAGACATTGAATACATGTTGAACATTTGAGCCATGCAAGGCTGAACTAGAAAGGTGGAGGCTGGAGTGGTGGAGGCAAAGCTTGCCAGAAGCAGCAGCAGCAGCGATGTGTGGCAGCATAGGTGAAGCAAAGATGGGTTGAGTTCAGCCCTGACAACACGTAGCAAACAAACCGTTTAAACAACAATAATAATAATAATACATTTTATTTGGAGGCGCCTTTCAAAACACCCAAGGTCGCCTTACAGTGCATATAAAAACAGTTTCACATATTAAGAACATATACATATTAAAAACAGGGCAAATTACACCAGGAATAAAACATAGCTATAAGAAGAAATGAAAATGCAGATTGGTTGGGGAAAAGTGACATTAATTACGGAGACTAGGCCAGTTTGAACAGGTGGGTTTTGAGGTGGGATTTGAATGTTGTGATGGTGTCGGACTGTCGGATGTGTGGGGGTAGGGAATTCCAAAGCTTGGGGGCAGTGCAGCTGAAGGCCCTTGCACCCATGGTAGTGAGGCGGTGTGAATTGACAGTGAGGAGACCAGCAGTGGAGGAGCGCAGGGAACGGGAGGGGGTGTAATCGTGCAGGAGGTCAGAGAGGTAGATGGGTGCTTGGTGGTTGAGAGCTTTATAAGTGAGCAGGAGGATTTTGTAATTAATTCTGTATGGAACAGGGAGCCAGTGGAGTTGGATGAGAATGGGGGTGATGTGATCAGAGGATTTAGTGCGGGTAATGATCCGGGCGGCAGAGTTCTGTATGAGCTGGAGTCGGTTGAGGAGTTTGGTGGGGAGGCCGGAGAGAACAGAGTTACAGTAGTCAATCCTGGATGTTACAAAAGCATGGACCAAAACTTCTGTGCTGGATTGGGAGAGGGATGGGCGGAGTCTGGAGATGTTGCGGATGTGAAAGAAGGCAGTCCGGGTGATATTCTTTATGTGGGGGGCGAAAGAAAGGGTATTGTCCAGGATGACACCGAGGCTTTTGACTTGTGCAGAAAAGGGAACAGGGAAACCGTCGATGGTGATGTGGGGGGTGGGGGTGATTTGGGATTTGGTGAGTGTGTTTTTGGAGCCGATGAGCAGGGCCTCAGTTTCATTGCCATTAAGTTTTAGAAAATTCCTGCTCATCCAGCTGTTGATGTCATGGAGGCAGGCAGTGAGGGAGGTGGGGGGGAGGGTGGAGGTGGGTTTAGTGGAGATGTAGACCTGTGTATCGTCGGCGTAACAGTGGAATTGAACACCATGGTGACGGAGGATTGTGCCCAGGGGAAGGAGGTAAGTGATGAATAACAGTGGGCCCAACACTGACCCCTGGGGGACACCTAGTGAGACAGCAGAACACCCAGACCTGTGATTCCCAAGTTGTACAAACTGATGTCTGTCTGTGAGGTATGAAGAAAACCATAAAAGTGCAGTGCCGGTGATCCCAATGTCAGCTAGTCGTTGCAGGAGTAGTGGGTGGGAGATGGTGTCGAAGGCGGCGGTGAGATCAAGAAGGATGAGAATGGTGAGTAATCCAGAGTCAGCTGCACGGAGGAGGTCGTTCTTGATTTTAACAAGGGCTGTTTCGGTGCCATGTTTAGCCCGGAAACCGGACTGAAAGGGTTCATGGAGGTGGTGTGAGTCGAGGTGGGACTGTAGTTGTGCGGCAACCACCCTCTCAAGTGTTTTGGAGATGAAGGGAAGGTTGGAGATGGGGTGGTGGTGGTTCATGTCGGATGGGTCGAGACCGGGTTTTTTGAGGGTGGGTGTGATTGCGGCCATTTTGAGATGGGGGGGGACAGTACCAGAGGTGAGGGAGGAGTTGATTATTTTTGTGATTGTGGGGGAAATGGAAGACAGGCAGGCTTTGACAAGGGTAGTGGGGAGGGGGTCAAGCTGACAGGTGGTGGATTTGGCTTTTCGGATGAGATCAGAGACGGAGTGTTCTGTGACTGGAGTAAAGTTGGAGAGGGGACAGATGAGTGGCTTGGCCAAGGTAGCCATCCAGGGTGGATCACTGGCGGGAGTGTTAGATGAGGCCAGCTGTTGGTGGATGGTATTGATTTTAGAGTTGAAAAATTGCAGAAAGGCAGTGCAGTGATCAGAGGTGATGTTTGAGGGGAGGGTCCTGGGGGGCTGAAGTAGATGGCTGACTGTTGAGAAGAGGGCCCGGGTGTTGCCTTTACCAGTGTTGATGAGGTTGGAGTAGTAGGAGGATTTGGCAGTGGAGAGGGCATTCTTGTAATGATGAAGGTGATCGGCGTATAGTTGGATGTGAACTGAGAGTCCGGTTTTTTTGCATAGCCGCTCCAGTCGGCGGCCGGCGGTTTTGAGCTGGCGGAGGTCAGCAGTGAACCAGGGAGCAGTGTGTGTGAAGGAGACTGTGCGGGTTTTCAGGGGGGCCAGAGCATCAAGTGAGGAGGAGAGACAGTCATTGTAGTGATTCACCAAGTCAGCAGGGGAGGAGAGTGGGGGGGGGCAGGGGTAAGAGTTGATGAGGGAGGTGAGATCAGAGGGGTTAATGCGTTTTATGTTCCTAAAGGAGATGGTCCGGTGTTCTTTTGCTTTTAGTAGGGGGGCGTGGATGTCAAATAGTACAACTTTATGGTCAGAGATGGGGAAAACTGCATGGGCGAGGTTACAGGGGGTGAGACCAGTGCAGCAGATTAAGTCCAATATGTGACCTTTGTTGTGCGTTGGGAAATTAACATGTTGAGTGATACCGAGACAGTCCAGGAGTGAGGTGAAATCATTTGCAAGGGCATTGGATGGGTTGTCAATATGGATGTTAAAGTCACCCTGTAAGATGACAGTGGGGGACAAGGCACAGACAGATGTTAAGAGTTCTGAAAATTCAGTAAGAAAAACAGCAGAGGGCTTTGGCGGTCTGTAAATGGTGACAATGATGGTGGGTTTTGAGCCAGTGAGTTTTACAGCAAGACATTCAAAGGAGGAGAAGTGGGGGAGAGCGACAGTAGTAACATTGATGTTCTGACGGTGGAGCACGGCGAGACCGCCGCCCCTCCCGGTGGAGCGGGGTTGACGGACATATGTAAAGCCAGGTGGGATGGCTTCATTGAGCTGGGAGAAGTCATTTGGCTGTTGCCAGGTCTCAGTGAGGCATAAGAAGTCGAGTTTCCTGTCCAGAATAAAGTCACGCACCAGCAGTGCCTTGCTGGTGAGAGATCTTACATTAAAAAGAGACAGTTTAAAACAGACAAGCGGGGTGTATGTGACTGCCTTAGGCAGGGGGATAAAACAGTGTGGTCTACAGTACGGGCAGCAGTGCGAGGGGGGCGGGGCTCGGTGGACCAGAAGGAGTGTATGTTTGTGTTACTGTTGTGATTTGTGTAGTGAAAGATACACAAAAAATGTACAAAAACGATGGTGCTTTGAACACCCTGTTGTGTGACGCAAGCATTGCACCTATCTGTTGGATCCACTGTGCCTCTTTAAACCGCAGGGTTGATAGAAACATGGCTGCTGATTGGGTAACACCTCTGACACGCCCACCAAACAAGAGACAACGTACCTCAAAGCACCGTTACACACCCTTTCGAGTAAACACCAACCCGAAAACCGTAGCACACGGTGCACACCGTTTCGCAGATTGAAGATAGCCCAGTGTAAAAGGAGGCCATTATTTAAATTGGCGCCCTGTTGTGAGAATAACACTGATTGGTGAATGATTAAAGACTGGTCCAATCAGTGGCTGTCAGCTGATTACAGCTGGGGCGCAGGCCTATGACTTCTGTGTCCTGCATGAACTAACGCAATGCTTCATTTTTAGGCCAGGTTCTGAGCTGTCCTAAAGTTCACACACACACACACACACACACACACACACACACACACACACACACACACACACACACACACACACACACACACACACACACACACACACACACACACACACCCTTCTGTAGTATCCAAATCCTAAATGCCTTTGAGATAAGACAAAGGTCCTAATTATAGTTAACTGGTCCTACCTGGTTCTGTCAGGGCAAAAGTCTACTTTTCTAAAGTCACGATTTCACACTTTGTACGTTTCTGCAATATTCACCCAGATGAACATGCTTACTTCACAATGTTGATATCCAGCTGTATAATTCCACTCTTTGGTCTGATGTACCATACACAGTGTGTGTTGTTTGGGTAGTTTCCTGGATAGTTGGGGCTGTCAAAGTGGCCTGTGGGGTTGTCCAGGAGACCACCACAGCTGGGTGCATCTGAAGAGACATAACATTTCTGATCAATTAAAAATCAAGTACTGCAAATTAAAACACGGACACAGATTAAAACATGTTGTATGTTACTGGTCAAGACGTGTGGTGTGACAGTGAGTCATTTGCTCATAGGGTTCATATACTTCAACACATTATTATATCAGCCACAGCTGAAATGAGTTACACGCTTGACAAAAAGCATCATCAGTAAGACAGGCATATTGATGACCAATATATAGACGCTTTTAACTTGACAACAAAAACATTTGAAATGTTACCCCAGCTCACTTCCTGTTACAGTGTTTGCTATGGACAGAAACAAAGAAGAAGGAGCAGAGCAGGACTGAGGGCTGTAGTGCTGTGGGAGCGCACAGAGATGGGCAGTATTTTAAATACATGTATTTAACACATTGAGTGCCAGCCATGTTTTCAATCCTGTAGGTAACTTGTGCCAGGGGTGTTTTTGACGATTCTGGCTCATTTTACAACAGCCGAGGATTATTTTCTGTTAAGAATTCATGAACACCAATCATCTAAAAATAACTAATAGAATGTGTGCTTTCTCTGTCTAAAAGAGTTAGTTTGCAGAGTTAGTAGTTATGTAGATATTAGCCGTTGAGTACAGCATGGTTTCAGCGTCTGGAAATTTATTCAGAGATAAATGGCTTTTTGTGAAACAGTCACTTTAACCATTCATTTTTGGCATCAGTAAGACCGTCAGACATTCTAAACAATAGTTTTGAACAGTAATTTCCTCCATAACAACAGGAAACACCCCTCTCATTCAAACTCCTCCCTCCGTGTGTCTTCTCCTCCTTCCTCCTGGCTCTAACAGCGGGCGTGTCAGAAGCGCGTTGCTGCTGCCTGCCTGCCTGCCTGCCTGCCTGCTTGCCTGCGTGCGGACGCTCCTTGTGCGAGTCAAGATGGGCCGGGGAATGCGTGGGCGATGGGCAGATGTTGATTCTGGCCTTTCTGAGGTGTTTCAAAGTGTGTTTCACCTAATCTATTTTGCAAATCGCTCTCCGCTCTCTGTGTGCTGCTGCCTGCGCGCGGCCGCTCTCGGGCAAGACGAGTCTGAAATGGATTACTGTAAAATCGCCTCGCCATTTCCTTGAATGGCTTGCTCCCGCGGTGTGTGTGTGTGTGTGTGTGTGTGTGTGTGTGTGTGTGTGTGTGTGTGTGTGTGTGTGTGTGTGTGTGTGTTCGCGCGTTGCTCCGCGGCTCTGGGGGGAGGGGATCTCTGTCCGTTCTGTGTGTGTGTCTCCGGGCTTCTGACTGTAAAATCGCCAAGCCATTTCCGCGGGAGGCGGCTGCTTTTGGTCCACGGGTCCCGTGGCTGTGGCTTCTCTCTGTCTCTGTCGCCACTTAGTGGTCGGTAAAATAGATTACACACATGCTCTTGCTCCAATAGTTATCTCGAAGATGTAAAAGGGGTTGATTGATGTCCCACCGTCAAAAAAAGATGTAAGACGAGTTATTTCGGCTCTGGCACTCAAGCGTTGGATTATGTAAGACGAATTATTTCGGCTATGGCACTTAAGGTGTTAAAATACGTATTTGAAATACATTTGTGTATTTTGTCATTTGTATTTGGCTGGACAGGGAAAAATAACCATGTAGACCATGTATTTTGTGTATTTTAAGTACATAAAATACGTTTTATTCTCAAATTGACACATTAAAAAATTGGTTTAAACCGTGGAATAAAAAAAATGCAATGTGAGTTGTCACTTCTACTCCGCCTCTGATTGGCTGATTGGCTCAGAACAAACTCAACCACAAATCAGAGGCAGAGTAGGATGAGTCTTGAGTCGGACTTCACATCACTTCTTCGTCTAAACTAGTACTAGCCACAGGATTAGCAAGTTCCACTCACCATGAAAGCCATACTGCAGCAACTTTAATTACCATGGTTACATGCTACTGAAAAGTCACCTTTTGTGGTGGAATAAATCATGTTGCTGGATTTCTATATTGTTAAATAAAGACTATAATACTGTATGTGACAATTTACTGACTAGGCAGAGCACTTGATTGGCTCGCGCAGCGGTAGCTCAGCCGCTGTGCGGCCTCACCCGCCCTGCAGTTCGCATATGCAGCTCAGCTGCTGCGTGGCCTCGCCTGCTGTATTGGCATACGCAGCGGACGATTGCTCAACTTCGCATGCCTATGACATCATCAGTGATGTCATAAGAGGATTTTAGTCAATAATGATGTCACTGATGACATCAATGATGATGTCATAGCCATTGTGACATCATCAGTGGGACAACAATTTAAACAAAGTCCACTGTCCCTTTCATATGATGATGATGGTGGATGTGAAGTTGTTTAAAGGGGACCTACTATGTTTTTTTCTAGATTTCAGTTATATATATGTATAAACTATTATGATGTCAGATATCTATATGGCTAAACATGATCAACTTGAGGTTAACATGTAGAAATGCTGCCTATACTGTAAGTCAAAAGCCCTCAGAGATGGCCAGGGGCGTCATGCAAGCCAAACTTCTGAGGGGCCGACATTCGGCGGTGACCAAAGGTCCCCGGCTAAAACATTTCTGTGGCGACCTAAGATCTGAATAGATCTGCACTGATTAAATCAGTCTGCCCAGATAAAGTGTGCTGAATCCACTCATGATTGATTGATTTATTGGTAACACTTTACTTGGATAGTCCGTCTACAGATAGTCTACAGAGTATTAGTAACATTTCAACAGCGTATTAGTTGACATTCAACAATTCATCAATTCAGCTTCATCTGTAGATGTGTAACAGATGATATATAGAGTATTATGTCACACTTCATAGAGTAGGCTATATGTGACAATTCATGAACATAGTCTACAGAGTAGGCCTATTAGTAACGTTTCAACAGCTTATTAGTTGACAGTCAACAATTCATCAATTCAGCTTCATCTGTAGATGTTTAACAGATGATCTATAGAGTATTTTGTGACACTTCATGAACATAGTCTACAGAGTATTAGTAACGTTTCAACAGCTTATTCGTTGAAATTCATCAATTCAGCTTCGTCTGTAGATGTTTAACAGATGATCTATAGAGTATATGTAACAATCCTGTTTCTTCTGTGTTGTAGATTCTTCTCCTCTGGGCATCGCCACACCTGCTTACCTGCCTGGACATCTGCTGTACTGCTTGTCTGTCAGCCTGTCTGACTGCTCGGCCTGGATCACAAACACTGCATGGCTTCCAGCTCCCATCCATCTTATCATTTACATCCCCTTGACCACCATCGTTTTGCAAATAAACCTTTTTATCTCCACTCACCTCATGTCTGTGTCCCCCTTTGGGTCCAAGTTAGCGGTAAAAGTCTGTAGATGTCTGTACATTAGTTGAACTTGAATCACTCACTGAACAAACCATGAGTGGAGTATGAGTATTGCCTTGTCCATGTAGTGCATTCATAAACCTGTTGCTCTTAATTTCAACTACATCATGTAAACGTTACGTTGACCATCACTTGCATAACCACTAAACATCTGTACATTTTCATTTGGACTATCCAAGTAAAGTGAAAACTAGTTGACAGTCTAGAAATTCACCTACATATGGAACTTGATTCTTGCATAACCACTAAACATCTGTAGATTTTCATTTGGACTATCCAAGTAAAGTGAAAACTAGTTGACAGTCTACAGGCTATTTATACCCATGCTATTTATGAAAACGTTAACTGTACAGATGACGCAGAGTTACAAAGTTGTACAAAAAGTTTATTTCTCCACACACATACTGTAACTTAAAAAAGATGGACTGATGGATGGATTTAGTCAAAAGAAAATGGTATGAGGCCAGCAATACATGCCTTAGGCTATTACACTTAATTCTAACACTTAAGTCTTAATTTCACACACCTGCTTAAACAGTGAGGGGACACATCCTAATGATTAGCCTAGTCCCAGGTCATCACTATACTTTTTTGCTTTGGACGAACCGGGTCGTCCAGCAGAACTCCCACAATGGCTGAAAGCCGCACCACACCACAGCACAGTGCAACAGTCAAGTAAGCCAGCAGCACGGTAGGGGGAAGGGGTGGGATTGGTGGACCTGAAGCATTACTGACTTCCAACTTTGTCTTCGTAGAGAGCTGGTTTGAGCCCAGACGTGTCTAGATTTTAACCCCGTTTTAACAGTGTTTAAGCCAAACAACCTGGCTAAGGTTAGGCAAGTAAAACAACTTGGTTGGGTTTAGGTAACCATAACCCTTTAGTTGCCTAACCTTAACCAAGTTGTTTTGCTTGCCTAAACCCAACCAAGTTGTTTTACTTCCCTAACCTTATCCAGGAAATTTGACAGCCTTTTCAACTAGGAAACGATGTCGACCAGGCTCGCATTACCTTGCAGGCCAGCCAGTGGGCAGGGAGAAGGAAGGATCTGCATAGTCACGCCGAGGGAACTAGACAAATCATCAACATAGGGAATAAGAACACGTTGAAACTTGTCACCCTTAACAAAGCACATGAACAATCCAAATCCACATTGAACGACAATCCAAATAATAGCCAACTTAAATAAATAAATAAATAAAATAAAATAAAAAGCAGACACAAGATTGTGTGTGAAGTGTCACTCTATCGGGTGTAAAACGGCAGCAATTCTTTCTTCTTCTTCATTGCCATGGGAGTTCTGCTGGACGACCCGGTTCGTCCAAAGCAAAAAAGTATAGTGATGACCTGGGACTAGGCTAATCATTAGGATGTGTCCCCTCACTGTTTAAGCAGGTGTGTGAAATTAAGACTTAAGTGTTATAATTAAGTGTAATAGCCTAAGGCATGTATTGCTGGCCTCATACCATTTTGTTTTGACTAAATCCATCCATCAGTCCATCTTTTTTAAGTTACAGTATGTGTGTGGAGAAATAAACTTTTTGTACAACTTTGTAACTCTGCGTCATCTGTACAGTTAACGTTTTCATAAATAGCATGGGTATAAATAGCCTGTAGACTGTCAACTAGTTTTCACTTTACTTGGATAGTCCAAATGAAAATCTACAGATGTTTAGTGGTTATGCAAGAATCAAGTTCCATATATATGTAGGTGAATTTCTAGACTGTCAACTAGTTTTCACTTTACTTGGATAGTCCAAATGAAAATGTACAGATGTTTAGTGGTTATGCAAGTGATGGTCAACGTAACGTTTACATGATGTAGTTGAAATTAAGAGCAACGGGTTTATGAATGCACTACATGGACAAGGCAATACTCGTACTCCACTCATGGTTTGTTCAGTGAGTGATTCAAGTTCAACTAATGTATTCTGAGAATATGTTCATGGACTGTTATTACTCTATAGAGTAATATAGTAATATAGAGTAAAAGGTTTATTTGCAAAACGATGGTGGTCAAGGGGATGTAAATGATAAGATGGATGGGAGCTGGAAGCCATGCGGTGTTTGTGATCCAGGCTGAGCAGTCAGACAGGCTGACAGACAAGCAGTACAGCAGATGTCCAGGCAGGTAAGCAGGTGTGGCGATGCCCAGAGGAGAAGAATCTACAACACAGAAGAAACAGGATTGTTACATATACTCTATAGATCATCTGTTAAACATCTACAGACGAAGCTGAATTGATGAATTTCAACGAATAAGCTGTTGAAACGTTACTAATACTCTGTAGACTATGTTCATGAAGTGTCACAAAATACTCTATAGATCATCTGTTAAACATCTACAGATGAAGCTGAATTGATGAATTGTTGACTGTCAACTAATAAGCTGTTGAAACGTTACTAATAGGCCTACTCTGTAGACTATGTTCATGAATTGTCACATATAGCCTACTCTATGAAGTGTGACATAATACTCTATAGATCATCTGTTACACATCTACAGATGAAGCTGAATTGATGAATTGTTGAATGTCAACTAATACGCTGTTGAAATGTTACTAATACTCTGTAGACTATGTTCATGAATTGTCATATATACTCTATAGATCATCTGTTAAACATCTACAGATGAAGTTGATTTGATGAATTGTTGAATGTCAACTAATAAGCTGTTGAAACGTTACTAATACTCTGTAGACTATCTGTAGACGGACTATCCAAGTAAAGTGTTACCGATTTATTTATCAATGGGTCCATTTAGCTATTTCTAAAATGTTGGCTATTTGAAGCCAGATTTAGAGGAATATCTCATTTTATATTAACATTAGGATTAGACTGTTGTGATGTCATTATACAGTTTTAAACATCAATATTTTGCTCCTTTTCTCATTAGGGTAAATAATACTGTATATTTATTTAGAGATTTTGGTCAAATACTTGTGCTTTTATGGTTATTAGCTTAGTCACTCACTTCTACACTATAGCTTCTAGACTGCTGCCACTTTTCTTGAAATAGCTCAATCTTGCTTCACCTAAAATGTTATTCACATAAAAAGACTATATCCACAACTAGGGCTGCAACTAACGATTATTTTGATAATCGATTCATCTGTCCATTATTTGTTCGATTAATCGATTAATCTGATAAAAAAATGCACTGATATTGTTTCCATCCGTTTATTGAAAAACAACTTTTTTTTTGTTAAACAAAAACTCACCGGGCTTTGCTACATCAAATAGCTTTGACAGGGCATGAATGAATACAAAATACATACAAATGTATGGTGTAAGTGGAAAAGATATCTTCATATCTTCTTGCTCCATCAGTTTTGTGAAGAATGTTCTTGAAGGAAGAGTGTAGCCAGGGTGGAGGGTGTTAATCATGGCAATGAAGCCTGCATCTCCAACCATTGACATGGGCCTCATGTCGGTGACCAGCATGTTCAGGACACTGTCTGTCATGATGGCTGCTTGCCTTGGTGTACAAGCCGCATTCCCCACAACGAAACGCCTCATGGTGAGTTGTTTTTTTCTGAAATGAGAAAGACAGTATGAGTGAGTATGCCTAACAGCACTATTAACATAAAACTCAATACAACTCACTCATTGATGATTTAGTTGATAATTGCTTATGCAAAGAAGGCCTTTATATAACAGAAGCCTCAAATGCAATTTGTCCTAGCTCACTCCTTACATTAAGATGCGCACACACACACACACACACACACACACACGCGCGCGCGCGCACACACACACACACACACACACACACACACACACACACACACGCACACACACACACCAATGAACAAGGGACAACAACCCCTCTTTTGTTAGCAAGCTAACGTAACGTTAACGAGCCGGTCGGCTATTAACGTTGTCGACCTGGATGCGGGCGCAATGCGCATCGACTGTTAACGTTAGATAAACAAAACAAACTATCTGCTGTGAGACGAACATTTCCACTTCAAACAACAATACACATGGGTCTAATAATATAACATTAGTTTACATGCATATCGATAACTTACCCCGCTGCTGAGCTCCCTTCACCGGCACCATCCAATGATCCAACATGTTTGCGTTTAAGGTGTTCACGCAGGGCCGTTGTGCTTCCATGCCATGCAAGATCGGCTTTGCACATTTTGCACGTAACAGACTTTTTATTTCCAGTTAATATGAAGTGCTCCCAAACTTCTGGGGAGCACTGCTTTCTCGTTCTCGGCCATGTTTCAACTTGTCTGTCGTTTACTGCGCGTGCGCAAGGCGAGTGACGTAGTCGGCTCCGCGACAGCGGGGCCAGGGAGTGACGTAGCCAGCACTGCGCCGCAGCAGCTGCGGTCAGCTGTTGTTAATATCAACAAAACAGATGGCTCTGCGGTCCAACTAATCGCGAGGCAACGAATCGATAATCAAATTCGTTGCCAAGGAATTTAATAATCGATTAGTTGTTGCAACCCTATCCACAACAACTGCATAATATTATTGACCTGGATACATCAAATGGAATTCAGTGTTTTTCTAACTACAGTATAACCTGTGATCAAAACTAACAGCTCACTGCCATAACAGCTCTGGCTAACATTACAATGCTAACTTTAGCTGCATGGTAGATACAAGTAAGCCAACTAACTTGCTATGCAAACTATGCCTATAATAACTAACAGCATTTCATTTGTATCTTCATAGTCTGGACAACAGTTCCCTCTGTCTTCACAGCCAGTGGCACAAGAGCAGTTCCCAACCTGCTAGCTACATATCTCTGCAGGAACCTGCTGCAGTTACAGTGAGAACAGACACAACAATTCTCCATTTCCACCATGTAAATAAGAGTGTCTAGGTTCACATGGGACGTTTTGTTGTTGGTCTTTTTGCAGAGTTTGTTAAAGAGCATCGAAATGGTGAAATTATATTTTGTCATAAGCACAGTGACTTACCCACGACACGGTACTGGGCATTAAATCCAGTGTTGGTGTACCTCCCATCACTTATGAAGCGCACAGTCATGTTATAACTGGTGGAGTAAAGGGTGGAGGTGTCCCCATCACACAGCTTTATCAGAAGCCTGTCACTGGTGCTGGGGCCATCATAGACAGAGATGCTATCGGAACAGCTGCCATCAAGCCTGTGATCAGAGCATAAGAAGTACAGAGGGTGAAGTTCAAGCAGCACAGACAACACAGAAACAGTAGCAGTGACTGTGGGGATTCCATGACAGCATGGAAACTTCACTGTCATCTTACTTCACAGGTATCATTCATCTTATGATGTGAACCAGGTGGTGAATGACACACAACTCCTTTCATCATTCGAGGAGGAGAGAAAAAAGAGGATCAACACGTTACAGAAGACAGTGTGAACTGCTGCTCTTATCGTATCTCTCTTAGAACAAATCCTCATTTGCCATCACAGAAACAAGTCCTGTAATCCTGACCTTACACTAAATCCCAACTCATTGTAATTGTGTGTCTATGATTGCAATTCTCTTAAACATCATCATTCATTATAGTGTGAAACTACAGGAACTATGCAGAACTAACTGTACAGAAGCATCAGAACTGTCAAAATATGGTTATTTTAAGACAAGAAAAGAATAATTTGCTTTCAATTCAAAGGGCCAAGATGGAGGCATTGATGACAGCAGTGGTGACATGATTCCTGAGTTTTTGGGCCGAGGTCACAGAGCATGTCAGCAGAGACATTAATGTCATCAGCAGGGTTCATTAAAGGGGCTGTACGTGCTTTTTTAAATAAGGAACAGTGTTATAGCTCTACATTTCCACAGCCATCACTGATATAGAGTGTTTGGTCAGTAACATGTGTCTCCCAGTCCCTCCGCTCTGTCAACAGAAAAGACATTTGTGGAATCCTCTCTCCTGATTGGATAAAAGTGGGAACGGGATAGCAGAAAATGTATTTTCTGTATAGTGCAGAGTGGAGGAGCCATGTTACTGACCAAACACTCTATCACTGTGTCTGAAACGCAGGGAAGCTGCCTATGTAGGTGGCATTTCTAGGTAAGAATTGTTGTAATTAGGCTGAAAAAGTGTCTGAAAAAATATGAATGGTGAACGGAGACAGACGTTACTCTTTTTGATCCCAAGAAAGTTGCAGTTTGTCCTGAAACTGAAACGTAAGGTTTAGTTTTGTCAATCGACTACATCTGTCGTGTCGCACATTATACGTCACACCATCAACAACATGGACGGGCGGGAGAGAATGTTCAACATGTATTCAATGTCTTGCTTTGGGCTCACTCCTGTATAGCAACCCGTTCTCACTGCGAGCACGTAGCATATTGACGCTTTGTCCCGTCCCTTGTGCGTCGCTTGTTACTAACATGGTACCCTTGAGCGACACATGAAACGACTTGGGCTTTCCGACTAAACTCAATGCAAACCCATAGAAGTCAACTTTGACGCTTATGGCAACTGCGCCCCCATTAGCCTAACTGCTCACCCATTAGTCAACTGCTGCCCCATTAGCGTCTGGGGGGAGGTTAGTTTAGGGTCTGGGGGAGGTTAGGTTTAGGCATGGGGTGGGAGAGGTTAGGGTTAGGGTCTGGGAGAGGTTAGGTTTAGGCATGGGGGGTGGGAGAGGTTAGGTTTAGGGTCTGGGAGAGGTTAGCTCCTCCAGACCCTAATGGGTCTGCAGTTAGGCTAATGGGTGAGCAGTTAGGCTAATGGGGGAGCAGTTGCCATAAGCGTCAAAGATTACTTCCATGGGTTTGCATTGAGTTTAGTCGGAAAGCCCAAGTCGTTTCATGTGTCGCTCAAGGGTACCATGTTAGTAACAAGCGACGCACAAGGGACGGGACAAAGCGTCAATATGCTACGCGCTCGCAGTGAGAACGGGTTGCTATACAGGAGTGAGCCCAAAGCAAGACATTGAATACATGTTGAACATTTGAGCCATGCAAGGCTGAACTAGAAAGGTGGAGGCTGGAGTGGTGGAGGCAAAGCTTGCCAGAAGCAGCAGCAGCAGCGATGTGTGGCAGCATAAGTGAAGCAAAGATGGGTTGAGTTCAGCCCTGACAACACCCCAGCGAGCACAAAACGTTTTTTCAACGTTGATTTTTAGTTGAAATCTGGGTGATATTGGGTTTCAACGTCTAAGACCTAATTTCACCCTCTTTTCAACTGGCTAAAATGCGGTTACAACGTCAACGTGTCAAAAAACACAATTTGGTTCATCATATTGTTAAAACATTTGTTGTAGCTTGAAATAGAGACAATATTGATAGTGTGTGAATTGGCATTTGTCCAATTTATTGTGTAACAGAGTTGAAATCTGGTCTACACGAAAACTACATTTCAACGCATTTTATGTCACATGAAATATCATAAATATGGGACTATATAGGCTATGTGGTGCCAGCAAAAAGCTTCCAGGACACATATGGTTAATAGTTTAGCGCAATACTATAAAATAATGAATTTAGTTCCTGCAGCAACGCGCATGCACAAGTAGCCTACTTAGTCGCTAGCTAGCTGTGACTGACTAGACCAAAGCAAGTCTGCACTGGTCTGCAACATAATTTTAGTCTGTTACATAATATTATAGTCTTGTACACATCACATAAAAGAACCTGTCCTCCCGATCGTTGAGCCTACAATCGTGTAGTCTACAAGTTGTGTGTGAGATAGAGTATATATGTGCCCGGCCCCCCACATAATACAAGAAAAATTATAGCTCGTAGGTAGAGAGCTCGGTTTGAATGTGGGAGAATGTAGTTCGAATCTGTGAGTGGTGTTGAATTTTTAATTTATGATCTTGGTGAAATATGGTCTAAACTTGAACCTTTAATCAACGTCTGCAAATAGTCGGTGAAAAAACTTTCACTCTTGAACCTTTCTTGCACGTTTTTTCAACGTTTACCCTAAACGTTTGTTAAACGTCTTTTCAACCTAAAAATGCTCGCTGGGAGGGAGGTACGGTGGAGCAGTGGTAAGCACTATCGCCTCACAGCTCGAAGGTCGTGGGTTCGATTCCCACCTGGGGACGAGGTGAACGCTGAAGGAATGCGTGCCCGTCCGCATGTCCTCGAGTGCCCACCGCCCGGGTGGGGTCGGCAAAAGGGCCCTTCTGTGTGGAGTTTGCATGTTCTTCCCGTGCCTCCCGGGGGTTCCCTTCATATAGGAACCCCCTTCACAAAAACATGCAATATCCTGGTTGCTAATGTGGTTCCTCCTCTGGTCGTTAAGGGCGCCTGTTCAGAGGGAGGGGAACTGGTTGGGATAGCGTGAACCTCCCATGTGCTATGTCCTACTGGTGAAGCTTCCTCTGTCAGGTGAAAAGAAGCGGCTGGCTGACTGCCCATGTCTCGGAGGAAGCATGGAGCCAGTCTCGGCTCTCCCCAGATCGGCAGAGGATGGAGTAGCAACCAGGATTGAGAAATCAAGTGAGCACTAATGGGGGATAAAATGGGATAAAAAAAAAAAAAAAAAAAAAAAAAAAAATGCTCGCTGGGATGTAGCAAACAAACCGTTTAAACGAAAACGATGGTGCTTTGAACACCCTGTTGTGTGACACAAGCATTGCACCTATCTGTTGGATCCACTGTGCCTCTTTAAACCGCAGGGTTGATAGAAACCTGGCTGCTGATTGGGTAACACCTCTGACACGCCCACCAAACAAGAGACAACGTACCTCAAAGCACCGTTACACACCATTTAGAGTAAACATCAACCCGAAAACCGTAGCACACGGTGCACACCGTTTCGCAGATTGAAGATACCCCAGTGTAAAAGGAGGCCATTATTTAAATTGGCGCCCTGTTGTGAGAATAACACTGATTGGTGAATGATTAACACGTTCACTGCCATTGACGAGTTATCTCGGCTTACAGAATCCGACGGTTCACTGCCAAAGACGAGTTATCTCGGCTTAAAAAAAAAAAAAAAAAATTTGACGCTGGGACGTGGATCAACGCTCCCCACGTCTCCTATAAAAATATTGGAGTCAGCGAACGTGTACAACCCATTCCACGGACCCACTAAGTGGCGACAGTGCTCTCCACACTATGAAAAGCAGAGCCAAAACTGTAGGGTAACGCGCGAGGAAACCATTCTCTACTGTAAAATGGATTGGCGAAAACGCTTTCACTTTCACGCATTATCGCGCTGGGAGCTGGCGGTGGGGGATTCCAAAAATAGACTGGGTGGAAAACACTTTGAAACACGCAGCATAAAGCCTAGAATCGCAAAAGCTTCATCAAAGCTCTCAACCAAAACTCCAAGAAGCGAGCGAGTCCATCCAGACTTCCTCAAAGAGCGGCCGCGCAGACAGGCACAGGACAGCAGCAGCAAAGCAGTGAGACTGGTGACAAGCTTGTGACACGGCCGCTGCAGCCAAGAAGAACGCCCACGGAGGGAGGAGTTGGAAGCAGAGGGGGGTTTCCTGCTGTTATGGAGGAAATTACTGTTCAAAACTATTGTTTAGATGTCTGACGTCTTACTGATGCCAAAAATGAATGGTTAAAGTGACTGTTCTATCGAATTTCACAAAAAGCCTTTATCTCAGAATAAATTTCCAGAGGCTGAAACCATGCTGTATTCAACTGCTAATGCTTACATAACTACTAACTCTACAAACTAACTCTTTTAGACAGAGAAAGCACACATTCTATTAGTTCTTTTGAGATATTGTGTGTTCACAAAATCTTAGCAGAAAAGAATCCTCGGGTCTTGAAAGATGAGCCAGAATCCTCAAAAAAACCCTCTGGCAGAACCTAGCTACAGTAAAAAAAAAAGGCTGGCAGTGAATGTGTTAAGCACTGGTCCAATCAGTGGCTGTCAGCTGATTACAGCTGGGGCGCAGGCCTATGACTTCTGTGTCCTGCATGAACTAACGCAATGCTTCATTTTTAGGCGAGGTTCTGAGCTGTCCTAAAGTTCACACACACACACACACACACACACACACACACACACACACACACACACACACACACACACACACACACACACACACACACACACACACACACACACACACCTTCTGTAGTATCCAAATCCTAAATGCCTTTGAGATAAGACAAAGGTCCTAATTATATTTCACACTTTGTACGTTTCTGCAATATTCACCCAGATGAACATGCTTACCACACAATGTTGATATCCAGCTGTATAATTCCACTGTTTGGTCTGATGTACCATACACAGTCTGCGTAGTTTGGGTAGTTTCCTGGATAGTTGGGGCTGGCAAAGTGGCCTGTGGGGTTGTCCAGGAGGCCACCACAGGGTCCATCTGAAGAGACATAACATTTCTGATCAATTCAAAATCAAGTACTGGAAAGTAAAACACGGACACAGATTAAAACATGTTGTATGTTACTGGTCAAGACGTGTGGTGTGACAGTGAGTCATTTGCTCATAGGGTTCATATACTTCAACACATTATTATATCAGTGACAGCTGAAATGAGTTACACGCTTGACAAAAAGCATCATCAGTAAGACAGGCATATTGATGACCAACATTTGATCAGAAGTCACAAATCAGAAGCTTGAGAAAGAATGAGACTGACCAAAATTCCTCCTAAAGAATAAAGACAAATATATTCTATGTGTTTTAAATGGATACACTGTGAAAATAAAGTTGGAAGAATGTGCGAGAGAGAATGTCGGCTGTAAGACGCCAAAAAGCGCCGGCTGTAACATCTGTTGAGCAACGATACCAACGCCTGCTGTAAGACGCCGAGGCCAAGTTGAAGGCTAGAAATAATAGTCAAAGCGTCAGGTGGTGGGCTGTAAGACGCCAAGGCCAAGTTGAAGGCTAGAAATAATAGTCAAAGCGTCAGGTGGTGGGCTGTAAGACGCCGAGGCCAAGTTGAAGGCTAGAAATAATAGTCAAAGCGTCAGGTGGTGGGCCGTAAGACGCCGAGGCCAAGTTGAAGGCTAGAAATAATAGTCAAAGCGTCAGGCGGTGGGCTGTAAGACGCCGAGGCCAAGTTGAAGGCTAGAAATAATAGTCAAAGCGTCAGGTGGTGGGCCGTAAGACGCCGAGGCCAAGTTGAAGGCCAGAAATAATAGTCAAAGCGTCAGGTGGTGGGCCGTAAGACGCCGAGGCCAAGTTGAAGGCCAGAAATAATAGTCAAAGCGCCGGCTTCCTGACTGGTCGATCAGGAAGAAGATGTCTGCTTCATATGTTTGTACACAGCCTGGAAAGGAAATAGTTTTTTCTCCACACATTCTTTCTTTCACTATAGACGCTTTTAACTTGACAACAAAAACATTTGAAATGTAACCCCAGCTCACTTCCTGTTACAGTGTTTGCTATGGACAGAAACAAAGAAGAAGGAGCAGAGCAGGACTGAGGGCTGTAGTGCTGTGGGAGCGCACAGAGATGGGCAGTATTTTAAATACATGTATTTAAAATACGTATTTGAAATACATGTATTTAAAATACGTATTTGAAATACATTTGTGTATTTTGTCATTTGTATTTGGCTGGACAGGGAAAAATAAGATCTAATTTGTATCAAAATACTTTCAGACCATGTATTTTGTGTATTTTAAGTACATAAAATATGTTTTATTCGCAAATTGACACATTTTAAACATTGGTTTAAACCGTGGAATAAAAAAAACGCAATGTGAGATGTCACTTCTACTCCGCCTCTGATTGGCTGATTGGCTCAGAACAAACTCAACCACAAATCAGAGGCAGAGTAGGATGAGTCTTGAGTCGGACTTCACATCACTTCTTCGTCTAAACTAGTACTAGCCACAGGATTAGCAAGTTCCACTCACCATGAAAGCCATACTGCAGCAACTTTAAGTACCATGGTTACATGCTACTGAAAAGTCACCTTTTGTGGTGGAATAAATCATGTTGCTGCATTTCTATATTGTTAAATAAAGACTATAATACTGTATGTGACAATTTACTGACTAGGCAGAGCACTTGATTGGCTCGCGCAGCGGTAGCTCAGCCGCTGTTCGGCCTCACCCGCCCTGCAGGTCGCAAACGCAGCTCAGCTGCTGCGTGGCCTCGCCTGCTGTATTGGCATACGCAGCGCACGATTGCTCAACCTCGCATGCCTATGACATCATCAGTGATGTCATAAGATGATTTTAGTCAATAATGATGTCACTGATGACATCAATGATGATGTCATAGCCATTGTGACATCATAAGTGGGACAAAAATTTAAACAAAGTCCACTGTCTCCCTTTCATATGATGATGATGGTGGATGTGAAGTTGTTTAAAGGGGACCTACTATGTTTTTTTCTAGATTTCAGTTATATATATGTATAAACTATTATGATGTCAGATATCTATGGCTAAACATGATCAACTTGAGGTTAACGTGTAGAAATGCTGCCTATACTGTAAGTCAAAAGCCCTCACAGAAGGCCAGGGGCGTCATGCAAGCCAAACTTCTGAGGGGCCGACATTCGGCGGTGACCAAAGGTCCCCGGCTAAAACATTTCTGTGGCGACCTAAGATCTGAATAGATCTGCACTGATTGAATCAGTCTGCCCAGATAAAGTGTGCTGAATCCACTCATGATTGATTGATTTATTTATCAATGCGTCCATTTAGCTATTTCTAAAATGTTGGCTATTTGAAGCCAGATTTAGAGGAATATCTTATTTTATATGAACGTTAGGATTAGACTGTTGTGATGTCATTATACAGTTTTAAACATCAATATTTTGCTCCTTTTCTCATTAGGGTAAATAATACTGTATATTTATTTAGAGATTTTGGTCAAATACTTGTGCTTTTATGGTTATTAGCTTAGTCACTCACTTCTACACTATAGCTTCTAGACTGCTGCCACTTTTCTTGAAATAGCTCAATCTTGCTTCACCTAAAATGTTATTCACATAAAAAGACTATATCCACAAGAACTGCAGAATATTATTGACCTGGATACATCAAATGGAATTCAGTGTTTTTCTAACTACAGTATAACCTGTGATCAAAACTAACAGCTCACTGCCATAAAAGCTCTGGCTAACATTACGATGCTAACTTTAGCTGCATGGTAGATACAAGTAAGCCAACTAACTTGCTATGCAAACTATGCCTATAACTAACAGCATTTCATTTGTATCTTTCATAGTCTGGACAACAGTTCCCTCTGTCTTCACAGCCAGTGGCACAAGAGCAGTTCCCAACCTGCTAGCTACATATCTCTGCAGGAACCTGCTGCAGTTACAGTGAGAACAGACACAACAATTCTCCATTTCCACCATGTAAATAAGAGTGTCTAGGTTCACATGGGACGTTTTGTTGTTGGTCTTTTTGCAGAGTTTGTTAAAGAGCATCGAAATGGTGAAATTATATTTTGTCATAATCACAGTGACTTACCCACGACACGGTACTGGGCATTAAATCCTTGGTAGGTGCTCCCATCACTTATGAAGCGCACAGTCATGTTATAACTGCTGGAGTAAAGGGTGGTCTGCCCATCACACAGCTCTCTCAGAAGCCTGTCACTGGTGATGCTGGGGCCATCATAGACAGAGATGCTATCGGAACAGTTGCGACCAAGCCTGTGATCAGAGCATAAGAAGTACAGAGAGTGAAGTTCAAGCAGCACAGACAACACAGAAACAGTAGCAGTGACTGTGGGGATTCCATGACAGCATGGAAACTTCACTGTCATCTTACTTCACAGGTATCATTCATCTTATGATGTGAACCAGGTGGTGAATGACACACAACTCCTTTCATCACTCGAGGAGGAGAGAAAAAAGAGGATCAACACGTTACAGAAGACAGTCTGAACTGCTGCTCTTATCGTATCTCTCTTAGAACAAATCCTCATTTGCAGTGGTGTATAAAGTACTAGAAAACCATACATAAGTAAAAGTAAAGATATCTTCCCAGAAAAAGACTTTGTTAAAAGTCAAAGTCACTCATTAGAATATTACTTGAGTAAAAGTCTTAAAGTACTTGATATTTTCTGTACTTAAGTATCAAAAGTAATTTTCTGATATTAAATATACTTAAGTATTGAAAGTAAAAAGTACAAGTAAATGCTGCAAAAAAAATCAAGCAAAAGACATCCCTGGGCTTAAGTGGAAGTCTATTTCTTCTTCTTGACTTTTATAGCTGCTGGCAAACAACGTTATGTTGCATTACAGCCACCAACTGGAATGGCGTGTGGATCGTGATTAACGTAACTTGCAAACTAGGAGCACTGATTTGCCAAACCTGATCGCTTGCAGGCTACGCAATTTCTTCTGATTTTACTTTGTAACTAAGATGCTTGGGGGAAATGTAGTGGAGTAAAAGTATCCATTTTATTTGAGAAATGTAGTGGAGTAAAAGTGAAAGTTGACAGAAATATAAATACTCAAGTAAAGTACAGATACTCAGAAAAAATACTTAAGTACAGTACTTAAGTATTTATACTTAGTTACATTACACCACTGCTCATTTGCCATCACAGAAACAAGTCCTGTAATCCTGACCTTACACTAAATCCCAACTCATTGTAATTGTGTGTCCTATGATTGCAATTCTCTTAAACAACATCATTAATTATAGTGTGAAACTACAGGAACTATGCAGAACTAACTGTACAGAAGCATCAGAACTGTCAAAATATGGTTATTTTAAGACAAGAAAATAACAATTTGCTTTCAATTCAAAGGGCCAAGATGGAGGCATTGGTGACAGCAGTGGTGACATGATTCCTGAGTTTTTGGGCCGAGGTCACAGAGCATGTCAGCAGAGACATTCATGTCATCAGCAGGGTTCTTTAAAGGGGCTGTACGTGATCTTTTAAATAAGACACAGTGTTATAGCTCTACATTTCCACAGCCATCACTGATATAGAGTGTTTGGTCAGTAACATGTGTCTCCCAGTCCCTCCGCTCTGTCAACAGAAAAGACATTTGTGGAATCCTCTCTCCTGATTGGATAAAAGTGGGAACGGGATACCAGAAAATGTATCTTCTGTATAGTGCAGAGTGGAGGAGCCATGTTACTGACCAAACACTCTATCGCTGTGTCTGAAACGCAAGGAAGCTGCCTATATACGTAGCATTTCTAGGTAAGAATAGTTGTAATTAGGCTGAAAAAGTGTCTGAAAAAATATGAATGGTGAACGGAGACAGACGTTACTCTTTTTGATCCCATGTCAAGAAAGTCGCAGTTTGTCCTGAAACTGAAACGTAAGGTTTAGTTTTGTCAATCGACTACATCTGTCGTGTCGCACATTATACGTCACACCATCAACAACATGGACGGGCGGGAGAGACGTCACTTACGCGACTGGTTGTGCGTTAGTCTTTCTGATTTATAACTTATAGCGCCACAGTTTTACCACAAAGTGTGACTTTCTCAACTTGCAGAGTTCTCTTTTACATCGACAAACATGATATGTGATGTGTACCCCGTGGCACAATTCAAAATGAGTCACGTCTATCTCCGTTCACCACCATTATTTTCTCAGACGCTGGTACGCTGAGAGAGGCAGGAAGTGACGTTCACTTTGGCTCCCTATACAGGAGTGAGCCCAAAGCAAGTCATTGAATACATGTTGAACATTTGAGCCATGCAAGGCTGAACTAGAAAGGTGGAGGCTGGAGTGGTGGAGGCAAAGCTTGCCAGAAGCAGCAGCAGCAGCGATGTGTGGCAGCATTGGTGAAGCAAAGATGGGTTGAGTTCAGCCCTGACAACACGTAGCAAACAAACTGTTTAAATGAAAACGACGGTGCTTTGAACACCCTGTTGTGTGACGCAAGCATTGCACCTATCTGTTGGATCCACTGTGCCTCTTAAAACCGCAGGGTTGATAGAAACCTGGCTGCTGATTGGGTAACACCTCTGACACACCCACCAAACAAGAGACAACGTACCTCAAAGCACCGTTACACACCATTTCGAGTAAACACCAACCCGAAAACCGTAGCACACGGTGCACACCGTTTCGCAGATTGAAGATACCCCAGTGTAAAAGGAGGCCATTATTTAAATTGGCACCCTGTTGTGAGAATAACACTGATTGGTGAATGATTAAACACTGGTCCAATCAGTGGCTGTCAGCTGATTACAGCTGGGGCGCAGGCCTATGACTTCTGTGTCCTGCATGAACTAACGCAATGCTTCATTTTTAGGCCAGGTTCTGAGCTGTCCTAAAGTTCTCTCACACACACACACACACACACACACACACACACACACACACACACACACACACACACACACACACACACACACACACACACACACACACACACACACACACACACACACACACCCTTCTGTAGTATCCAAATCCTAAATGCCTTTGAGATAAGACAAAGGTCCTAATTATAGTTAACTGGTCCTACCTGGTTCTGTCAGGGCAAAAGTCTACTTTTCTAAAGTCACGATTTCACACTTTGTACGTCTCTGCAATATTCACCCAGATGAACATGCTTACCTCACAATGTTGGGTAACACTTTATAATAACGTTGTTACGACTGTGTCGTTTTCTTTTCTTATTGTACTTTGTTATTTTTAATTAAAGGTAGATTCGTAAATGGACTTGAGTCCAGTCCATTCACTCATGTGCTATTTCTCCTGACATGCTTCCTGTGTGTGGGTGTTGCTCTCAGAGAGAAGTGTGTCTTTGGTTCAGTCTTTCACCAGGTGCAGCTGGTTGGAGAATTGGATCCACTAATCACCTGCAGAGACTGCTGATTGGATGGCAGCCCTGTCTGTCTGCCTATAAAAGGCGTCATTATTCAACATGGCGACAGAGCTGTTCTGGGATGTGTGAGGCCCAGACTCTCTCATCTGCACACCATCATGCATTACATTATTGTATTTTCTTCATTGCATGTACTGGCCTGTGTTAATTCATGTTTTCTTGTTGTTTTAGGAGCGATGCGCCTGTGTCTGTGCTAGGGACCAGCAGTGCCGACCGGTAACATCAGGTAGTAGTCAAGCGTTGGCCTGCTGGACCACATCCTCTGTCAGCTAGAGCGTATCGTCTCCTTTTTCTTTTTATGATTTGAAAAATAAACATGTTTTTGTATATTTGAACTTGTTTCTGTGTATTTCATGTTCTGGTCCCAGGCCTAGACTTGGGGTCGTAACAAACGTTCAGTAGTAAATCATTTATAAGCTATTAATTAATGATGAACTAATGATGAACTAATCATTTACAAAACATTTGTAGATGATTAATAAGTGCTATGTAAACATATTAAAAACGTGTTGTAAGTCATCTATAAACTTTCAGTAAATCATGAAATGATCATAAATAAAACGTAAATTGTTCATAATTAATCAATATACTATGAAGTTTTTATATTCCAACCATTATCTCTATAAACATTTATTAATCATGAACAAATGATGAACAAATCATTAGTAAATGATCTGCATATAAGTTGTGGATGTCTCATTGAAGCTGCATTCAGTGATGTTCCGTTTGGAGGTAAGTTTGGAGGAGTCCCCCCTCCCCTCCCTACATCGTTCACGGGAACGCGCACACACAAGCTGCGTCTGCAGCGCAGATCCAGCATGGCAGCGGTCTGCAAACTGTAAACACAGCAGCAATGTAAGTACAATATCAACCGTGCCACTTTCCAGCCACCTACTGAAATTAAATCAGAGACGATACTGTGGCGATTCTGGTTTTTAGAGTGATGTTGATGTCTGAATAGGAACTGAAGTGCATGCATGTTTTTACGGCTAATAGTTTATAAAAAGACAAGTTAAGATGGTTTCTTCATTTTCGATGCATAATTTATTTTCTTTTAGGGGAAAGGGGTAGTGGAACAAACAAACAAAAAACTGCTGCTATGGATCGGAGGCCATTGTTCAGAGGGATAGGAATAGAGCCCAGGTGCGCTCTCTCTCATCATGATGAACCTGCCACAGGTGCACACTTCAGTTAGTTAGTTGCTCCCACTGGAGTGATGTCACTGTCCATATAAGGACTTGAACTCGGGGATCTCCCTGTGTGGGCATTCCTGCTGAATGCTGCTGATTTGATCTCAACAAACTCCGGCCTGATGAACGGCTTGTCTACTGTTCATCCAATTCCAGAGGATAAAGCAGCTGAATGGTCCTTTTTAGAATGACTTTAGAATTCAATCTGATGGCGCATGATCAAATTTTTCCATCTCTTCCAGTAAACACTTGTTCAATTCTCCCCGTTTTCCATACATGCTTGGGCACCTTGTCCTCATGCAGGAGTGCAAGGTCTCCAACCCTGAATGGAACATGTTTGGTGACAGGCTGAACATGGTGCGCAGATCTCAGTTCCATGAGATATTCTTTTCTCCAGCGATTCCAAAAGTTGTTTATCAGCTGTTGTCGATACTGCCACCTCCTGTTCAGTTGTGTTGCGTTCGGTGTTACAGTGCTCAGGTCAAGAACTGGCTGTGGAGGAAGAGCTGTGATTCGCTGGCCAAATAAAAAATGGGCGGGGGTTAGTGGTGACGGATCTCTGCTGTCAGAGTGGAGGTATGTTAGTGGTCGCGAATTAATCACGGCTTCCACTTCACTGATCAGTGTCTGTAATTCCTCGAATTGAAGATATGCCTTCCCAAGTATCTTCCTGAGGCACGTCTTGACCGATCTCACTAATCGCTCCCACATTCCGCCCCACCAAGCGGCTCTTTCCACAATGTACTTCCAGGTGATCTTCTTTCCTGCGAAAAGTTCCTGCACATCATTTCCTTTCATTAAGTTCCACAAAGACTTCAGATCTTGATCAGCCCTTTTAAACGTCTTTGCATTGTCAGAATAAATAACACTACAAATACCTCGTCTGGCTATGAATCGTCTGAATGCCAATAGAAACGAGTCTGCAGTGAGATCTGACACCAGTTCCAAATGAACCGCTCTTGTCACAGCGCACGTGAATAATGCAATATACGCTTTCTTGTTGTGCGGTTTCACATAGGTCCAGCAAAATCAACACCAGTTACCATAAACGGCTGCGCTTCCGTAATGCGTTCTCTTGGTAACGGTGCAGTGATTTGTTGTCCTGCTTTAACTTTAGATCTCCGACAGATAAGACATTTTTTTACCATCTTTTTTGTCATTTGTCTTCCTTTTATGATCCAATATGTTTCTCTCACTTGAGTCAATGTCGATTATAGACCAGAGTGCATTACCTCTCTGTGGGCCTTTTCAATGATCAGATCAGAAAGTTGATCATTTCCTGGCAAAATGTAAGGGTGCTTTTGCGCATAGGACCAATTAGTTTCATGGAGTCTTCCTCCCACACGCAGAAGTCCTGATTCATCCAGGAAAGGTTTGAGAGTGATTATATTTGATTGTCTATTCAAATCTTTTTTTGATTTCAGTTGTCTGAGTTCATGAAAGAAAGTTTTGCCTTGGATAAAAAAAAATCCAGTATTTTTCGGCTGACTGGATTTCCTCCGTGCTCAACTCTCCACTGCGTCTTTGGCCTGTGTTGCGCGCATTATGCACAAAACGCTTCATCCATGCAGTGACTCTCAGTAGTTTGCTCAGGTCACTGTACATGTTCAATTCTAGAATGGGGTCTGAATTTTCCTCTTCTGTAGCAATTTGATTTTGAATAATACACTCGCTTAGTTCTTCTCCATCCATTTGTCCCAGCTCAGTCCGGTCACTGATTTCATTTTTATCCTCTCTTGGGATTCTTAGCCACTCCGGCCCGCTCCACCATAAGGATTCTCCCTTCAGTGTTTGAACACTGATTCCTCTTGTGCCACGATCGGCAGGATTGTCCTTTCCATTGCAATGATTCCAATTTGCTGGTTGTGATAAGCAATGGATTTCACTGTCTCTATTGGCAACGAATGGTTTCCATTGTTTGGACTGGCTTTTTATCCAATAGAGTGTAATCATTGAATCCGTCCAGTAGTGCATTTGTGAATCAGTCATTTTCAAATTTGTCATTAAGAATTTTCCTAATCTAGCTGCAATTACAGCTCCCATTAATTCCAATCTGGGAAGTGTCATGCGTTTCAATGGTGCAACCTTTGTTTTAGATGACACAAGACTAGTGGTGATTTCTCCTTCAATATTTTCAGTGCGCAGGTATGCTGCTGCACAATATGCACTTTCACTTGCATCAGAAAAAATGTGAATCTCTTGCGTTATGTTTGCACTGTTTGTCAATTCTGCATCATAACGTCTATTAATAGTTATAGATTCCAGTTCTGGTATTTCAGCGCACCACTGTTCCCACTTAGTGTTCAGCAGCCTGTTGCACCAGCTGAACGTAAGTTCTGTCTTAAGTTAGGGTGTAAAGTCCACACTAACTGCTACGTTCAAACTAGTTAGTTTGACACTAAAGTTGTGTCTTTGTTGAGTTGCACCACGGAGACGTAAGATACATCTTAACTAGTAGTCCTTAAACCTCACACTAGCCAAAATAGTGTCGCAGAAAATGACGTGTACAGTATCTGTGACCAATCAGAGAAAAGCACGGTGGAAACGGTGTTTATTTACCGTTGTTTAAGTAAGTGGAGTGAAAACAGGACATGTTGCCTACCGCAAATTAGTGCTTTTATATTTCATCAACACTAATCAAATGAGAACGTTATTGAGTAACGTTCGTTTAGGTTCATATTACTGTTAACGTTTATCTGTGAGCTCTATCAGTATTGTAGGCTAATTTAGCACCATCCTGCCTGCTAAATTGTTGCGGTTATTTTAATTTGTATGCAGTGCTGCAGCTTGTGGGAAACAAAAGCGTGAGTCATCAATATCAAAGGGTGTAATTATTGATCACGGAGAGCGCGTTACCGACGCAAAACAACGATGCGCCACGGTGCCAAGTTGCAATCCGTGCCAATGCTTATTTTACGGAGGACTTTACACCTAGTAAGACGTAGGTGTAAAATTTAAGTTCTAACTTATGCCTACGTTGTAACTATTTCACTTGGTGCAACCCAAATATTTTTAGTAGTGCGTAAACTCGGACTTAGTGAGACTTTACGTTCAAACTAGCTTACGTTTCAACTTACGCACAGCTGGTGCAACCCACTGCAGATCAATTGGCAACTTTTCATCCCAATCAATTCCTCTCTCCCACATCTCTTGGAATAAACATTTGACTGATTGTGAATGGGGATAAAAATCCAACTGGGTCAAATATGCGTGCAGCTGATTGTAATACTCCTCATTTTGTGTCTCTTTTCGTTTGCAGATATTCCATTAGATCTTTCACTCCGAATATGAAATCATCAGTTTCAGCTCTCCATGTTAATCCCAGCACCTTTAACGGGGTCTGACCTGTGATTTCCACCTGCTCCGTGGTGTGTTCCATATTCCATTCACTTTGCAATGCAAGAGAGTTTGTTTTCTATTTACATAAATTCATGCTCGCTGTGGACATGATTTCTTTGGCTCTTTGTGACAACTCCAAGGCTTCCTTCACGCTGTGCGCACCTGTTATGAAGTCATCCACATTAGAGACCGACCGATATGGTTTTTTCAAACCGATACCGATACCGATACTAGAGGCAGGAAAATCACCGATAGCCGATAAGGAAACCGATATAGTGAATTTTTGAGCTGGAATGAAAATAGACCTATTTCTATGTGGATTGTGTACAGATTTTGCACCGATATGAGCATATGACTATGCAAACTGGTACAGTAAGTTACAGTAAATGTAACATTATTAATACATTACATTCTCCTATATTCTCTACTCGAGGCTATCATATTTTAATTAAATTCCAATGAGAAACGTTATTTCATTTATTATCAAAAACATGGCATGTTGTTTACCAAAACTTTGCTGTTTATATAATGAAACAGTCATAAGCCGATTCAAAACTGCCAGTCCACAGTCAAGATATAACTATCGTCAGCACTGCAGTCAAGAATATAATACACTAACCATGGTGGTTTAATTTGCACTGCATTGTTTTCTGAGCTCGCAAAATACTACGTTACGTTATGTAGCTTAGCGGCCGGCTGGATCATTGTTTACATGCACTGCGCACCACATTTAACTATCTTCTCAAAAATTTCCCGGAATTTCCCTTCACACCTGAGCGCTGCATATGTGAATATAGCAGCGAAATTGCCTGTATGTTGGGGGGGGTGGGGGGGGGGCACCACTGCAGAGCGGGTGGCGAGTGACGTGTGCACTTGGATGGGGAATCCTCGTTATTTTGGGGGTCGGCAAAACTCTGATGGTGAAATAAGTTTGCTTGTCACACAATAAATCACACTCGTTTGACTTAAGAGGGCATGTATGTTGTATGATATCATTCACATTCAGGGCGGGTAGATGGAAAAAATCTACCCGCCAAGCATATTTCTTACCGGCCAAAAAACGCATTTTTGTGTTACGTATACGTACATCTACTATCACAGTAACATTAATACTAATTCATCTGAAGACAAACACTAATGCTAATAACACCAACAGCACAACACTATAAGACAACCAAAATTGTAGTACATTTACAGTAATAGGCTAATACTAACATTAAACTACAGCTATACAATACTAACAGAGAGAGAGTGAGGGTACTGTTGCACCTGGGAGGCAGCAAGGGGTTAATTTTTTTCAGTAGAGAGAGAGAGAGAGAGAGAGAGAGAGAGAGAGAGAGATATCAAGCGACAGCGTGCATGAAAGTGAAGCAAAGTCAATACAGCTGAAAACTAGGTAAAGTTACCAGAAGGAGAAAGACTCCATAGGTGAAGTACACAGGACAAAACAGGACAACGGATACATGTACACTAGTACTAGTTAACTGCTTGACCACTCGTGAGGGCTCAACTGCAAGAATGTAGGAGCACATGTAAGAGAGCGGAGGAGAGTTTGAGAGATGCGCTGTGTGGCTGAGATTCGTGTGTCACGGTGTTTACGCAGCACACACGTAACTGCTGTGTGTGTGAGAGAGAGGAGCGCTCAGCCCCCACCTCTGTGAAATTCAGACAGCAGCAGGCAGATAGAGGAGAGGAGAGGAGAAGCCGCAGCCAGGGCCGTAGCTAGCTATGAGGACGGGGAGGTCCGGACCTCCCCTAATATTTCAGCCTGCCAAAAAAAAAAAAAAAAAAAAAAAATTTTTTTTTTTTTTTTTTTTTTTGCAGGCCAGGCCAGGCCACTCACTGAACAGCAGGCCAGGCGCCGCCTACTGGTTTACTAGTGGTTTTATTACTTTATTCAGGTTTAAAGTGGGTGCATCTCATTGTAAAATTGGACTTGGCCCAAATTGGGCTTCAAACGGCCCAAATCAGGCTTCAAACGGCCCAAATCTGGCATTAAACGACCCAAATAGGGCTTCAAACGGCTCAAATCTGGCTTCAAACGGCCCAAATTGGGCTTCAAACGGCCCAAATTGAGCTTCAAACGCCCCAAATTTTTTCACGCGCGTCGGCCCGTATCGGCCTGGCCTGCTTGGTATCTAATGCCCGGCCTGAATTATGATCCCAGTCCGCCCCTGGTGGTGAGTGATGACTGTCTGTCTGCCTGGCGAGATAATTGAAGGTGAGCGAGCTGCGAGACAGTGAGCGAGTGAACGACAGACAGTGAGTGACACTGACAGATTTTTTAGCAACAACCAAGAAAGTAAGTGTTTAGTCTGTCTCTTAAGTAATGTTACCTGTGTGACACGTTGGGATGCTACTGGCTAATCATGCATGATGCCAATTGCCAAGCTCCCGAAGTCAGGTATGCAGGTGGCTATATGCATGGTTTCAGTTTCATGACCCAATAAGTAACAAAAAGAGGTGGTGTAAAGGTAAAAACAACATAATATATTTTATTTTATTTTTCAATCGTTCCTATCAGGAATAAATAAATGTCCCTCTGTATGTTTTTTTTATTATCGATGATGACTTTGTGTGTTGTGTACGGCTTGGGTTGTGTACCTGTGTTTGTAGGTGTATTGAATTTGGCTAAAACAGTTTGTGTTTGTTAGTTACAATTATGTTGACAGGAGAGCTGAGCAGGTGGTGACATGAAAGAGAATATACTGAATAATGACATCACAACAGTATAATCCTAATGTTGATTTAAAATGATATATTACTCTAAATATGGCTTAAAAAGGGAAAAAAAAAAACTCAATTTTTTTTCGGCGGCGCCCGCCGAATCCGCCTCCCCTTGCTGGACCTCCCCTATTTCGGAACCCTGGCTACGGCCCTGGCCGCAGCAACACCAAAGTGCGACGGTGAAAACATTACTCGCCACGTGGCGGACAGACCCCTGATCGTCACTCGCCAAAGCTAAAATATAATTTCTAATTTCGGGCCCTGTTCACATTCGCTAACCAGTCTTTGAACTGAAATATTTGAAGAAGTTGGGATCCGTGTCTGAGAGAAATAGCCTGGCTGGTTCGATGTTTATCCGTTCACCTGCGTCGCGTTGAAGCACTTTTTACAGACTGGCTTCGTTTGATGTGTCCAGGGGCTTGCCTTCGCTGTCGGCAACGTAAACAAAATACTTCCACATTTCGCTTCGTGCATCTGCTTTCTCTACAAGCGTTGGGCGGCTTCAGACTCTCAGAACAAACCGCTGCCATTTTCACTGTGTCTGTCCCTGTGTGTCGGGCTGCTGCTGTGGAGGACTGAAGCGGACTGAGCAGAGAGGGAGGGGAGAGGGGGAAATCAGCACGCCTGTTGCACTGCTGTCTGTGTTCGGGCTTGTTTTTGGAGAAGAGAAGAGGGAGGGGGGAGGGGAGGGGGGCTGGGGAAACAATAGAATGCAGCTGCCCTGTGACCTTGTGGCGCACTCTGCTGGACAAAGTAAGCATTAACCTTGAAAAAAGCTAATTTTATTATTGGTCCTATCGGAGACATTAAAGACGTTACCGATAAGATATTAAACGCGCATATGACGTCATATCGGCTATCATATCTAATCATATCTATCATATCTAATCCACATACAAACATTTATTTAGGATTTTTACTATTTCAGGATCTGTTGATTCATATTTCCTGATATGATGTCTAATTGTAGCCGCTAATAGAAATGGGCTCGAGGATGCGCCAAATGGCACAAATGGCACGCGCAAGGTCATTAATCTGACTTCTTCCATAGGGACTGGTTTTTCTTTTGTCCATAAAAACCGCAATACATCTCTGTCCCTTTCATTTAACACGTTCACTGCCAACGACGTATTACTCCGTCAAAAAAAATCCAACGGTTCACTGCCAATGACGTATTACTCCGTCAAAAAAATGTTTTTTTTTTTTTTGACCGTGGGAAGTGCATCTAACCCTTTTACATCTCTTATATAATTATTGAAGCCACCGAACGTTTACAACCCATTCCACCGACCCACTAAGTGGCGACAGTGCTCTCCCAGACTAGAGGAAGGCAAGCAAAAAGCAGTTTCCTCGAAGCCATTCTCATGAAAATGGATTGGCGAAAACGCTTTCGTTTTCGCGCTGATTGCTGGCGGTGCGGGATTGCAAATTTGCATAATAGATTACGGGTGGAACACACTTTGAAACACGCAGCATAAATATGACCAGAATCGCAAAAGCTTCATCAAAGCTCTCAACCAAAACTCCAAGAAACGAGCGAGTCCATCCAGACTTCCTCAAAGAGCGGCCGCGCAGACAGGCACAGCAGCAGCAAAGCAGTGAGACTGGTGACGCGAGGTTACAGCAGCAGCAACGAGCTTGTGACACGGCCGCTGCAGCCAAGAAGACACACACGGAGGGAGGATTTGGAAGCAGAGGGGGGTTTCCTGCTGTTATGGAGGAAATTACTGTTCAAAACTATTGTTTAGATGTCTGACGTCTTACTGATGCCAAAAATGAATGGTTAAAGTGACTGTTCTATCGAATTTCACAAAAAGCAGTTTATCTCAGAATAATTTTTCTGACGCTGAAACCATGCTGTATTCAACTGCTAATGCTTACATAACTACTAACTCTACAAACTAACTCTTTTAGACAGAGAAAGCACACATTCTATTAGTTCTTTTGAGATATTGTGTGTTCACAAAATCTTAGCAGAAAAGAATCCTCGGGTCTTGAAAGATGAGCCAGAATCCTCAAAAAAACCCTCTGGCAGAACCTACCTACAGTAAAAAAAAAACGGCTGGCAGTGAATGTGTTAATGAAATTTGTAAAAAAGCTTTGGTGATGTCAGCCATTAATGCAATCCTGTGTTGTCTGAGACGCACCAAAATGCTTAACAGGTCTGGGTTCAGATTTGGGCCCGTCAGCAAGCACTCGTTTAAAGAGCAACTATTTATTTCATGTGAGGAAGCGTCGAATACCACTCTCAGCTTAGTAGTGGCTCTTTCTTCTTTTATCACTGGGTGATGTGGTAAATAATAGACTGGGTTTACAGTTGGTTCTTGAGTCACTTCCTCCACTATACCTTCAGACAGATATTCTTGGATCACATTATTATATCTGCTATACAGTAACTCATCGGTTTTAAACCGTTTAACTAAATTTGTAAACCTACTTTTTGCAGTGACATAATTAGATGCAATATACACCTTGTTTACTTTCCACGGTAGCCCGACTTCATACCTCTGCTCTTTTTCATGGTACTTCACTGACTCCTCGAATTTTTGGAGCGCTGGGTCAGTGGACACCTCCAGGTGTGGATCCATATGGATTCCAAGGGACTCCGTTTCCCAGAAGCTGCGTAGCTGTTTTGACAGTGCTTCTTCCTCTCCCATACTCAAATGCAGCACTTAAACGTCTTGAACTTGAGTTGTGGTTACATTGAGCATGGTGGCTGTTCCTTGCACTAGCCATCCGAATGTGCTCTCAAGAGCTACTAATGCGTCATCCAGTCTCTCCATTCTTCCCGTGACTATTTTCCAATAATAATCTCCTCCTATTAGAATTCCCAGACTGTCAGTTTCAAGTCCTTTTACAGGGGTGTCTGCGGCTGGCAAACCTTTCTCTTCCAGTGTTCTTCTTAAATGTTCATTTGCCATCTTCATATTTGATGTGCATACACTGGGCGTCTCTAGCAATTCTATTTCTACACACTGGCTCGTTTTCAAATTCCTCAAACAGACTTTTACTCGTCTGCTTGTTATGCGTTTGGGTGTTACTGAGCCAAAAGTGTGCAAATTCAATATCTCTTCTCCGACCACTGGCAATTTTAATGCTCTAGAGATATCTTCCCTGATGAAGCTACGTTGACTGCCTCCATCTAATAAACACCTGACTACTTGATTTTGCCTAGGCGTTTCTATCCACACTGTGGCTGTCTGCAGCAAAACTGTACTGCCTTCAGAATTACCAGGGGAAATTGATACTACAGCATCCACAGGATTATCATTTTGACTATATTTGTTGTCACTCTTGAGTTGATTACAAACTGTTCTATAATGTCTTTTTCCACATCCATCACAGGAGATTCCGTGCGCTCTGCAGTTGCGCGCAATGTGTCTTGCCTCCAGGCATACAAAACAGCGTCCTTCCCTTCTCAGCCTCTCTCGTCTGTTTTCCACTGTTTTGTCTGTGCATTCTCTTGATTTGTGATTCGTTCTCCCACAGAATATACATTCAGAATCATTTGCACTTGCAGTGTGAAAAGCTGCTGTGGAAGCTGTGCCAAATGGCCTTTTCCCTCTCCAATTTCTGTCCCGTGTCACATTTCTTTCTTCATATTGTAGCATTGTCAGGAACGAGGCGAGAGTCAGGATCTAGTCACCGCACTTTATTCTTTGAACACACAGGTCCGGGGCTACTGTCAGCCGTAGCCCACGCCAAAACAACCCCACAACACACACCAAAACCCCGCTAGCTTCCTCCTAGCTTCTCCGCTCTTCACACACACACAGCCTTCCCTCTCAGGTTCCACACACCAACTCCCCGAGCTGTCCCCCGCTCTCACAGCTCCCCTCCCCCCAGCCAATCACAGGTGAATCCCTCTCTCACCCCCCCCCCACTGGCTAAATGTCGCCTTCACAGACCCCCCGTAACTCCCCATGCACAGAACAGTACAACACACAACAGCAGCACACAAACCCAACCCGTTACACTTCCCCCGCACATCAAAGCTTCTGGCCCACCAGAAGCACACAAGTCCCTCTCCCCCCCCAGTGGGGTCACTCCTCCGCCGGGTGACTCTCCTCAGCCCCCCCCTGTGTCCCACAGTCATCACACGCACTGCAGTAGTTCCGCACATCCCCCTCGTACTGGTTCCAATAGAACCGTGCCCGAACACAGCGGACCGCCTCCTCAGTCCCCTGATGACCGGGTCCCGGGCCCCTGTGTGCCCACCGTAATACCAACTCCTGCAGGTAGCTGGGTACCACCGCCCGGAACCCTCTCTTCCCCTGTTCCCCCCTCCCCAACACTCCGTCTTCATCCAGATGCAGGTCGGTAAACATCTCCCACAGTTCCTTTGTGACACTGGAACACCTGTGAATCTCCTCCACAGGGGGCCGGCGTCCGGCCACCACCCACGTATACGCGGGACCGATATCCGCGTCCTCCGCCTGCCTGTATTGCCACTCATCCGCGTCGACATCCATGATGGTCATGTTGTCGTCCTCCAGGTCCACATCTGAACAGAACTCCTCTTCATCTGAACAGTACTCCTCTTCCTCCGCCTCTCGCACTCGCCCGTCCTCCCGTCCCCCTCCCCCAGGGGGCGGCGTGCCCAGGACAGCAGGGAGAACACAAACGGCCGCGACCACCACCTCGGCTTCCCGTACAGCAACCGTGGGGGGCGTAGCGCAGCTCGGCTGTGCCGGTCCCTCCGGCGTTAGTAGCGACACCTGCTCACCTGGAAATATGAGCCTCGCTCTCCCGATCCTCACAACGTTCTCTTCCCCCCGGCTTTCCACACTCTCCCCAACCCGTGTCTCTTCCCTGACCTCCACTGTCTCAGTGCAGTCTCTGGCCAAATGTCCAGGCCTCTTACACGACCAGCAGAGTCTCACCTGCCAGCCGCCTGCACGTCTCTCCTCTCCCGCCGTCTTCTGCTCCCCGACAGCCTCCGGACACCCCCTGGCGAGATGCCCGAAGGCTCCGCACGACCAGCAGACACCTGGCCGTCCCCAGTATCGTTGCTCCGCGTACCCCGTCTGTCCCCCGGAACCGCTGCGGCACCACCTCGCCACGTGGCCCGGTTCTCCACAGGTCCAACACACTCTTTGCTTCTCTCCGCGCTGCGCGACTTCCCGTAGTAGCTCCATAAGCCCCTCTGCCCAGGCAGGCGTCGCCTCCAACAGCCGTCTGATCTCCTGCATCAAGCGGGCCTCCACGCCGGCAAGTACCGCGCTGAGCTCCTGCTTCAGGCGGCCCTCCATGCCAGCAAGCACCGAGCCAAACTCCGGGGTCGGTAGCTCCTTTTCCCCCCCGTCCACCGACAGGCGTTCTTCTAGGCGCACCATTCCACGTGGCCCTTGTAGCAGCTAGCACACAAACAGCTAACCGCTAACGCCAGGTCGCGCTCGAGCCTTCCAGTCGTTAGTTTTTCTTCTGACGCCAGTGTAGCATTGTCAGGAACGAGGCGAGAGTCAGGATCTGGTCACCGCACTTTATTCTTTATCACACACAGGTCCGGGGCTACTGTCAGCCGTAGCCCACGCCAAAACAACCCCACAACACACACCAAAACCCCGCTAGCTTCCTCCTAGCTTCTCCGCTCTTCACACACACACAGCCTTCCCTCTCAGGTTCCACACACCAACTCCCCGAGCTGTCCCCCGCTCTCACAGCTCCCCTCCCCCCAGCCAATCACAGGTGAATCCCTCTCTCACCCCCCCCCCCCCACTGGCTAAATGTCGCCTTCACAGACCCCCCGTAACTCCCCATGCACAGAACAGTACAACACACAACAGCAGCACACAAACCCAACCCGTTACAATATTGTGGAGTTTCCCTCTTCAAAGTCAGATTTGCCGTTCTCTCTCGGCTCTCCACTTCTCTTTGAACAAATGACATGAGGTCCTTTACATTGAGCACAACATCTTCATCCATTTGACGTGTAAATTCAAGCGTTATTTCTTCAGGAATTATTTTCATTAGTATAGGGCATAATAGGCTTCCATAAGCGTCTGCCACTACACCTATGGAGTCCAAACTGCGCACTTGCACCTCGCATTCATCGTACAGTTTGCGTAATGCAGTAACATCCGTGGCCTTTTTCACTGGAGTCAAATACAAAAGCTTATTCATATGCGCATTGATTACAAGATCTCTACGGCCAAATCGTTGCTTGAGCATATTAACGGCGCTATCATAATTTGCATCAGATAAAGACAAGCCTGCAGTCACATTTGCTGCGGTTCCAGTAAGAAACGATTTTAAATAACTGAATTTATCTGACTTACTTAGATGTACATTTGAATGAATTGCCGTTTCATATTGACTCCAAAAGTTTTGCCACTCACTGATGTCGCCAGAGAATTTCTGGATTACCAGTTTGGGAAGCTTAATTGTTTGCGCCCGGTATCCTCCTTGGTTTGAATCCTCCATCCTTGAGTCCTCCATTCCATTTCCATGATTGCGCAATACTCGCTTAATCCTGGTTTTTCTTGCGCTTATCCCATCCATATATTCCATTGCAGTCGATACTTCTTCCTCCAAGTCCTCCTGTTAGATGATGTCATCATTCCTACTATGATGTCATCGATATCTGATGATGTCACAAACGGTAGTGATGTCATAGCACAGGTGATGTCATGTCTCTGATGATGTCACAAACGGTAGTGATGTCATAGCACAGGTGGTGTCATGTTCGGATCTATAAAGGCCCGTTCCGGCAGGCTCTCGCCAGTGATTCATAAACTAAACTAGGATCACATCAACCTCTGCAACCTCTGCAACCCCTGCAACCTGCAACCTCTGCAACCTCTGCAACCCCTGCAACCTGCAACCTCTGCAACCGTTCCCAACCTCGAACAGTGCAGCCCTAGCTATCAAGTTCCACAACTCCCCTACTCTTGGAGAGTGTCTTGGCCATCAACCACCCGCGAATAGATCCACATATCTTCCGCCAACCCTGACAGTATGGGACCCTCAGACCATGTATTGATTTCCGAGGGTTGAACGACATCACGGTGAAGAACACATACCCCCTGCCACTCATTAGCTCTGCCTTCCCACCCCTTCATGGCTCCAAGATATTCTCCAAACTTGATCTAAGGATTACCACCTTGTCCGCATTAGGGAGGGGGACGAGTGGAAGACGGCCTTCAACACTTCCCTTGGCCATTTTGAGTACCTGGTTATGCCTTTCGGGCTTACTAACGCCCCCGCCGTCTTCCAGGCTCTCATAAATGACATTCTGAGGGATATGATCGGCCTCTTCGTTTTTGTCTACTTGGATGACATCCTCATCTTCTCTCAGGATTTTGACGACCATCAACAACATGTCCGCCTAGTGCTCCAACGGCTGTTGGAGAACAGCCTCTTCGTCAAGGCTGAGAAGTGTGAATTTCATGCTTCCACTGTGTCCTTCCTCGGATATGTGATTGCCGAAGGTGAGTTACGCATGGATCCCGCCAAGGTCGCGGCTGTGGCAGATTGGCCTAAACCCTCTACCTTGAAACAGCTTCAACGGTTCCTTGGGTTTGCCAATTTCTATCGACGGTTTATCCGCAACTACGGCAGTGTGGCTTCCCCTCTTACCGCCCTCACCTCCACCTCTACTCCGTTTCGGTGGACCCCCCTGGCCAAGACTGCTTTTAGCGAGCTCAAACGCCGTTTCTCTACAGCTCCCGTGCTCTCCCAACCTGACCCAGAACTGCAGTTCATCGTTGAGGTTGATGCCTCAGAGACTGGAATTGGGGCTGTTCTCTCTCAACGCTCTCCTGGGGATCATAAGGTCCATCCTTGCGCCTTTTTCTCGTGTAAGCTTTCACCCGCTGAAGCCAATTATAACGTCGGCGATCGTGAGCTGCTGGCAGTTAAGTCAGCTCTTGAGGAGTGGCGCCATTGGCTGGAGGGTTCCAAGCTCCCGTTCGTCATGTGGACGGACCACAAGAACCTGAATTCTCGGCAAGCCAGGTGGACCTTGTTTTTCGGGAGGTTCAACTTCACCTTAACTTACCGACCGGGTTCTAAGAACGTCAAACCAGACGCCCTGTCCCGCCAGTTCTCTGCTGACATACGGGCTGAGCCCGAACCCGTGTTGCCTGCGGCCTGTTTTGTGGCCGCGGTAACGTGGGAGATTGAATCGCGTGTCCGTCTAGCCCAACAGGGACAACCTGACCCAAAGGGCGTTCCGCTGGGACGTCTATTCGTTCCTGACTCCGCCCGTTCTGAGGTTCTTCTGTGGGGCCACTCGACGCGGCTTACTTGTCACCCTGGGGTTAGACGACCCTTGCCTTCATCCGCAGGCGCTTCTGGTGGCCCGCCATGGAGGGGGATACTAGGGAGTTCGTCGCCGCTTGCCCGGTCTGTGCCCGAAACAAGACTTCGACTAAACCCTCGTCAGGCCTTCTTCGCCCCCTTCCTATACCTCGTCGCCCTTGGTCTCATATGGCCATGGACTTTATAACCGGACTCCCTCCATCCGATGGGAACACCGTCATCTTGACCGTCATTGACCGATTCTCTAAGTGGGCTCATTTTATCCCACTTCCTAAGCTCCCGTCCTCCAAGGAGACGGCGGACCTCTTGGTTTTACACGTGTACCGGGCACATGGCATTCCGTCTGACATTGTGTCCGATCGGGGGCCCCAGTTCATTTCTCAGGTTTGGAAGGCCTTCTGTTTGGCTCTTGGCACGACTGTCAGCCTCTCGTCGGGTTATCACCCACAGACTAATGGCCAAGCCGAGAGGGTCAACCAGGAGTTGGAGACCATGCTGCGTTGCACCACAGCTGCTGACCCCTCCCACTGGAGTGCCCAGTTGCCGTGGGTTGAGTACGCCCACAACACGCACCCCAACGCCTCTTCCGGCATGTCTCCCTTTGAGTGCTGCTTCGGTTTTCAGCCCCCCTTGTTCCCCTCCCAGGAGGAGGAGGTTGCGGTGCCTTCCATGCAGACACATTTGCGCCGTTGCCGTCGCACGTGGAAGAGGGCTCGCGCATCGCTATTACGTTCCTCTGCCAAGACGCAAGTCCAGGCTAACCACCGCCGCACACCGGCCCCAGCCTATGCGCCGGGTCAGAGAGTATGGCTCTCGTCTCGGAACGTTCCCTTGAAGGTTGAGTCAAGGAAGCTTGCGCCCCGTTTTATCGGGCCTTTTGTTATTGAGCGGGTTGTGAACCCTGCGGCTGTCCGCTTGGTTCTACCTGCTTCTCTCCGTCGCATCAACCATACCTTCCACGTATCCCAGGTCAAGCCGGTGCACTCTAGTCCCTTGTGCCCTCCTGCGGCGGCCCCCCCGCCGCCTCGGTTAATCGACGACCACCCTGCCTACACGTCCGGCGGCTGTTGGACAGGCGACGCAGGGGTCGTGGGTTTGAATACCTGGTGGATTGGGAGGGGTGCGGCCCCGAGGAACGCAGTTGGGTTCCCCGCCGGTTCATCCTTGACGCTGCGCTCATTCGGGATTTCTTTGCGGCTGATCGGGCGCCGGGTGGCGCCCGTAGAGGGGGGGGTACTGTTAGATGATGTCATCATTCCTACTATGATGTCATCGATCTCTGATGATGTCACAAACGGTAGTGATGTCATAGCACAGGTGATGTCATGTCTCTGATGATGTCACAAACGGTAGTGATGTCATAGCACAGGTGGTGTCATGTTCGGATCTATAAAGGCCCGTTCCGGCAGGCTCTCGCCAGTGATTCATAAACTAAACTAGGATCACATCAACCTCTGCAACCTCTGCAACCTGCAACCTCTGCAACCTCTGCAACCTGCAACCCCTGCAACCTGCAACCTCTGCAACCGTTCCCAACCTCGAACAGTGCAGCCCTAGCTATCAAGTTCCACAACTCCCCTACTCTTGGAGAGTGTCTTGGCCATCAACCACCCGCGAATAGATCCACATGTCTAACACCTTAAGCAAGGTTCACCCCGATCCTGACACCTCCTCCTTGGTTTGTGCTTCAATGTCTCTATCAGATTCATACAGAATCCTCTCCTTTGCTAGCAGTTGTTCCAATGATTCCTCCAGAAGGTCAACATCTGGTCTGACTGTTAACATTGCCCCATCTATTTTGTTCAGCAACTTAGTTACAGTCGCCCGAACAGTCCCTCTAATCTTTATCAATCTTGAAAGCTCCATCGTCATGATTCCTTTCTTTGTCTTTTCCAGCCGTGTTCATCTGTGGTTCCCTCTGGTTCAGGGGGTCCCGGGTTTTCGGCACCAAGTTTTACGGCTAATAGTGTATAAAAAGACAAGTTGAGATGGTTTCTTCATTTTCGATGCATAATTTATTTTCTTTTAGGGGAAAGGGGTAGTGGAACAAACAAACAAAAAACTGCTGCTATGGATCGGAGGCCATTGTTCAGAGGGATAGGGATAGAGCCCAGGTGCGCTATGATGAACCTGCCACAGGTGCACACTTCAGTTAGTTAGTTGCTCCCACTGGAGTGATGTCACTGTCCATATAAGGACTTGAACTCGGGGATCTCCCTGTGTGGGCATTCCTGCTGAATGCTGCTGATTTGATCTCAACACATGTTTCCAGCCGGAACTGTGTTGTTGTTGCTTTCCTGTGCTAGACATGACTGACGTCCATGCTGAGACTTGCTGGGAAGCTGTGAATTATTAAGCCTGTACCAAAGTAAGTCTCCTGCCTCCTTGACTCTGACGGGGGTTGCTAACACCCGCATGGTAACTTTAGTATGATTATGGTGTTTGCCAATAAAAATGTGTCCTAATGGCTAACTTAGATCGATAGCTGGCCACGGCTAGCGTAGCTAGGTTAGCGTTAGCCGAGCTAGCCATCAGGAGGAGTAGATAAACACCACTGTCTAACCAAGCTAGTATTACAACAGTTTTTGCAAACATGTCTAGAGCAAAGCCAATTAGTTATTTTTGCGAGCAAGTTATTAGAATGGGACTCGCTAAAATGGCAGAAAGCAGCAGTTAGCGTCCCTCGCCATTCAGAGAAGTGGAGTTTTAACGAAGGTTCAGACAGGACGATCTTGATCCTCACCGGTTCCTCAGTCACTGCACTTCTCCTGCTTGCTCACCTGTTAACCTGTCAGCTTCCTGGTGATAATTGAATAATCAGTGGTTGCCTCCCAGTTTCCCATAAACCAATAGCATAGCAACACATCACCTCATACACCTTTGCTCACCTGCACTTCTAGCCTATCACATTGTGGCACACCCCTTTAGGCAGCCTATCACATGGTTGCTGTGTGCATAAATATGCTTTTCTGTGTCTCATTCAGTCTCTCTAAACCCTGCTGGTTGACGCACTGCAAATTACTGGTGTTGGTGGTTCTCTGCAGAACTTTTGATTCATCCCCATGTTCTCTGCTTCTACATCAAAATCAGGTTGTATGGCGATTGCTCGCTACATATATTTGGCTGTCGGCGTATTTTGCATTGGTTCAACTCACCATGAGCGATTCTGAGGATCTGTTCGATCCTGTAGTCAATACTACTACCATATGTCGCTTCACACCGCTGTTCATATCAAGGCAATGTATTCTGCTCAGTTCAGCTTTGCTAAATGTTGTCATGCTGCAGGGCAGGCTTACCTGCTAAATCCTTGCAGTCTGCAAATGACGTAATCAAGCGTTGCTGGTCGCGCTGTTGTTAATGTTTGTAGCCACTCTAATTCTCGGGCGATGCATGATTCAATGATATGCCTCTCTTGTCCCCGGCGTGGTTGCTGCATTTCACTCAGCACTAAAGCAGGGAGATCCTCCTGGTCACTGAAAATCCAGTCGGCAGTAGCAGTCCTTCAAACTCCTTGCTTGTCTAATCCAGGATTGCCAGATGCAAAGTTCCCTCATGCTGCGCAGAAGCAAGGTATTCCAAACTTTTCACACGAGTTTCATATCAAAACACCGTAGCTTGCATTTCCGGGTAAATGTTGAAGGTGACGTCATCACCCAGAGACTCCAGAAAAGCGCCAAGCATGCTGGGAAATGTAGTTCATTGCTTTACTTTGAGCCGTATTTCCGGTCAGGTGGTAGATTCAACATTCACAAGGCACATGTTAAATGCAGTATGATGTGGATCATTGTTCCTTTGCATTCCACCGTAACACGGGCGTTACGTTTTAGATTTTGCTGTTCATCTGTCATTAATGTGATGAATTAGGTGGTTAATTCTGAACAATGCTGTTCATGCTACACACCAAATTAATCGTCTGATTCTTGCGCATCGAACCATGTCGTCTTTTTTCGGATCAGATCAACACAGCGGAAGTTATAGCCGTTTTTGTACAAAATCAACATTTCAGATTATCTGGCTTTTTCAAATGGTTTTTCAAATGGCTTTTTGGAAATCCGCTAGGTATCTCCCTACAAAAACCACTGCCAAATAGGCTACTCATGTTTTGGTATTTTCATCTTTGAGTTGGGATGTGGTAAGGCCTGTGGCTGTGTCTCCTTTGGGTTTCTAGCAATAAATACAACAACCTCAGCTAACTGTTTACAAAAGTGTTTTTATTCAAGGCGAGAATCAACCATTGTGTTTGAGCTGGTGTTGCTCAGGGTGAGTAACGCAGAGTCATTCTGACACTTGGAACAGAAACTTCAAAGCTTTACCTTTCAGAAAAGGTCAGGCACTTGTCTGTAACCCTAGCGGTTCAGCATTTTAGTTTGGGTATGTCGTTTTCACCATTTTCTTCAGAAATAGGTGGCTTTAGAAGAGCATTTGAGATGGAAGCTCACACGTTAATTCCATTTCAATGTGAATTATTGTTGGTTCAGTATCATTCAATCACATTCTTAAAACCTACGCAAGACATGAGTCCTGTAATTCTCATAGCATCATCGTTTGTATGGTCAAATTCTAACTTTAATGTCTTCCCTTTCAGCAAGCAGCTCATTCATTCCCTGTGAGTCACATTTGCAATTTCATTTTGCAATGGTATGCTATCTTGCTCAGCAGTGTATCATGACATTAACTTTTCTAACTAACCTTTTTCAGCTTTTAAATATATATATATATATTGTAGCGTTCCTGGTATTTATGGAATCAGAGGCTTCTTGCTGGTACAGGGTTCTTTATTCACAGTTAGTCATATCACAACTCTAGGCGGTTGCTACCTCCATAGCTAGCTAGCTGCTTCTCCTTAGGCGGTAACCGGAGACTGCCACACGCATGCTCTCCCACCGGAAGCGTTCCCCCCAGCCTAGTGTTCCCCCCCAGTAACACTCTCACACATCAGTTCCTAGCTGCAATCGAGACACTTCTATTGCACACCACATTACACGTAATACCTGTCCTGGATTACCTGGATCGCTACATACTCCCCGCCCAACAATAAGTCGCGCCCACGCGACACCCACACATACCCGCCTGTACCAAAACACACCCAATAGTCTCTTCTTTTTTTCAACACATTTCCCCAGGCCTTTTTTAACCTTTCCCCAACATTTTTCATTCCCCAACAATACCCCATGCCATGTACATTTTTCTTTTCTTTACAAACAATTCCAAAACCACCACCATCCTCTTTTTTTTTTTTTTTAACTCAAAGTCCCCAAGTGTCCCACAGCCCTCACACGCACCACAGTATCTCCACACGTCCTCCTAGCGTCCGGTCCAGTAGAAAAGTGCATGAACATTTCGGAGCATCTTCTCCGGCTCGTCATGCCCCGTACGGCCCCTGTGCGCCCACCGCACAACCAACCCCCGCAAGTATCTGGGCACAACCGTCTGCCTCCCTTTTACCCCGTGCCCTGTTCTCTCCAACAGCCCATCTTCATCCAGCCGCAGGTCGGAAAACATATTCCACAGTTCTTTCGTGGCACCGGAAAACAGGTGAGTCTCCTCCACGGGGGGCCGGCGTCCAGCCGCCACCCACGCAAGCACCGGACCGATCTCCGCGTCCTCCGCCTGCCTGCGTTTCCACTCACGCACATCGACATCCATGATGGTTACGCCGTCGTCCTCCAGATCCACATCTGGACAGTCCTCCTCGTCTTTCTCCACCTCCTGCACTCGGTCGTCCTCCTGCCCCCCTTTCCCAGGGGGCGGTGTGTTCAGGACAGCAGGGGGAACACAACCGGCCTCGATCTCCACCTCGGCTTTCCGCACAGCAATCGTGGGGCCCGCAGTGCAGTTTCTGGCTAAGTGCTCAGGCGAACGGCACGTCCAGCAGAGTCTCACCTGCCCGCCGCCTGCACGTCTCTCCTCTCCCGCTGTCCCCCGGTCCCCGACAGCCCCTCGACACTCCCTGGCCAGGTGTCCAATCGCACCGCATGCCCAGCAGGCTCCCTGCTGTCCATGTCGTTGTCCCGCGTACCTGGTCTGTTCCCCGGGACCGCTGCGACACCCTCTCGCCAAGTGCCCCTGTCTCCCACATGTCCAACACAGTCTCCCCTGCGGCTCCGCGTGGGGCCCGTGCTCAACTGTGACGCGGTGTACAGTGATGTTATTGACGTTTGGTTGCGCCCCTGGAGCGGTGGGAGGGTGACCCATCTGGACTACTGGCCCCCCTGCGAACGTCAGTGTGCTCTTCCCTAGGTCTACTGTGCATTGGTTTAGCGTCAAGTAGTCCTCCCCCAAGATACAGGGCCCCGCCATCTCTACTACCCATACTGGAAAGTTCACTGTCTGTCCCCCCACAGTTATCATCACGGACCCCCTTCCCCTCATCGGCATCAACTCACCGGATACTGTCCTCAGCAGCTGTGCCGCTGGCTGCTCCAGAAGCGTTCCCTCGGGCATCATGTTGGCATTCACCAGCGTTGCCGTACACCCCGTGTCCACCAGGGCAACACAGTACCTCCCCTGCAGGTAGACTGGAACATGGCAGCCGTTCATCGTGCGCGGCCCGTTCTGCATGCTGACAGCTCCGGCGATGTCGTCTACTTCGGGGGAAGGCGGAGCCCCACCTCCCCGTCGATGTCGATGGGCTCCCTCCCGCGATGACGTGGCTACGGGGAATATGACATCGGGGACCCGTCTCGCCCCTTCTAGACGGGCCCCGTGTCGTTTCCCTGGTTCCACGCTCCTCCGCGGCACTCTCTGGCCCGATGTCCGGGGCGTCCACAGGTCCAGCAGCGCATGGCCCCGGGCCCCCTGGGCCAGGTATTGTCTCGTGGGGTGGGCTGCAGGGTCGCGCTTCGGAGCAGTTGTTCTTTTAACTGCTGCACCGACTCGGACAGTTCTCTCACCATGTTGCCTTGTTCCGCCAACGCCATCTTCCACGCTGGCTCTTCTTGCAGCGGGCTCTCCGCCGCCATTCCCACCACGGGGGCGGCTCCCCCTGTGCCGCTGCTCACGGCCCAACCCTCCACTGTCTCTCTTTCAAGCGCCATCTCCAGCGCCACTTCCAGTGTCTTTGGCCGTTTCAGCATTACCTGATCGCTTAGACTTTGCGGTACGATTGCCTGGATAAAGTAGTTTCTGGCCAACTCATCCAGCGACTCTGGCGGCAGCCGGCTGTATACGCGCCGGCTGAGGATCTCAATGTCTGTTGCCAGTGCCCGCAGCGACTCCCCCGGTCGTCTACGCCTGTTACAGTTCCGCAGCATGATGCCTTTCTCTTCGCATTGGCCGAAGCGCCTCCGCAGGGCCGCCATCACCGCATCCAAGTCTTTTATATCGGCCATCGCCGCCACGCACGTTATAGCTTCACCCTCGAGGGACATCACAAGATGGCTGGCTCTCTCTTCCCTTGACCAGCCATTCATGTCCGCTGCCACGTTAAACATTGTGCAATATGGCTCCCACTCGCCTTTACCGTTGTATTTCGGCGGAGTCACTTCCTTCTTGCTTCGGCGGGCGCCGCCTCGATCCGCGCTACTTCCCCGTCACTGGCCCGCAGGCTAGCCTCGCTGGGCCGCGGAATAGCCTCCATGGCTACGGCAACAATGTCGTCTGGCTCGGCCTTCACTCCCACTAGCACTCGGCTTCCTACTGTCTGCTCCGCTTGGATCTCTGCAGTAGCGGCTGCGTCTGCCCAGTCTTCCTCCTTTTCGGACGCCTGGCTGTCTGCCCCGGCTCCTTCTCTTCCCGCCTCTTGTTTGATTCTTCTCCGCTCTCTCCTCAGGAACTTGTTCACCATCTCGCCGATTACGGAGGCAATATTCACCGCTTAACTTCTGACGCCAATCTAGCGTTCCTGGTATTTATGGAATCAGAGGCTTCTTGCTGGTACAGGGTTCTTTATTCACAGTTAGTCATATCACAACTCTAGGCGGTTGCTACCCCCATAGCTAGCTAGCTGCTTCTCCTTAGGCGGTAACCGGAGACTGCCACACGCATGCTCTCCCACCGGAAGCGTTCCCCCCCAGCCTAGTGTTCCCCCCCAGTAACACTCTCACACATCAGTTCCTAGCTGCAATCGAGACACTTCTATTGCACATCACATTACACGTAATACCTGGATTACCTGGATCGCTACAATATATATATATATATATATATATATAGGCTATATAATATATATGTTTTTTGGGGTGGTGTGTGAAGGATTTGGCCAGTTTCACATCTCAGATCTAACTGTTACATCATTTCTACAATCTTAATCATTTTTTCTTGCATAAGTGCTCTATGAGTTCAAACCTGCTTTGGTCAAGAGGAGACGCTGCTGTCCCTCCATTGTTTTTCAAATGAGGCAGAATGCCGTCTTGCCAGAAATCCGGGGGGTTAGTTTCCCTTAAGTGTCAGTAATTCTTCATTCAATGGCAACATCAGCAATCCGCCATTTTGGCTTGTAGAAGACCACCTCTGAGTGGCTGCCATGTCGCTATGATCATCCTAGTGTTGCCCCATTTGGTTCAAGGAGGGGTCCAAGCCAAAATGGCAGCATGGCAAGCATAAAGAGTGTCGTCTCTTGCTTTCATATTCTTGTCTGCAGCCAGCTCAGCAGCAGGCTTAATTCACTTTGGGAAGCTCACATGTTAATGGCTTCATGATGTGCATAATTGTAAAGGCTCTTTTCACTCAATTCATTTGTAAACCAGCTTCAGCAGCAAGCATTCACATGTGTTAGGTAACCCTCATATGCCACATCAAATTGTCTTTCTGGTTTATTCTTTACTTAAATTGTGTTCTTCTTTTTCAGCAAGCAGGCCGATTCATCTGGGTGAACGTATTGCTCTCTTCAACCTGCAATCCAAAAACACACGTGCCTGGCCTTTCAGTATATACTTAAAAGGCATTTTCATCCAGCATTCTAATAATTACGTTTGTCCTCAGCTTTCAGCAGCTGCGTTAAAAGTTTGTTAACTCATTGAGTGCCAATGACGTCGATCGGCGCCAAAGTAAATAGTAACGTTGAGTGCCAATGACGTCGATCGGCGTCAAATGCGTTTTTTGACGGTGGGACGTGGATCAAAGCCTCATGCATCTCCTGTACAAATATTGTAGCTATTGAAGGTGTATAACCTATTTTACGGACCCATTAGGTGGCGACAGTGCTCTCCAGATTAGAGAAAGGTCAGGAAAACAGCAGGAAAAAGCCGTGATGAAAGAGAAACCGATGCATGCTGCAGCCAGAGCCATATAGATTGCTCTGGTTGGAGCTAACGTTAGCTGCGAACAGCAGTCAATCTGCGCCCACAACTGAGCCCCTCTGTCTCTGCTGCATAGTTTCTCCACACGATTAGCCGCCAGAAAAGCAGCACCCGACGCCGAAGGGCCAAACCATTCTCAGCAGTCCGGTTTGGCTTTTCGGTGTCGCGCTGGGAGCCGGTGCACAAAAACGGAGCGCTCCGAAAATAGACGCTGGGTGCGTGAGGCTGTGTGTTAGTGTGGGGAGGAGTTTGCAGCTGAGGGGGGGGAGAGGGGGGTGGCGCACGCAGGGCACCACACAACTACACCACGTCACTACATCAGAAAATATTAGCTTCAGAGTCAGTGAATGTGCTTGAAATGCTTCATTTCACAAAAGGCTGAATATCTCAGCTTCTAATTTGAAACGTCTGTTTTTTCTGAAAACAACCTATCTTCTCCGGCTGATAACTAAAGAACGGAAAATGGTATCAATAAACTTTTTTTTGCTGATGATAAAATAGAGTCTCCTCGTTCTTTGTGCGTGTTCGGTGTTTACATAGTAATATCACACAATATTCTGTGGGCCTCGAGAAATCACTGAAAACGCTCTGAAACTCTGGCACTGGGAGCGTCCGTTCTCCAAAAGTGGCTGGCACTCAATGAGTTAAGCAGCACATTCATTCCGGCAGTCTACAGCTTGGTTGTTTAGCACATGTTTTCTGTCCATTACAGCTTCAGCCGCATTTTTCATCGTTTGTTAAGTTCATAACGCCAACCTTGCAGGTCACTGCTGGCTAAACTTGTGGCTGGTATTAGTTATGTTTATCAGCATGCTTCAGCTCACTCAGCATTTAACTCATCTTGTTTATCCACAGATAAGCAGTCGGGATTCGGCAATGAGTTTAAAGGGGCCATATTATGCATTTCTTAATTTTGTATCATATATATGTTGTTACAATCTTGGATGGTCATATTAAACATGGGCTAAGCTTCAAATAAATATGTGAAAGTGTTTTAATGTTACCCCCATGAACCCCCCCTCCCGCCCATGAACTCTCGTAGACGAGATTACATGGATTTATGCCGATTTTGTGCGAGAACCATAGTTTTGGTGATGTCAGGTAGGACTTGTTACCCTGGCAACAAAGCGTTGCGGCCGGCCGGCGCGCACTCGCGCAGCGTGCACACGCCAGCCCCCACCCTTCCGTGTTTTTTTTTTTTATATATTTATTTATTAGAGACCAGCAATATCGACATACATATTAACATACAGTGTGTCTCATACATTTTTTTTCTTTTTTCCCTGTAGCGAAAATCATCTGGTAGCGTTCATTAAATATTGAGTATTTAATGTACAGATCTCTCCTCTCCAGAGGTCACAGGAATTGACCTCTGGCTGCGCCTTGCATCTGGGGGCAGCCAAAAAGGGCCCATGGCGCCAGCCTGTCTGGAAATACTAAAGGAGTGATTTCTAACTGCTGACAGTTTCGTCAATGTCCGTTCTGTCCGGTTGGCGGAGATTTAGTTCGCAGGTCACACGGACGGGACCCCGGACGGGACTCTTGAAGCAATACAGTCATGCCCAGGCACTGAGTCTGGAAGCAAACAGTTTAGGAACTTGTGTACTGTACGCGCAACTCATGGAGTGTTTGGTATCAATATTCTCCAAATCGCAACCCACATTGATCTATATAAAACACGGTCCCATCTTCCTCCTTAAACCAAAGGTCATCGAATGGAAGTGGGGGGTCAAAGGCTATAAACCACTTCACATTCCTTTTTAAAGAAGAGCCAGTAGACATTCACTGTCGTGGTCTTTCTGTGTGTGGCAAAAATGGAATTAACTATCCTCAGGATTTTACATTTTGTCAAGTTAATCAGTATCACGTACTTAATAAATAGGAATGTATAGTGTGTTAATGTGTGTGTGACATTAAGATATGGTTTTGTTGCTTACATGTATACAAGATTTGGTAAAGATATGTGTTCCAGAAATAGTTTTGGTTTATTCCTTAAATATAAAGATACACCACACATGTTTGATTTCAAAACAATCAGAATAATGTGTGTGATGTAACTCTGAAAGTGTCATGGCTATGAAGTCATTTGATGAGATGTTTTAAGCATGTGATAAGTTTTAAGGGAAAGAGGTATGTTTTCTCGCCGCTGGTCCCTGGATAAACAGTCATAAATCTTTCTTGGGCCATCCTGTGTAACAAGACCAATGCTTGTCTATATCATTTTGCTATCTATCTAGTCTATTTACCTTTATCTTTTCCATTTATATTTTGTTTTTCTCACACCAAGAGTGATGTCAAGGAATATAAATAAGTTTGTAAAAGAGGTACATAGTTTAGTTAAGTTCTATAAATAGTGAAAATTACTATTCTGAATGTATCTAATTTGCATAAAGGAGGGCTATGTTGCAAGGGGCGTTGCCTGCCCCTTTCTCCTGACACAGGGCTCCCTAACAGATTTGTGCAGACGAAAGAAGAACTTTGGACACAACAACAAGGACTTTTTTAGAACAGGCAGAGTCCTCTGCATTCAAGATGTAGTCCTATACTTTTAGGCCTCAAAAGATGCCATGCTTTTGAAGGCCATTGCAGCTTTCACCAAACCAAATGGTGATTGTCTCCTATAATTCTGCCACCAACAAAGAGTGTCACGTGGCCCTATCGAGGAAGGACAGCCGCTCGGGACCGCTGTACTGAACCGGCCATCTTCCCACAAATAGGCACGCTGACTCTTAAGGATGGCTTTTCAGTTCCAGACGATATAGTTTTCCAAGAGTGGAAACAGATTTCAAGGAAAACCTGGCTCTCATCGAACTAAATATAGTGAGATTAGATGCCTTTTGTTGCTTTATTTTTGATAGGTGAAGCTTAAATAATTTGTGATTATCCCTTTTCAACGGGATGAGATCCTCTAACCAAGAGGATCATTAAAAGACAATTGAACCAACAGCCCGCCGGCCTCTGGGACCCCCTCGTCTGCCTGTCCTAGAGCAGACATGCTGCCCGTCGTCGCCATGACAACCCAGGCCGCACCAGGCCAGAGAGAGGAGTCTGCCGGCTCGATCAGCCTCCCCACGTCAGGCAAAGTGACCACACGTCTTTCTGCTTATTGTGAGAGTGCTGTGAAGATAGAGTAACTTAGAATACTCACCTATTGAATTAGAATATGTATTTAATTAGGTTAGGTTTAAACTAGGCTTTCTTTGAATACCTTATTCCCTTCCTTTTCACTTTCCTCCTACTTCCTCCTTACCTCTCAATCGAACAAGGTGTTATGCATAATACTGTGATTTTACTATTTGGTGGATTAAATAAACGCATTCTGTTTTGAAGTTAAAACGTGTTCATTGCTTGTTATAATGATATCAGTCGATTAAAGATCTCCCTTCCTTTAGAACTGATTCTGATTCCCTGTGACCTACGGCAGGAGTAATCTAGATTACTTATTAAAGTAATATAAATTACTTATTAAAGTAATATAGATTACTGATCAACGTGGTGGTGCTCCGGGGTTTTGATATTAACTTATTGAATCAATAGTGATATCAAAATCCATATTTCTATCTAAATTCCTTACATCCCTCAACCCTCCCGCCCTAACCCATCAGGTTCAATAGTGCGGTGGCATGTTTAGAATTTCAGAAGACAAGAAAACAAAATAATATAAAAACAAAAAACAACAACCAACAACGACAACAGCAATAACAATAACAAAACAAAAAACAACAAACAAACAAAACAAAACAAAAAAAACATTACCAATGTTGTCAATAGTACTGTTCACAGTTCCCTACACCTTGAGGTGTAGGGAACCAGTTGAGGCCTGGTGAGGACCGGTGACGGACAGGCAGCAAGATACTCCCACATCACACGGAGACCCGTAGGACACCACTACTGCGAAACCTCACTGGCAGGTAGCTGGTCAAAATAATTAATTAATGGTTGCCAATAGGAATAAAATCGTTCAACAGATCCTCTTATGGAGAACTTTATTTTTTCCAATTTTAAAAATGACATGACGTCACTTATCCAGGATTTAGACGATGGGGGTAAAGAGGACTTCCACAACAGGAGAATCCTTCTGCGTGCAATTAGGGAGGTAAAGGCAATTACGTTAGTTTGAATATTCGTGGTAATGTGTCCCTCTGATGTTCTTCCAAAGAGGGCTATGTGAGGGGATGGTGCAAACTGAGACTGTGTTATTTCAGATACTGTGTTAAAAAATGACTCCCAATAACTAACTAAACTGGGGCATGACCAAAACATATGTGTTAAATCGCATGGGGAAAGTGAACATCTACTACACTTATCCTCCACTGTATCTGGATATATCTTAGACAGCCTAGATTTACTATAGTGAGCTCTGTGAAGTACCTTAAACTGAATGAGACTGAGCCGAGCACAGGAAGAGGATGAGTTGACAGCCTCTAAAGCTTCGCCCCAGAATTCACCATTACAGTCGACAACGTGTCCGTTGAAAGCAAGGAGGAAATCACATACCTCGGTTGTATCCTGGACAATAAAGTATCTGGAGAGAGTATGGCTTTAAAAACCATCTCCAAAATAAATCAAAAGGTTAAATTCCTGGCCAGAATTTCCTCCTTCCTAGACAAAAGTACACTACAAATACTGGCGGGCGCTTTGATACAATGTCACTTTGATTACGCATGTACCTCCTGGTACACCGGCATCACCAAGGCCCTCAAAAACAAACTTCAAATATCACAAAACAAACTAGTACGGCTGTTACACTCTCTCCATCCCAGGACTCACCTTCTGCCTGGCCACTTCTCCAGCCTCAAGTGGCTCAGAGTGGAGGAAAGAGTAAATCAAATTAAGCTGTGCCTGGTCCATAAGATCTTGCACAACATGGTCCCAAAATATCTCCAAAATTATTTCATCAAGGTAAGCGATGTTCATAACTACTCCACCAGAGGGAGCTCCCACAACATTGTCCCCATTAAATTTAAGAGCTGTATGAGCAAAAACTCTTTTAAATACTCAGCCGGGCTATTGTGGAACAGCCTACCGGACAGCCTGAAGCTGATTGACACCTTGAGCAGTTTTAAATCCACTCTTAAAAACTGGTTCATGACAAATGGTGCATCAGAGTAAATATCTATGTATTTTTAATTTATAGCCAGATTTAAGTTCTTTTATTTATTTTAGACAGATTGGTTTTAGGCTTCTTTTAATGTGTTGTTTATTTTGGGATTGGTTCTTGTTATTAATGTCTTTTATATTGCTTTTGGTAAAACTGTTTTAACATCTTAAATGGGTTTTTTAATAGTCTATATGTTTGATGTAGTTCTATGTTTTTTTGTTGTTATGCCTGTTTTTATGTTGGTCTGAGCTGTCTGTCCGAGACCAAGGACCACAATGGAAACAAGTCCTCGGACTTTATTGTGTTTTTATCCTTGATGAGTATGAGTGGCATATATATTTCCTTGTATGATGTACTCTGTTTTTCAATCATCAAATAAATTCAATTCAATTCAATTCATCCGAGAGGATGACCTGTAGCTCGTTCTCACAGTCTGCTTTAATTTTCTCCATTTTAGATTAATTTGCTGGTAACAGAAGATCGTAAGGGTAAGAAACATGGCCCCTTGTCAAGGCACCTGCTTGGAGTATAAAATCTGTACCAGTGATAGGTGGAATTTGAGGGAAGTCAGGAGAATGAGATCTTGCAAAGTGTCTTAATTGAAAGTATCTAAGGAGATCAGAATTATTTAGATCGAAAGTGGCACGCAATTGATCAAAACTGACGAATGACCCATCCTCATAGGTTCTCCAGACACCACAAGTCGTTTCTAGCTAGGGACCGGAACCTAGAGTCCATCCCAGCAGGTAAGAAAAGATGATTATTACAGATTGGTGTTGTTTGCGGAAGGGTGGACCATTTGAAGTGTCGCCTTATCTGTGCCCATATCTTCAAGGTGGCAATTACGATGGGGTTGGCAGTATAGCGCGAGGGAGAGAAGCTGAGCTACTTTTCCTCCCTGGGAAAGACTGCCCCCTCACTGACCTCTCCATCACTATTGACAGCATTACCGTACGTCCGTCAGAAACAGTCAGGAACCTTGGGGTGACCTTGGACAACCAGCTGTCCTGCTCAGCCTTTATTGCAGCGACCGCTCGCTCCTGTAGATTCGCCTTGTACAACATTAGGAAAATCCGTCCGCTTCTCACTAGGGAGGCGGCTCAAATCATTGTACAGGCACTGGTCCTCTCACGCCTGGACTACTGTAATGTTCTGCTGGCGGGGCTACCTGCCTCGGCCATTCAACCCCTTCAACTCATCCAAAATGCAGCTGCCCGTCTGGTTTTCAACCTACCGAAATTTTCCCATGTCACTCCCCTTTTCCGTGAGCTCCACTGGCTCCCCATCTCGGCCCGGATCAAATTCAAGACCTTGGTACTGGCCTACCGGGCAGTTCATCGTTCAGCCCCACTCTATTTGCAATCTCTGGTCAGCTCCCAAACATCTCTCCGTCCCCTCCGCTCCTCCACCTGTGCACCCCGACTCGCCCCTCCATCATTACGTGGCCCTGGGGGTCGCGTGTCCCGTTCTAGACTATTCTCCTCCCTAGCTCCCCGGTGGTGGAACGAGCTTCCTCCCTCGGTTAGATTGGCCGAGTCGCTGCCAATCTTTCGCAGGAGACTCAAAACTCACCTTTTTGGACTGCACCTGGACTTCCCTGGAAATGACATAACTTCTTAAAGACAAGTGCAGTTAATTTCTCGCCTGGTATTTTAACTCTTGACTCGTTTTTGTATGTTGCTATGTATTAGTCTTCGTTTTTAACTCTTATGGTTGATTATGATTTATGCGTTGACTGTTCATTCTTTGTATTCTCTTGTACCAAATGTGTTTTTATGCCTCCGCCGGCGATAGCCGGGCCGGAGGCATTATGGATCCGGGTTGTCCGTCCGTACGTCCGTCCGTACGTCCGTCCGTACGATGTTTGTTAACGCGATATCTGAGGAACGCCTGGGCGGAATTTCATCAAATTTGCCTCAAACATCGACTTAGACTCAAGGATGATCTGATTAGATTTTGGTGGTCAAAGGTCAAAGGCCAAGGTCACTGTGACCTCTCGAACGCCATTTTCAAGCTTGTTAACGCGATATCTGAGGAACGCCTGGACGGAATTTCATCAAATTTGCCTCAAACATCGACTTGGACTCAAGGATGAACTGATTACATTTTGGTGGTCAAAGGTCAAAGGTTAAGGTCACTGTGACCTCTCGAACGCCATTTTCAAGCTTGTTAACGCGATATCTCAGGAATGCCTTGACGGAATTTAATCAAACTTGTCTCAAACATCGACTTGGACTCAAGGATGAACTGATTACATTTTGGTGGTCAAAGGTCAAAGGTCAAGGTCACTGTGACCTCTCAAACGCCATTTTCCAGCTTGTTAACGTGATATCTCAGGAATGCCTTGACGGAATTTCATCAAACTTGCCTCAAACATCGACTTAGACTCAAGGATGATCTGAATAGATTTTGGTGGTCAAAGGTCAAGGTGAGCTCTCGAACGCCATTTTCAAGCTTGTTAACGCGATATCTCAGGAATGCCTTGACGGAATTTAATCAAACTTGTCTCAAACATCGACTTGGACTCAAGGATGAACTGATTACATTTTGGTGGTCAAAGTTCAAGGTCACTGTGACCTCTCACACACCCAATTTCCAAGCTCTGTAACGCAACATCACAGGAGCGCCTTGACGGAATCTCTTCCAATTTGCCTCAAATGGCGATTTGGACTCCAGAATGAACTAATGGCGGAGGCATAAGTCCGCGTTGCGGTCGTTCTAGTTGATATATGATGTAAGTCGCTTTGGACAAAAGCGTCTGCTAAATGGAATAAAGTAAAGTAAGTAAAGTAAAGAAGGGTAAGATACTGCATGCCAGAGCCTGTGGTGAGGACGAGATACACGAGTCAGCCTCAAGCTGACACCAAGTGCTCTGCGGAGAGGTGAACCAAAGCATAAGTTTGTGCATGTTCGCAGCCCAATAGTAACTCAAGAGGTTAGGGAGGCCAAGACCACCAGATGGTTTACTCCGTTGTAGAGAGACTCTACCGACTCTCGGATTCTTACCCGCCCATATGAATAAGGTAATAATAGAATCAATTGATTTAAAAAAGGATCTGGGTAAGAATATTGGGATACATTGGAAAAAGTATAAATACCTCGGCAGTATATTCATTTTAACAGTTTGTACCCTCCCCGCTAAGGAAAGAGGTAAGTGACTCCATCTTTGTAAGTCTGATTGAATTTTTGCTGTTAAGGCCGTAAAGTTTTGTTCGCGTAATGACTGAATAGACCGTGTAATGATGACGCCCAAATATTTAAACCCTGATTTAGAGAGCCTAAATGGAATTAACAATGGCGATATTTCCAATGCTGGTTGAAAGCATTCGCTCTTTTGAATATTCATTTTATACCCAGAGAATTTGCCAAAGGAACTTAAGATTGACAGAATGTGAGGGATACTAGACGAAGGGTTACGCACATATAGAAGTAAATCGTCTGCGTACAATGAGACTTTGTGTTCTGTTCCCCATCTCCGGATGCCCAAAAATCGTTTCTCAGTTTTCAGTGCTATCGATAGCGGCTCAATGGCAATGACAAATAAGAGCGGGGAAAGAGGGCACCCTGGGCGCGTTCCGCGAGTGAGGGGAAAGAGCTTAGAAAGGTTGGTGTTTGTACACACTGATGCCTGAGGAGAAGTATAGAGTAATCGAATCCAAGAAATGAAATTATCCCCAAAACCAAATTGTTTCAATGAGGAGAGTAGATAGGCCCACTCCACCCTGTCAAAGGCCTTCTCGGCATCGAGAGACACAACGCACTCTGCATCAAAGGAGGATGGAGTATGAATGATGCCAAGAAGCCTCTGAATGTTAGTGAATGAGTGTCGTTGTCTGATGAACCCTGTTTGATCCTCCGAGATGACCGAGGGCATAATGGATTCCAATCGGCGTGCAAATGCCTTTGCTAGGATTTTCACATCAACAGGTAAAAGTGATATTGGACGATAAGAAGAGCAATTAGAAAGATGGCGGAAAGATGGCGGCTGGCTGACTAGACGCACGTTAACCTGCTCCGCCACTGACTGATAAAGATCTCTTCTTAAACCTGCAATCAAGACTCTATACTCACATGCAGTAAAAAGAAATGAAACGGTAATGACGGGTCCAAAAAAGATTGCAAAGAAGAAGACCCAAAGCCGAACGACACGCCAATCTAAACTGTCGGAGTTCGTAGCAACAGGCTCTATTGCTAGCGACGAAGCTAAAGCTAAAGCTAGCTCCACTGGGGAAATGGCTGAGGCTAACAGCCCACATGAGGACTCAGCGACGGATACTAGCTACAACAATGACCAGGCGCCTGCCGAAGAGTCTGCTGGCGTCTCGGCAACCATTCTGGCGGCCATCGACAACATGAAAGCGGAGTTTTCGACCAGATTCGACGGTGTATTGGCCGCTATCGAAAATGTCAGGAAAGACATCACTGACTGCGCCGAGCGAGTCACACAAGCAGAGACCAGGATTTCAACAACTGAAGACAACGTCACCGCTCTCCAATCCCAAATACAATCTCTGGAAGGTAAAAATAAAGATTTGGAGGAAAAAGTACTGGACCTGGAAACAAGATCAAGACGTTCCAACCTACGGCTTGTTAATCTTCCCGAGGGAGCAGAGGGCGAAGACGCATGCTCATACCTGGAGAGCTGGATACCAGAAGCCGTGGGTTTGCCTGCCTCCACCAAATTCACTATCGAGAGAGCGCACCGAATCGGCCTGAGAACAGAGCGCAACGCTTCCCCCAGAACGGTCATAATGAAGTTTCTGATTTATAGAGACAAAGAGATGGTGTTAAGAGCGGCCATGAAGAAGGGTGATGTCCTCTACAACAACCAGCGAGTCAGGTTCTACCAGGACATGGCAGCAGGTATACACAAGAAGCAAAAGGAGTTTGATGAGGCGAGACGCCAACTTCGATCAATGGGGCTTCGTTGTGGTATGATCCCTACCGCCCGCCTGATTGTGACATATAAGGGACAGCCACGCATCTTTAATAATCCCAGCGACGCTGAGGACTTCATCAGACAGATCAAACGGGACGGTCAGTGACTTAACGTTGCAGTGGGGAACGCAACCTACAGGTAACACCTACTTGGGCTGGAAACAGCGAAGAAACGTAATAGACTACTCAACGGAGCTCGCGTATTTACAAGCTCTATGCACCTAGCTTAGAGGTGTCTATTAGGCTACATGATCACCTGAGACTGCCTAAAGCGGTTAAAATCGTTTCAATCCCAGAAGGAGAATTAAAAAAAAAGAAAAAAAAAAAGAGAAATGTTATAATTTTGACTTTAAAATGAGAATATATTAATTTCATGCTAATTAAATGTTTTTTGCAGATCATCCAATTGGGAACTATCTATTTGCAGAGTGCTAAAATCCCATGTTTTTTTGTTTTTTTTAGCCTTTCTCTTCCTCCTCTCTTCACCACATTTTTGCTGTTGTCTTGTTTGTTTGCTTGTTTGTTTTTCTTTTGCTATTTGAGTAGAGGGGGGGGGCATAGTCTTTTCTTATTTCCTTCTTTTCATGATGCTCAAGGAAAAAAGTATTGCCATACAGTGGCGCGGCAGGTTGAGGTTGTCAGAATTTTATGTTGGTCTACAGCATAGCCATGTTCTGTGTGTGTGTGTGTGTGTGTGTGTGTGTGTGTGTGTGTGTATGTGTGTGTGTGTGTGTGTGTGTGTGTGTGTGTGTGTGTATGTGTGTGGCACGCGTGCACACACACACACACACTGTGTCTGTGCGTGCGTGCGTGCGTGTGCGCGCGCTCGGGTGCGTGTGTGTGGGGGGGGGGATATGCGTGCTCTTGTGGAGCTCAGCTCTGGTCAGCTTTTATATCTTTGTTTTTGTTCTGTTTTGTGCGTGTGTGTGTGTGTGTATGTGTGCGCGTGTGTGTGTGTACTCCAATTTGCTGCACGGTGTACCTGTAATTCTTTTTTGTCTATAAATGCCTGCTTCTCAGAATAACATCCAGTTGGGGGGTAGGGATATAAAAATAGTAACATGGAATGTCAAGGGGCTAGGTAAGCAAGTCAAAAGAGAGAAGGTGTTTAAGCACCTTAACTCGCTGTCTGCGAATATCATCCTTTTGCAGGAAACTCATGTCATGTCAACGCAACAACATAAGCTGAGGTGCAACTGGGTTTCCCAGGTCTACCAAGCATCATTTTCATCCCACGCTCGCGGTGTTGCCATCCTCTTCAATAAAAACACTCCTTTCCAGCTCACCTCCATCACCTCAGATCCTTTTGGAAGGTACATTTTAATTTCTGGCACTATTGATTCTTTTCCATTAACTTTACTTAATATTTATGGTCCCAACACAGATGAACCCACCTTTTTCAAAAATGTTTTTGATTTACTTCCTGATGCTAATTACTCGAATATCATAATCGGAGGTGACTTGAATTGCTACCTAGATCCACACTTAGACAGATTATCTTCACGCCCACCCCCACATATTTCATCAGTACAGGTCTTAAACAGTTTGATTAAATCTAGAAATCTGGTTGATGTCTGGAGGATTCACCACCCCACTGATAGGGAATACTCATTCTACTCTCATGTGCACACGTCCTATAGCAGAATAGATTACTTTTTAATAGACTCTCAATTGCTTTCCCACGTCACTGACACCAAATACCATAACAGACTGATTTCTGATCATAGCCCCTTGACATTGTCCCTAAGTCTCTCTCTCCCCAAACAGACTCATTCTTGGCGTTTTAATACCTCCCTGCTCGCTGAGGGGAAGTTCATAGAGTATATCACCTCTAAATTGATATGCTTTATGGAATTCAACGATAACGGCGAAGTCTCGGATTCCATACTATGGGAAACACTCAAAGCTGTCATCCGTGGAGACATAATCTCATATGAATCCGCTGCCAGAAAGGAGAGACGGAGTCGATTATTAGAGATTGAGAACACTCTCCCTGCCCTTGAAGCGACATACCAGGTCTCGAAATCATCTGAAGATTATAATAAAACACTGAAGCTAAAATATGAATACAACTGCATCCTCGGTGGTCAAATAAATACTCTCCTCTTCAAGTTGAGACAAAAACAATTTGAATTGGGAGATAAGCCAGAGGGGCTCCTGTCGCGCCAGCTTAAGGGCATTAAAGCCTCCAGGTCAATCCTTACTATTAAATCAAAGAGGGGCACCTTGCTGACGAACCCAAAAGAAATAAATGATCGTTTTAGGGAGTTTTACAGTGAACTCTATTCATCTAAGTATGATGCTGCTCAGTCTGATCTGAATGACTTCTTTGACCCTCTCGAAACACCCAAACTTAGCGATGCCGCCAGAGACGACTTAGATTCTGATTTCACACTGGAAGAAATAACATCTGCTATTAAATCATTCCCATCAGGCAAAGCGCCCGGACCGGATGGCTTTGGCGCTGAATTCTACAAGAAATTCTATGACATTCTTGCCCCACTCCTCCTCAGAATGATATCCAGCTCTAAGAAAGATAATGCCTTACCTAAAACATTGTATGAAGCTAACATCTCCCTTATTTTAAAAAAGGGGAAGGAGGAAGTAGACCCGGCAAGCTACAGACCCATAGCGCTGCAGAACTTTGACAGAAAGATAATCACTAAAACGTTGGCCACCCGGTTAAATAAGCATTTGTCATCTATTATTCACCCCGACCAAACAGGATTCATCCCAAATAGGTTTTCGTTCTTTAACGTCAGACGTCTCCTCAATACTATATATACAGATTATAGTAAGACTAACGGCGCAGCTATTTTATCGCTTGACGCGCAGAAGGCATTTGATCAGGTTGAGTGGCCTTATATGTTTGAGTCACTGCGTAGATTCGGGTTCGGCAAATCATTCATATCCTGGGTAAAGCTCATATATGCTAGTCCAACATGCTCAGTAATAACTAATGGCGACAAGTCAACTAGCTTTTCACTACTTCGCTCGGTCCAGCAGGGTTGCCCTCTCTCTCCGGCCCTCTTCGCTGTTGCACTTGAACCCCTAGCCCTAAAAATACGTAGTCACCCAAGCCTTGCCGGGCTGGAGGTTGGTGGGACTGAAACGCGTATCAGTTTGTATGCTGACGATATAATATTATATCTACATAACTCAGAAAAATCGATTCCCCCTCTCCTAGAACTAGTCACCTCCTTTAGCAAACTCTCTGGGTACACAATTAACTGGACAAAGAGTGACTTCATGCCTCTTTCTGATGTTTTCACTCCCGGTTTTCTGGAAAATCTCCCATTGAAACTGGCAAAGGATCACCTTACTTATCTTGGTTTGACCATACCCAGAGATCCGGAACTAATAGTTAAGTTGAATTTTGATGACTTTATTCTAAGACTCAAACAATGTATAGAAAATTGGAAAATTTTGCCTCTGTCTATGATTGGTCGGATAAATTCAATTAAGATGGTCTCACTTCCCCGGTTCCTCTATTTGTGTCAGAACCTCCCCATTTTTCTCACAGTGGCTTTTTTTTACAAAACTGGACTCCATAATTATGTCTTACATCTGGAACTATAAGAATCATAGAATTTCAAAAATTCATTTGCAAAAACCCAAGTCTGAAGGAGGCCTGGCCCTACCAGTGTTTAGGCACTATTACTGGGCTGCTAATGTTAGAGCTCTAATGTTTTGGCTTCAAGGAACACCTGGTGATCTGACTTCCGGGGCCCCCCTGTGGTTAAAAATGGAGGCCAGCTCTGTTGGCAACTCCTCACTGTCAGCTATATTGTTTGCTAAGTTAGATAACCCTTTCACAACAAGCTTTGTTGTGAAAAACTCTGTTAGAATCCTAAACCAAATTAGGAATGTTTTGAATTTACCAGATGTTTCTGTTCACATGCCAATTTGTTTCAGTCACTCTTTTCTGCCCCCATGGTCAGACAGAAACTATCATGCCTGGAGTGAGAGGGGTCTAGTTTCCATCAAAGACTTATACATAGATGGCCATTTTGCATCCTTTGATCTACTGAAAAGGAAGTTTGAGCTGTCTGGTACCAACTGGCTCAGATTTCTGCAACTTAGAAATTATGTTAGATCCAGGATTCACACCTTTGAAGTGCTCCCAAAGGAACATGCTTTCTTTGATGTATTGCTGAGCCCTCCTCACTCCAAATGTCTAATTTCTAGATTTGTATGCCTGTTTGATAATTGCACTACAGCCTCGACTGAGAGGATTAGAGAAGCGTGGCAGGGCGAACTCGGCATTGAGCTGTCTGACATTATATGGGATAGGAGCCTGTCTATGATACAACTCTGTTCAGTTAATAGTAGACACCAACTGATCCAATTTAAAGTCACTCACCGTCTCCACTATTCTAACCATAAGTTGCACAGGATTTATCCATCTGTCTCACCACTGTGTAACAGGTGTCATGTATCCGAGGGCACTTTGTCTCATGCTTTCTGGTTTTGTCCTTTACTGACTGGATTCTGGACCAAGGTATTCAACTGGTATTCTAAGGCCTACAGGATAGCCCTTCAGCCGGAAGCAGAGCTCGCCATCCTAGGCTGCTCGGAGTCCTCTTTGGACTTCCCCATAGCTGTGCAACAAGCTCTGGCACAGGGGACAATTGTTGCCAAGAAACAAATTTTGCAGGAATGGAAGTCCCCCTCTCCACCCTTCTTTCAGCGGTGGCTGGCGGATATGATTTCTGTTATACGGATGGAGAAACTCAGGTTCCTGAGGACCAACTCACTTGGAAAATTTGTTGTTGTTTGGGACCCGTTTCTGGCCTACCTCGATGTGGTCAGGGACGGCGGGTAATTCGCCTGACTGACCTCCCTTGGATCCCCCTATGCAGGATCCTATTCACAAGATTCATTTATTTTTATTTTTCTATCTTTACAACCACAATCACCATGTTGTAGCATTGGAGTGTGTGTGTACGCGCGTGTTTTTGTTGTCTGTTTTTTTTGTTTTGTTTCTGTCGGAGTTTGTTTGTTCTGGTATAAAGGACCAGAAGGGGGAAAAAAATTTAAGAGAAGAGAAATTTGCACCAAACAATCATGTAGTGCATCATGTCTCTGGAGATTGACCTTATTTTTCTTCTCACTTATTTTTTGGTTTATTCTTTCACCTTCTGTCACTGTCCAGACCAATGTTGTGTCTGAGCTGTCATGCTCTTGTTTTTGTTTGTTATAATCAGAAAAACCAAATAAAAATATTATTAAAAAAAAAAGAAGAGCAATTAGAAGGATCCTTGTCTTTCTTAAGGATTAGGGAAATAGAAGCCTGTGTGAGAGTCATTGGCAATGAACCCTGCTCGTATGACTGTGAAAAAACCTCTAACAGTAACGGAGCCAACTTCTCAGAGAACTTTTTATAAAATTCCGGCGGGAATCAGAAAGACTTTAAGAATCAGAAAGACGAATCGAATCCATCTGGTCCTGGGGATTTTCCATTATGCATTAATTTAATTGCTTCAGTAATTTCAGAAAGTTGTAAGGGACTGTCCAGTGATTCTCGGTTCTCGTCCGAAATCTTGGGCATGTCTAGCTGAGAGAAAAAATCAGACATCTGGGCGTCATCATTGGAGGACTCTGATGTATAGAGTTGTGAATAGAAAGTCATAAAAACATTATTAATTTCGCTAGGGTCGGAAGTAAGAACACCTGTGTTATTACGGATCTGAGTGATTTGATTTGAAGCGGTCTTGGCCTTCAATTGATGGGCGAGGAGGCGACTAGCTTTGTCCCCATACTCATATAAGGTTCCTCTGGAACGGAGCAGAAGCTGCTCAGCCTCTCTTGTTGTTAGAATATCGAGTTCTGTCCGAAGTTTCAACCTTTCTTTATACAAATCAGGTGTTTGGTTAGTTGCATATCGACTGTCTACACTGGCAATAGCTTCCTCTAGCTCTTTTTGACGCATCCTGCGAGGTGTATGAGATGATTTTACCTCTGATAAATGCTTTTAAGGTTTTCCATAGGAGAGAAGGGGGAGGGTTTTCCGCTCCGTTAGTCTCCATAAAAAAATCTATTGCCTCAGAAACATGATTACAGAAATCTGCATCAGATAACAATAGAGGGTCCAAACGCCAAGGTCTGAGATCCTTTGGTTTAAGGTCAAAACGGAGATCGATGATTACAGTAGCATGGTCTGACACAACTATTGGTGAGTATTGTGTGGAAACAATTGAAGGGATGAGAGCTTTATCAATAAGGAAGTAGTCAATACGTGAATACGTCCGATGCACATGCGAGAAAAAAGAGTACTGTTTTGTATTGGGATGTGAGAATCTCCAGGGGTCGATGTATCCGTATTGTTCCATGAAGGCAGAAAGGGTCTGTGACATTCTAGAGGGCGCTACTGTCCTGTTGCTAGACTTATCAAGTAGGGGGTCAATAACACAGTTCATGTCTCCACCCATGATTAGTATATGAGAGTTAAGATTGGGGAGAGATGATAAGAACTTTCTCATAAAATTATGGTCGTCCCAATTGGGAGCATATACAGACACGAGAGTGACTGGTTTCTGATACAACATACCCGAAACAATGACGTAACGTCCGTTCACATCTGTGAGAACATCACCTGGTGTAAAATGTACATTCTTCCTAATTAGTATAGCTGCACCTCAAGGTCTACTTAGCCTCTGTTGGTCTGTGTCAAGTAAATGTGTTTCCTGAAGGAGCATGATATCTGCTTTTAGCTTTTGAATGTGGTTGAAGATCCTTGCACGTTTTACTGTTGCATTAAATCCACCAACATTCAAGGATATAATCCTTGCTACCTGCCCGCCACCACTCCCTGTATTAGCTACATTAACCATGATGTGTACAATGTGTACTGAATCATTACTACAATCTGCGTGGTATAGTATGCCAAGTAAAACAAACAGTAACAGGAAAAACAAAAGAACAGAGAGAGGAAGGGAGAAAAAATAAAATAAAACAACAAACAAAAACAAACACAAAAACATCCACCCCTTACCTGAGAACCCCCGACATTGAACATGTCCTATGTAACCCTTAAACTCTTCCGGTCTCAGCGTCCAACACATCCACTTCCCACAAACTAAATGAGATGGTTTGTAAACAAAACCAGTATAACCAAAATGCTACTGCTACATAAGTGGCCATTAGTTTTCACCTGAAACAAAACAAAAAACCAATGCAACTCCATTAACTGCTTCTGTCATGTGTTATAGTGCACAGTATGACCAAGAAAAATAAGTTGCAAAGAAAAGAAAAAGAGAGAAAAAAAAAAAAAAAAAAAAAAACATCCATGTGTATGTACACACAAGTAAATGCAGTCCAAGTAAGCTCCCCTGCCTGCCCATTCTCTCATGCGCGCGCACACATGCACGCGCGCACGCGCACACACGCACGCACGCACGAGTCATAACATACGTGTAGTAGGCTACTGGATATCAAGTCAGCACCCAACCTATGCAAGCAGCAACTATATAGAAAGAAATAAATAAAAGAAAAGTGCTTATCAGGACCTTAAATAGCCTCAAAACGCAAAAAAAGTATATATCTATATCTAGTCAAGTGGAGTAAGTAACGGTGTTAACACCAAAACAAAGAAGACAGCAAACACTCCCATTATCCTTACTTTTACGAGTAGTCTATAGCTATTATTCATACACAAAGTGATTTTAGCTCACTGCTAGTTAGTCACCATTAACTGCTAGCTTATCGCCCAACCTCCAGCTGAAGCTAATCTACCGGGGTGTCCGGATTGCGTAGCCGCCGTGAAGCGATGTATTGGCGGGCGTCTTGGACGTTGGAGAGCCGCCTCTTTCCCCCTGCTCCAGTCGAGACGAAATGCCTAGCTGGGTAGTTGAGGGCCGGACGGCAGCCCAGCTTGTACAGTTCCTTCATGACGTCCCGATACACAGAGCGCTGTTCCAATACCTCTGGGCTGTAGTCCTCAAACATGTGGATGGGATTGTCCATGTATTTCAGCTTGCCCCTCAGTTTCCGAGCCGTCTGGATCACTAGCTCCCGGGTCTGGAACTTCTGGGTTTGGGATCTGGGTTTTCCCCCGGGGCCCGGGTTGGCAGTCAGGGCCCGGTGAGCCCGGTCCAGTTCAGGGGGAGTTGAGAGAATCTGATTACCCAGGACGTCAACCAAGAGTTGGGAGAAGAATGCTGTTGGGCGGGGACCCTCGAGGCCCTCTGGAAGACCCACCATACCTATGTTACACCTACGGCTTCTGCCCTCCAGATCAATGAGCTTAGCTCTTAGCTTAGCATTATCTTCGGTTAGCGTGGCTACTGTTGCTCCCATGCTATGCACGTCTTGACTGGTCGTATTAGCGTGCGTTTCCAGAGATGTGATTCTTTGTTGGTGGTCTGTTAGGGTGGTCTGAATCTTGTCCAACTTCGCGTCCAGTTTTCCGAACGTTGAATTAAACTCTTCCGAAAGCGAGGCCTTGTGTTCAGCTAGCATTGTTGCTATCGTAGACAAGCAGGCGTCGGTTTCACTCGATAGCATGCTAGCGCCAGGCTCCACTTCCTCCATTGCGCTTTCTTTCTCTTCTTCCCTGTCTTGCGTGCCTCTCTTTAACCTGTTTTTGGACTGATTTTTGGGCATTTCTTCGCTGACTAATAGTGTTAATTGTGTTCTGTTATACCCGGTTACACCGTTAAAGGCAAACCAGAAAAAGTAGAAACGATTAAGATAGTGGGAGCGCAGAGAAATGCGACTACTCCATGCTGCAGTTGACCCGGAACCCCCCTTCCCTGTGTTGACATTTCTCCAGTACACTGCCGAGTCGTAGCGCTGCTAATTTCCACTCGTCTCGGCCATATCTGCCTTTCACTTTCACACAAAACAAGGAGACGACTTGGAAGTGAGCCAGGATGTAGGACTGAAGTGGTAAGTTCTGAAAATATGTGTCTCATTCCAGTCCAGCATCGGTTGTACCTAGCAGCTAGGAAGCGCTAACGTTACTTACCACCGGCTGGGTAACGTTAGCACTTGCTATTACCCTAGCAGCACAGCTGCCTTTCATAGACATGAACAACCGATGAATGAAAAAAGGCACACATTTTCAGAACTTGTAACGTTAGTCCAACTTGCTGACTTCTCCAAGTCCTCATTTTGGTTTGGTCCGTGTAGCCTTTGCTAGGAGAGGCACACTTTATAGTCACAAGCATTTGGGAAGTTAGCTAACTAGCTACATTAGCTAGTGTGAAGCTCCCCGGGCAGGGTGTAACGTTATGGCGGCCGCGGTAATAGAATCCCTGCTCGGCCAGCCACCGAAGGAAATGTCCGGGTGCAGCCCGGGCCTAGCGGAGCTGTAGATAGCTAGGGGGATGTTGATATATCAATTGATAGCTTGCTTTATGTCCAAGTCACGTTTTTCATCGATGGTCAAATTTGTTTTGACAATCCGTTGCTCGTTGATATAATTGTTTTACAACTACCAAATTTAGTAGCCATAGCAGAGATCGCCTGTCTGTTTCTGTTATGCATGACTATCTATCTATCTATCTTATCTAGATAGATAGATAGATAGATAGTGTAGAAAAGGGTCCATAATGGCCCACCACTAGGCCTGTTCTTGGGGCAATTGACGCCCACGACGTAATGACGATGACACCGCATCATCATAGCTGGGTAGACCCCCAGCTCCTGCGCAGCTCCCGCACTGACCTCACGCCGCTGAGTTTCCTCAACTGGAAACTCAAGCCACCAGAGGCCACTACAGCTCACTACAGCAGTAGCTGGGTAGACCCCCAGCTCCTGCGCAGCTCCCGCACTGACCTCACGCCTCTGAGTTTCCTCAACTGGAAACTCAAGCCACCAGAGGCCCCTCACTACAGCAATTGCTGGGTAGACCCCCAGCTCCTGCACACATTTTGGCCGATGGGGACAGTCACCAAACTTTCCCCGGGACTGGACAACAAAGTGAGGTCTGCAGACGTAAAGGTGGGGACCCGTACCTACACCCGGCCGGTGGCCAAGCTTATCCAGCTCCCCTCACTACCAGACTAATCGACCGAGCCCTGCCTACACCTGGTGGGACTGGAGGGCCATTTCCGGAAGGATACAGATTCCCCACAGGAATCTGGGGGCGGCTGTAGAAACGGTCTGTAATGGCCCACCGTCAGGCCTGTTCTTGGGGCAATCGATGCCCACGAACCAACGCGCCAACGACGTAATGATGATGACATCATCAATGATGACAATGATGACGTTGACAATGAAGAGTTCACCTGTGAGGTCATCGGCGATGTCAGGCGGTCTAGGCTGACTGTGATGGCAGACGGGACTTCACGGGGTCACCGATGATGTCATAGCTCCCTGGACGTTGTGACATCACCAACGGGGTATATATAACAAGGTGTTCTGTGACGCTATACTTCTTATTCTACTTCATAATGTCTTCCCTTCCCACGACCGAATCCGAATCCGACCCATCACTCTTGGTCACTGGCTGCCTTACAACCAGCCAGGTCCCGGTCACTGGCTGCCTTACAACCAGCCAGGTCCTGGTCACGAGTTGTATCCCTTCAACCGCGTCCGAGGACCGACATCTCTGTGATTCTAACCGATCACGGCCCGTGAGCCCTCAACTACGATCCAGCACACTTCACACATCACCCGAGGCAAGCACACAAGCTTCCTCACAAATTGTTCCTTCGAGCGGATCAGAGGACTTGCGACGCTCAGAGATGGAACAGGAGTCAGGTGAGCTCGCTCTGGCCACGGCACCCCACCGACCAGAGGAGCAATCCCTTCCCCAGCACATCACATCTGGATACAGCAGGAGTAGTAGTCAGGGGCCAGACCCCCTACACTCCCACCAGACGATCCGATCGGGGCAGGAGCTCATCCGCAGCCACCAGGAAAACCGACTCCGTGCTCAGGTAGCCCAGGCAAGGGCCGATTTAGCCCAGATAAGGGCTGAGTTTGAGGCAGAGGAAGCTGCAGAGAACCGTATGGAGCTCCTATGGATCAAGGCCAGAGCCCTACCGGCCTTTGGCCACGCTAGCGCTAGGAGGAAGGCACAGCAAGCGACATCTCATTAAGAGATCCTAAGGATGGAAGCCGTAATGGCGCAGGGCTATGCTAGGTTGAAGGCCGAGCAGGAACAAAGGTCCCGATATGGTCAGCGGGCCCGAGAATGGGCCCAAGCAAAGGCTCAGCGGGCCCAAGAACAGGCCCAAGCAGAGGCTCTGCGGGCCCAAGAAGCAGCCCAGCAGCTCCAAGCCAAGGCCCTCCAAGCTAGAGAGCAGATCATCCACCGCCTGGATAGAAGCTGACGCCTGCTGAGCCAAGCTGAGCCGGAGCCCCGGAGGGCGCCACCCACTTCACCGGTGGCCACACCCCGGCTGAACATTTCACCCGTGCCCCGTACCTCCCACGACCAGGGTCAGGTCAGCACGGCGGCTCTAGAGCCAATGACCCAAACTACGGAACCCACTGTTCCAGTGCCACCAACACTCCCACCTAGGACATGTCCGCCGACAAAGGTTGCCGACCGTGAGCACGCAGTGGAGTGCACCTGGCATGGCTCCGCCGAGCCCGCCACCGGGATGCCCTACCACCAGGTGGGTACGGCGAAGGCTGAGACCAACAGCCTGGGGCACGGCCAGACGGCCGGCATCAACCACCCCAGGATAGCCGGGGTCGAGAGCTGGGACCCCCCCAGAGGGCGGGACCAGCCATCACCTATTCCCAGAATTCACCTCCTGGCCCTGCCCGGGCTCATGGAGACAACTCCAGCCAAGGCCTCTAGGGAGGCGAAGAAGTCCGAGCAAGTGGAGCAAGTGGACATGCCTTTGCGGATGGCGAGGCAGGAGCCCCAGATTCACCGGGCGGCCGTCTCCCTCATCGTCTCGCCTGCAATTCGCCCAGAGCAGACCTATTGCACCAAGAGAGCCTTTTACGGAACCGAACCTTGGTCTAGGCGAGCAACCTTACCCCATCACCGCCCTGCAGCAGGAATCCCGCCCGAGGAATTTGCTCCTCCATCAGTTCGGGAGGATCCATCTCGTCCTGCTCATACAGCACCTATGGAAATGGAGACCGGGCTGGGATGACCCAGTCCTACCCGAGACACTGCTGCAGGCCTGGGAAGAGTGGGAGGACGAGCTACCGCAACCACAGGTAGCTGTTGTGGTCGACATTACGCGGGGAAGGCCCCTTCCCGCACTCACCACCAGCAGTCGGGGTTGCGGACCCCCCTTCCCTCTTCTCAGCCCAGATCGCTGGCCAGAGACATCCCAACTCCACACAACCGCGGATCAGAGCGAAGGGTTGAGGAAGCCAAGTTACCGTGGCCTCAGGTCGGCTCCCCCCATGCCGGAGGAGTGTATGACCTTCAGTGCCCTCATCAAGGATCCCACACCGGCGCTCCACGGGGCGGCCAACGAGGCACTAAGGGCCGAGGACTATAGTGAGGCCGAGGCTTCCCTCCAACGAGGGCAGACAAACTGCTTCCTCGCTGACCCTACGCCGCTGAGTTTCCTCAACTGGAAACTCAAGCCACCAGAGGCCACTACAGCTCACTACAGCAGTTGCTGGGTAGACCCCCAGCTCCCATACACATTTTGGCCAATGGGGACAGTCACCAAATCTTGGCTTTTGTGATGTACGGGAAAAGAAATCCACTTCTCGGCACTGGTGGACCCGAGCTGGTGAAACTTTCCCCTGGACTGGACAACAACGTGTAGACCCGTACCTACACCCGGCCGGTGGCCAAGCGGACCACAGCCCCCCTCACTGCCAGAATAATCAACCAAGCCCTGCCTATACCAGGTGGGACTGGAGGGCCATTCCGGCCATTTCTGGAAGAATACAGATTCCCCACAGGAATCTGGGAGCGGCTGTAGAAAAGGGTCCATAATGGCCCACCACTAGGCCTGTTCTTGGGGCAATTGACGCCCACGAACCAACGCGCCAACGACGTAATGACGATGACACCGCCGTGACATCATCAATGTTGACGTCAGAGTTCACCTGTGAGGTCATCGGCGATGTCAGGCGGTCTAGGCTGACTGTGATGGCAGACGGGACTTCACGAGGTCACCGATGATGTCATAGCTCCCTGGACGTTGTGACATCACCAACGAGGGTGTATATAACAAGGTGTGACGCTGGTTTCCTCTTCTACTTCATAATGTCTTCCCTTCCCACGACCGAATCCGACTGATCACTCTTGGTCACTGGCTGCCTTACAACCAGCCAGGTCCCGGTCACTGGCTGCCTTACAACCAGCCAGGTCCTCGTCACGAGTGGTATTCCTTCAACCGCGTCTGAGGACCGACATCTCTGTGGTTCTGACCGACCACTGCCCGTGAGCCCTCAACTACGATCCAGCACACTTCACACATCACCCGAGGCAAGCACACAAGCTTCCTCACAGATAGATAGATAGTCAGACAGACGGAGAGTCTCGCTTCTACAGCGCTAGCTCTCTGGGCAGAAGTTTGCAAACACAAAAACTCCTCGCGCTGCCCACCTGGAGTATTTTCCGGAGGGTGGGGGTTTAGGGACAGGACCTAAAACAGAGCGTTTCAGACAGAGGCTGAACTGGAGGGGGCAGTGAGAGCCAGTACAAGATAAACTGAGTTTTTTAAACTATGACTGATGCAATAAGTTACTCTAGTGGAGGCCAACAATAAAATAATAATACATTTAGCAAAATATGGGCCCTTTAAGATCTATCCTGTAGCAGTAGCTTGTTACATATGGGAAAGTTCTGGCGTCATAAACGCATAGCACTGTGGTGCGACAACAAAGCAGTTGTAGGCATTATTAACAAAGGCGGTCATGTCTCAAATCATGCCCTTCATGCGCCACATGACCACATCACATGGCTTTCACAATGTCATGCCACATCAAATTGTTTGTCTGGTTTATTCTTTACTTAAATTGTGTTCTTTATCTTTCAGCAAGCAGCAGCAATCAAGTTCATCTGGGTAATCGTATTGCTCTCTTTTACCTGCAATCAAAAAACACATTTGCCTGGCCTTTCAGTATATATTTAAAAGCAAATGAATAAGCAGCAGTTGCATCATTTTCAGCTCTGAGTTTTTATAGTCTTGGCTTTTTGCAAGTCACTGGTCTAAAGCTAATTGTCTGCGTGTAATTCCCCAGGGCCACTCGTTCATTCAAGACTGCTAGTTATTCTAAAGGTATTTCAAAGGTTTTCCCCACAAAAATCGATAATAGGCTGCTATTACTCTCTCCATTCTGCACAAATCGTTATTATTCTTGAGAAAAGGTCATTTTCCTTATGTTGATTCTCTGTTGGATTGCTCCTTCCTCCTAGCTTTTTATGGTTTTTTAGGATTGGTGAATTCACCACCAATTTAAAAAGGTTTGACCCCAGCAAAGATGTGACTGTTCAGTCATAGTTTTTCCGGTGCTACCTTGCGCCATCCGACCTCGGAACCTCCGGGTGCCCGTCCAACTCGCTCTCCCCTTCCGGGGGAGGCGGGGGGCTTAATGCGCTTCCTCCCCGCTCCGTCCCATGCGTGGGGCTTGCGGATGGAGTCGCCCGGGGGTCCTGTCGTCTGAATACCCAGGTAATTTTAGTCACACCCACCACCTCCCCGTCTTCGCCAAATTCCTTGATCCATCAGTCATCAAGAGGTTTCACCAGCACCAGTATCCTGACTCCACTGGGGGGTATATATGGCTGTGCTGCTCGAGCTGATCCAGCTCGATCTCGATATCTCCCTGTGGTGTCAAGCTCCAAAGACTAACTAACTTTCTCATCATAATATTCTGTAAAGATCATTCATCATCATTATAATAAATCATTGTTTATCCATCAAGTCTCCTGATTGAAATCTGAATAGTTTACACAAACGCACCTTTTTTCGCTCAATCTTGCGGCCGCGAAAATATTTTGTTTCAGAAATAAATGCTTGCTTGTGTGCCTTGCTACAGTGAGACGGTAGTCAAGTCAAGTCAAGTCAAGTTTATTTATATAGCCCTAATTCACAAGCATGTCTCAGAGGGCTTCACAGAAAGTATGTCTAGCTAATTCTAGCTGACACAACAGTAGCAAGAATATACAGAATAAAGATAACATTTGAACAATAGATGGGGAAATATAGAAAATATAGAAATGAAGAGAGAGCAGAGGAGAGAGCAGGAGAAGGGAGAAGAGCAGGGGGAATGTGAGAGAGTGATGTGGTGGGGAGGGAATGGGAGATGTTGGAGGGTGTAGGAGGTGGGGAAGGAGCAAGAGGAGAGAGCAGGAGAGGGGTAAGGGGGGGGAGGGGGGGTGTGGGGGAGGAGAGAGCAAGGGGAGGGAGGAGGTGGGGAGAGAAAGGGAAATGTGGGGGAGGAGAGAGCGTAAGGAAGAGTATGGGAGTATAGAGGAGTGTGGGAGACTATACGGAGAGAACAGGGAAGGGAGGGCTAACTGACACAACATTAACAAAGTACAATAGTAATAATAACATATCGAGCAATTATATGATAGAGAAATATAGACACACATCTTGCAAACGGACATATGTCAATTTCTTAGCAACCAAGCTATGCCTAATTTAATTGGCTGCAAGCCTTTAGTAGTGAGTCCCCCCGCCAAACAAACACATGCTCACATACAGAGCTTGTGGGTGCCTTGCTTCAGGGAAGAATGGGTGCCATGCCCCAAACAGTGGCGAAATACTAAGAGCATGGGTGCCATGCTTTAAATAGTGGTGAAATATTGGAGGGGATAGAGTGGGTGCCATGCTTTGGAGTAGAATGTGTACTATGCTTTAGAGTAGTGGGGGAAGGGGGGGAGAGGAGAAAGCAGGAGAGTGGAGGAGGGAGGGAGAGCGGGGGGATGTGGGGGAGGAGAGGGAGGAGGTGGGGAGAAAATGGGAAATGTGGAGGAGGAGAGAACAGGGAAGGAGATGTGGGAGGATGCAGGGGAGGGAGAGCGGGGGGATATGGGGGAGGAGAGGGAGGAGGTGGGGAGAAAATGGGAAATGTGGAGGAGGAGAGAACAGGGAAGGAGAGGTGGGAGGGTGCAGGGGAGGGAGAGCAGGGGGAATGTGAGAGAGGGGAGAGCAGGAAGTGGCAGGGATTCGGGAAAAATAGGGGAGAAGAGGAGAAGGAGAAGGAGCAGAGGAGGGGAGAAGGAGGAGAGAGCAGGAGAAGGGAGGGGGGGAGCGGTGGGATGTGGGGGAGGAAAGAGCATGGAAAGAGAGGAGGTGGGGGGGGGAGTGGGGAATGTGGGAGAGGGGAGAACAGGAAAGGGGAAGAAGGGAAGGAGCGGGGGAAGGGAAAGAGAAAGAGAGGGGGGGGAGAGAAGATCAGACAAACTGACTACTCTAAACATTAACCAGAGCTAACTGGGACATAGGGGATCTAGCTAATCTACAGCCTAATCTGGCCTATCCTACTCTGCTCTAGTCTGATCTTTGCCTGAACACTATAACAGGTCAGCCTTAGGCTGTAGCTAATCTATCACCTACCTAAGCTATTCTAAACCAACCGGCAGCCCTCGACCAGTGATGAAGAGCACCGATGCCCCCCGCCCCGGCCCCCGCCCACATAATAAATTTATTACGGTAGTCTCCTCCATCTGCCATGACCATTGTAACATAATTTTCTTTATCAGGCAGACGAACCGCTGGCTGTGGTGGCAGGGGAAACAAACACAGGGATGTCCATCTCAAGATCTGCCTGTGGAGTGGACTTTGGATGATTTCAACAACCAGTTTCATCGATACAATATGTATTGTACATGTTGCTGAGATACTAAATGAACACCTTTTTCTTTGCTTATTTTCCATTTGTGCACTTCTAGTTTATAAGTCATCATCTGTAAATATATCCGTACAGTATGGTGTCCTATAATTTGACAACAAAGCTATATGGAGAATATGTAGGCTTTCTCCTAAGGTTTAGAGACACTGACACTGTTTTATTGTTGTAATTATTGTGTTTTCAATTTGTAAATCATGGTTCCACACATTTTCGATTGAAAAAAGTATTTCTTTCCCCCCAGACCTTGATTTTTTGGTATATTACCCCTTTTTGTAATTGGAATGCTGTATTTTAATGATCCAATAAATAAAAACATTTAGTAAAAGCTGCACAATATAGATGTATTCTGCTGGGGTCTGGGGTCCATTAATAATTTGTAACAGGTGAGGAAGATCTACAGATTATATGTAACACATGTATGAGTGATGAATTGTTTACACTTTAGATTAGGGGATAAAGAAAGCTTTATAAATTATTTGTATACATGTACAAATCATTTGTAACCGTTGAGAAAGATCTACAGATTATATGTAACACATTTATGAGTGATGAATTGTTTACACTTTAGATTAGGGGATAAAGAAAGCTTTACAAATGATTTGTATACATGTACAAATCATTTGTAACCGTTTAGGAAGATCTACAGATTATATGTAACACATTTATGAGTGATGAATTGTTTACACTTTAGATTAGGGGATAAAGAAAGCTTTATAAATGATTTGTATACATGTACAAATCATTTGTAACTGTTGAGGAAGATCTACAGATTATATGTAACACATTTATGAGTGATGAATTGTTTACACTTTAGATTAGGGGGATACAGAAAGCTTTATAAATGATTTGTATACATGTACAAATCATTTGTAACTGTTGAGGAAGCGTTATAAGTGAGTTGTAAATTATTTACACATCATTTATTACAGTTGAGCCAAACTTTGTAGTTTGTGCTGCAGTGCTTCTAAGTGCTGTCTGCTTCGGTCGGCCTGGGGATACATGGAGTCAGTCCCTGTTCACCCGCATGGGAGAAGCTTTATTAACAGGTCATAACCGGTACAGTATCATGTCATCAGTTTTTTGACATCACTGATGATGTCATCTATAAATCGCTCAGCCTTCCTCTCATAACATCAGCTCTGCCTTCTGCCCCAGCCCTGTCATGAACTGCAGTGTTCTAAGCAGACTGGATTGCATGCAGCAGATGATAGAAAGCTCACCGCAAAACTGCAAAAACTGTCAAACTAATTAAACCCTACTCCTCCCACATTTTTTCTTCAAACAACACCAAACTCCAGCATCTGCATCGTTAGACTGTCCTCCACAAAACTATCAAACAGATTTTTGATAGATCAAAAATTGAGCCCACAGTGCATCAAAATGTTTTACTGTAAATGGTACTTTAAACAGCTAATGCAAATTCTTGCTAAATAAAGCTTGAATCTCCACTGATCACTGATGATGTCAACAGTGATGTCATCAGTTTTGTGACATCACTGATGATGTCATCTATAAATCGCTCAGCCTTCCTCTCCATAACATCAGCTCTCCCAGTACCTCATCGACTCTACAACAGCAAGGAGGCAGGTAACTTGTGTGTCTGTTTTTCTGTCTGTACACCTTTCTGGAGACGAAGAAATATTTGTAGCCCTAGCATGAGTGCTAACTTATGATAGTGTTGTATTGCCAAAGTATAAATAAGCAATTTTTCAGTCTATCTCTCTCTGCCTCCACTGTCCCTACTCTCTCCATTTCTATGTTCAACTGCCATGTACTTAGCTGCTGCCTTCTGCCCCAGCCCTGTCATGAACTGCAGTGTTCTAAGCAGACTGGATTGCATGCAGCAGATGATAGAAAGCTCATCCATAAGAGACTTGAGACTTGACTTGGACTTGTGACTAAAGACTTGAGACGTGACTTGGACTATAGCTAAAAGACTTGAGACTTGCCCGGCCACGACCCATTGCTGCGCAGCAGCTATAATTACTAGTTACTTTAGGACATGAAAATAACGGACAACTTCAGAGGATTACCCAGTTTCTGATCCTCAGACCTAGTCCGGGGAGAGAGCTGCAGCCAGAGCCCCAGAGGCTAATGACCTTGATAGGCTATTAGGCCTCCCCAATAAGCGAAGGTTCAATGCCACACTGTGGCACAGCAACACTAACATAATGTGTGCATTAATAACAATCGAAGCAAACTTTTAAAAGTAACGCAAAAGTTACTTTCCCTAGTAACTAATTACTTTGAAGTAACTGGTAACTTTAAAGTAATTAAATTACCTTTTGAGAGAAGTAACTAGTAACTGTAACTAATTACCAATTTTCAGTAACTTTCCCAACACTGTTTACTACTGAACGTTATTATGAAGTGTTACCTAGTGTGGATATCCAGCTGTATAATTCCACTGTTTGGTCTGATGTACCATACACAGTCTGCGAAGATTGAGTCTCCTGGATAGGGGCTGTGAAAGCGGCCTGTGGGGTTGTCCAGGAGGCCACCACAGGGTCCATCTGAAGAGACACAACATTTCTGATCAATTCAAAATCAAGTAATGGAAATTAAAACACGGACACAGATTAAAACATGTTGTATGTTACTGGTCAAGATGTGTGGTGTGACAGTGAGTCATTTGCTCATAGGGTTCATATACTTCAACACATTATTATATCAGCCACAGCTGAAATGAGTTACACGCTTGACAAAAAGCATCATCAGTAAGACAGGCATATTGATGACCAACATTTGATCAGAAGTCACAAATCAGAAGCTTGAGAAAGAATGAGACTGACCAAAATTCCTCCTAAAGAATAAAGACAAATATATTCTATGTGTTTTAAATGGATACACTGTGAAAATAAAGTTGGAAGAATGAGTGAGAGAGACTGTCGGCTGTAAGACGCCAAAAAGCGCCGGCTGTAACATCTATTGAGCAACGATACCAGCGCCTGCTGTAAGACGCCAAGGCCAAGTTGAAGGCCAGAAATAATAGTCAAAGCGTCAGGTGGTGGGCCGTAAGACGCCGAGGCCAAGTTGAAGGCCAGAAATAATAGTCAAAGCGTCAGGTGGTGGGTCGTAAGACGCCGAGGCCAAGTTGAAGGCCAGAAATAATAGTCAAAGCATCAGGTGGTGGGCCGTAAGACGCTGAGGCCAAGTTGAAGGCCAGAAATAATAGTCAAAGCGTCAGGTGGTGGGTCGTAAGACGCCGAGGCCAAGTTGAAGGCCAGAAATAATAGTCAAAGCGTCAGGTGGTGGGCCGTAAGACGCTGAGGCCAAGTTGAAGGCCAGAAATAATAGTCAAAGCGTCAGGTGGTGGGTCGTAAGACGCCGAGGCCAAGTTGAAGGCCAGAAATAATAGTCAAAGCATCAGGTGGTGGGCCGTAAGACGCTGAGGCCAAGTTGAAGGCCAGAAATAATAGTCAAAGTGCCAGGTGGTGGGCTGTAAGACGCCGAGGCCAAGTTGAAGGCCAGAAATAATAGTCAAAGCGTCAGGTGGTGGGCCGTAAGACGCCGAGGCCAAGTTGAAGGCCAGAAATAATAGTCAAAGCGTCAGGTGGTGGGCCGTAAGATGCCGAGGCCAAGTTGAAGGCCAGAAATAATAGTCAAAGCGCCGGCTTCCTGACTGGTCGATCAGGAAGAAGATGTCTGCTTCATATGTTTGTACACAGCCTGGAAAGGAAATAGTTTTTTCTCCACACATTCTTTCTTTCACTATAGACGCTTTTAACTTGACAACAAAAACATTTGAAATGTAACCCCAGCTCACTTCCTGTTACAGTGTTTGCTATGGACAGAAACAAAGAAGAAGGAGCAGAGCAGGACTGAGGGCTGTAGTGCTGTGGGAGCGCACAGAGATGGGCAGTATTTTAAATACATGTATTTAAAATACGTATTTGAAATACATTTGTGTATTTTGTCATTTGTATTTGGCTGGACAGGGAAAAATAAGATCTAATTTGTATCAAAATACTTTCAGACCATGTATTTTGTGTACCTATTTTAAGTACATAAAATATGTTTTATTCGCAAATTGACACATTTTAAACATTGGTTTAAACCGTGGAATAAAAAAAACGCAATGTGAGATGTCACTTCTACTTCTTTAGCTATTTCTAAAATGTTGGCTATTTGAAGCCAGATTTAGAGGAATATCTCATTTTATATTAACATTAGGTTTAGACTGTTGTGATGTCATTATTCAGTTTTAAACAATATTTTGCTCCTTTTCTCATTAGGGTAAATACTGTATATTTATTTAGAGATTTTGGTCAAATACTTGTGCTTTTATGGTTATTAGCTTAGTCACTCACTTCTACACTATAGCTTCTAGACTGCTGACACTTTTCTTGAAATAGCTCAATCTTGCTTCACCTAAAATGTTATTCACATAAAAACACTATATCCTGAACTGCAGAATATTATTGACCTGGATACATCAAATGGAATTCAGTGTTTTTCTAACTACAGTATAACCTGTGATCAAAACTAACAGCTCACTGCCATAACAGCTCTGGCTAACATTACAATGCTAACTTTAGCTGCATGGTAGATACAAGTAAGCCAACTAACTTGCTATGCAAACTATGCCTATAATAACTAACAGCATTTCATTTGTATCTTTCATAGTCTGGGCAACAGTTCCCTCTGTCTTCACAGCCAGTGGTACAAGAGCAGTTCCCAACCTGCTAGCTACATATCTCTGCAGGAACCTGCTGCAGTTACAGTGAGAACAGACACAACAATTCTCCATTTCCACCATGTAAATAAGAGTGTCTAGGTTCAGATGGGACGTTTTGTTGTTGGTCTTTATGCAGAGTTTGTTAAAGAGCATCAAAATGGTGAAATTATATTTTGTCATAATCACAGTGACTTACCCAGGACACGGTACTGGGCATTAAATCCAGTGTTGGTGTACCTCCCGCGACTTATGAAGCGCACAGTCATGCTATAACTGCTGGAGTAAAAGGTGGAGGTGTGCCCATCACACAGCGTTCTCAGACGCCTGTCACTGTTGATGCTGGGGCCATCATAGACAGAGATGCTATCGTAACAGCTGTGAACAAGCCTGTGATCAGAGCATAAGAAGTACAGAGGGTGAAGTTCAAGCAGCACAGACAACACAGAAACAGTAGCAGTGACTGTGGGGATTCCATGACAGCATGGAAACTTCACTGTCATCTTACTTCACAGGTATCATTCATCTTATGATGTGAACCAGGTGGTGAATGACACACAACTCCTTTCATCACTCGAGGAGGAGAGAAAAAAGAGGATCAACACGTTACAGAAGACAGTCTGAACTGCTGCTCTTATCGTATCTCTCTTAGAACAAATCCTCATTTGCCATCACAGAAACAAGTCCTGTAATCCTGACCTTGCACTAAATCCCAACTCATTGTAATTGTGTGTCTATGATTGCAATTCTCTTAAACATCATCATTAATTATAGTGTGGAACTACAGGAACTATGCAGAACTAACTGTACAGAAGCATCAGAACTGTCAAAATATGGTTATTTTAAGACAAAAAAAGAATAATTTGCTTTCAATTCAAAGGGCCAAGATGGAGGCATTGGTGACAGCAGTGGTGACATGATTCCTGAGTTTTTGGGCCGAGGTCACAGAGCATGTCAGCAGAGACATTAATGTCATCAGCAGGGTTCATTAAAGGGGCTGTACGTGGTTTTTTAAATAAGACACAGTGTTATAGCTCTACATTTCCACAGCCATCACTGATATAGAGTGTTTGGTCAGTAACATGTGTCTCCCAGTCCCTCCGCTCTGTCAACAGAAAAGACATTTGTTGAATCCTCTCTCCTGATTGGATAAAAGTGGGAACGGGATAGCAGAAAATGTATTTTCTGTATAGTGCAGAGTGGAGGAGCCATGTTACTGACCAAACACTCTATCACTGTGTCTGAAACGCAGGGAAGCTGCCTATATAGGTGGCATTTCTAGGTAAGAATTGTTGTAATTAGGCTGAAAAAGTGTCTGAAAAAATATGAATGGTGAACGGAGACAGACGTTACTCTTTTTGATCCCAAGAAAGTCGCAGTTTGTCCTGAAACTAAAACGTAAGGTTTAGTTTTGTCAATCGACTACATCTGTCGTGTCGCACATTATACGTCACACCATCAACAACATGGACGGGCGGGAGAGACGTCACTTATGCGACTGGTTGTGCGTAGTTGCGTTGTGACTTTCTCAACTTGCAGAGTTCTCTTTTACATCGACAAACATGATATGTGATGTGTACCCCGTGGCACAATTCAAAATGAGTCACGTCTATCTCCGTTCACCACCATTATTTTCTCAGACGCTGGTACGCTGAGAGAGGCAGGAAGTGACGTTCACTTTGGCTCCCTATACAGGAGTGAGCCCAAAGCAAGACATTGAATACATGTTGAACATTTGAGCCATGCAAGGCTGAACTAGAAAGGTGGAGGCTGGAGTGGTGGAGGCAAAGCTTGCCAGAAGCAGCAGCGATGTGTGGCAGCATAGGTGAAGCAAAGATGGGTTGAGTTCAGCCCTGACAACACGTAGCAAACAAACCGTTTAAACAAAAACGATGGTGCTTTGAACACCCTGTTGTGTGACGCAAGCATTGCACCTATCTGTTGGATCCACTGTGCCTCTTTAAACCGCAGGGTTGATAGAAACCTGGCTGCTGATTGGGTAACACCTCTGACACGCCCACCAAACAAGAGACAACGTACCTCCGTTACACACCATTTCGAGTAAACACCAACCCGAAAACCGTAGCACACGGTGCACACCGTTTCGCAGATTGAAGATACCCCAGTGTAAAAGGAGGCCATTATTTGTTGTGAGAATAACACTGATTGGTGAATGATTAAAGACTGGTCCAATCAGTGGCTGTCAGCTGATTACAGCTGGGGCGCAGGCCTATGACTTCTGTGTCCTGCATGAACTAACGCAATGCTTCATTTTTAGGCCAGGTTCTGAGCTGTGCTAAAGTTCACACACACACACACACACACACACACACACACACACACACACACACACACACACACACACACACACACACACACACACACACACACACACACACACACACACACACACACACACACACACACACACTTCTGTAGTATCCAAATCCTAAATGCCTTTGAGATAAGACAAAGGTCCTAATTATAGTTAACTGGTCCTACCTAGTTCTGTCAGGGCAAAAGTCTACTTTTCTAAAGTCACGATTTCACACTTTGTACGTTTCTGCAATATTCACCCAGATGAACATGCTTACTTCACGTTTTGGATATCCAGCTGTATAATTCCACTGTTTGGTCTGATGTACCATACACAGTCTGCGTTGTTTGGGTAGTTTCCTGGATAGTTGGGGCTGTCAAAGTGGCCTGTGGGGTTGTCCAGGTAGCCTCCACAGGATGCTGAAGAGACATAACATTTCTGATCAATTCAAAATCAAGTACTGGAAATTAAAACACGGACACAGATTAAAACATGTTGTATGTTACTGGTCAAGATGTGTGGTGTGACAGTGAGTCATTTGCTCATAGGGTTCATATACTTCAACACATTATTATATCAGCCACAGCTGAAATGAGTTACACGCTTGACAAAAAGCATCATCAGTAAGACAGGCATATTGATGACCAACATATAGACGCTTTTAACTTGACAACAAAAACATTTGAAATGTAACCCCAGCTCACTTCCTGTTACAGTGTTTGCTATGGACAGAAACAAAGAAGAAGGAGCAGAGCAGGACTGAGGGCTGTAGTGCTGTGGGAGCGCACAGAGATGGGCAGTATTTTAAATACATGTATTTAAAATACGTATCTGAAATACATTTGTGTATTTTGTCATTTGTATTTGGCTGGACAGGGAAAAATAAGATCTAATTTGTATCAAAATACTTTCAGACCATGTATTTTGTGTATTTTAAGTACATAAAATATGTTTTATTCTCAAATTGACACATTAAAAAATTGGTTTAAACCGTGGAATAAAAAAAACGCAATGTGAGATGTCACTTCTACTCCGCCTCTGATTGGCTGATTGGCTCAGAACAAACTCAACCACAAATCAGAGGCAGAGTAGGATGAGTCTTGAGTCGGACTTCACATCACTTCTTCGTCTAAACTAGTACTAGCCACAGGATTAGCAAGTTCCACTCACCATGAAAGCCATACTGCAGCAACTTCAAGTACCATGGTTACATGCTACTGAAAAGTCACTTTTGTGGTGGAATAAATCATGTTGCTGGATTTCTATATTGTTAAATAAAGACTATATACTGTATGTGACAATTTACTGACTAGGCAGAGCACTTGATTGCCTCGCGCAGCGGTAGCTCAGCTGCTGTGCGGCCTCACCCGCCCTGCAGGTCGCATACGCAGCTCAGCTGCTGCGTGGCCTCGCCTGCTGTATTGGCATACGCAGCGCACGATTGCCCAACTTCGCATGCCTATGACATCATCAGTGATGTCATAAGATGATTTTAGTCAATAATGATGTCACTGATGACATCAATGATGATGTCATAGCCATTGTGACATCATCAGTGGGACAAAAATTTAAACCAACAAACAAAGTCCACTGGCTCCCTTCCTATGATGATGGTGGATGTGAAGTTGTTTAAAGGGGACCTACCGGTACTATGTTTTTGGGGCCGGTGTGCAGAATGCACAGCAGGGCCCTTACATTCCACTCTGTTGCCCAGACCATTTTAGCACAGATGCAGGCGTTGTAATGTCTTTCCGCTTTCCAGTCCGGTAGGTGGCGGTAATGCACCTCTGGCTAATATTGTGGCTAGCTCAGAGAGTTCCACAAGAGCCGGTCATCGGACATTTCACCGTCTGGTGCCTCTCTCGGTCCGACTAGGAATTTATTGATTCGATTTTTGAGGAGTTGACATGTATCGTCTTTTTTGTCCTAATCTAAAGCAGCTGTGAATGTGAATAATCGTTTGCTCCTCGGACTAGGGCTGTCCCGGCGAGTCGACGTAATCGATGACGTCGACGCACGCTACGTGCCTCGACGCGCCCCAATCGTCACAAAACAAAAATAGTGTAGCTCATGTTAGCGGCTAACTGTTACTTGTCGTTACTTTACATGGCAGTAAAATGCCACTGAATGACCAAATTGATTGAACTTTTAACCAGTTCGATTTCCACTTTCCATACGGACCGCCAGCATTGGTTAGTTGTTAACGTCGTGACAATTTATAACGTTTATAACGTACTCCGACTGGTTTGCGGTGTTGCGCAATAGCTCCAACCCCTGGCTGTATAAACCGGAAGCTGGAGCATGTTATAAACATTATAAATATAGTCACGTTATAAACTAACCAATGCTGGCGGTCCGTATGGAAAGTGGAAATCGAGATGGTTAAAAGTTAAATCAATTTGGTAATTCGGTGGCGTTTTACTGCCATGTAAAGTAACGACAAGTAACAGTTAGCCCGCTAACCTAGCCACATTACCCATCAGCGGAGCGTCATTTGACGTCAGCACACTCTTCCAAACAGGTCGCGTGCCGCATTCCAGTCGATTCCACGATTTCAGACGGACAAGCCCGTCTTTATTGTCACACGATTACACATCAACACATGCACGGACGGCCACAAACACACACATGCTTCCAGTGGGCATTCCCATCCTTTCACATGGACCCATGTTGGGTGTGGATGCTACTAACAGTCTTGTGTCTGGATGATGTGTGTACAGTCCATGTGTGTGACCATCTTACATGGAGCATTTTGTCTTTCTCCAAAATTAAGAGCACTGTTACTGTAAATTGCACACCATTGTACTGTAAGACGATGATTTTATGTTGGACTGCTGCTAAACTCATTTGACATTGCACAAGGTTTTTGGTATTCCTCCTTAAAGTGACTTGAATTTAATTTATTCTACTATTTTATTTTGAATTGCACCATATTCATTTTATTTGAGGACAAGCTCTTGCTTTAATTTTATTTGATAGATTTTATGTTGGACTGTTAAAGAGAATGAGATGGTTAAATAATATAGACATCAGCAGGTGGTGGTGGAGGTGAGTCAGAAAATATTAGTGTTTTACCTATATGGCTACATCTGGGCAAGAGCAGTGCCACTCACTCAGCAAATTGATGGTTAAGACTGAAAAACAGTCTAATCTTAACACTTTGAGTGCCACGGCCCTTGGGCAAAAGGTTGCTGTACTGTGCCACATAGGCCGCAATGCATTTTAATATAGCCATATCATTTTTTGTGTTCCTCTTATATGGACAACCAATAGCCTCAATGAAACTTTGAACCCTTCTGTTTCATTAAAAAAAAAAATGTGTTTATAAACCGTTCCATTTTGGAAATACACCCCTCTGAAAAAGAGTGTTTTCGACCGAAAAGAGCATGCTGAAATTAGTTTCTGAGATAATCACATCTTTATGTTAGAAAGGCGACAGAATGAATTCTGCTTTGAGTTGAACAAAATGCTATAGCTGAAATGAAAGGTTAGAATGTCTAGTTTACCTGCGGGAAAACGTATGTCAAAAGAATGTTTTGTTTATTTTCTACAAATATTAGTAAACAGCTTGGTCTAACATCAAAATGTTCACTTTCATGGGGTCATGCTGGATATTGAAGTCTCTATTTACATAGGGAAACAAGATATCACTTTTTATTTTATTTTATGAAACTACACATTGAAAGCTTTCATTTGATGTGTAACATAATAACAATATTCAAAACACAACATGTCCTGCACTGTTTTATCTTCTTCACATGGACCTTCAAAATAGTTGGAAATCAAGACAACTTTATGTAAACATAGGCCAACATCGAGCCTGCTGCTGCCTGGGTGTGTGTGTACTGTCAATGGTTGTATGCTGTAGTGCCCTGCGTGCCCCACCCCCCTCCTCCTCCTCCTCCGTGGTGGGAGGAGTCGAGTGTCTCTGCTGCGGTTTGCTCTGAGTTTGATCTGCACTGAAAAGTCCGCTGCCTGCATCCCCCCGCTTTTTTACAGCGTGTCCTCGGCTCCCAGCTGAGAATAATGTAACTTTTCAGAAAGACGCTGGTGTCGCCGTGTCGGCAACTAAATCATATGGATGGACTATCGCAGCGGACACGGATGGGGCTCAATTGTGGCAGCAGATGACTGCTGTTCACAGGCACAGCTAACATTATGCTTCAAGCATATCGATGCGATTTCCGTATTCCGTTTCCTCATGACTTCTTCTCTCTTTTCTCCTGGCCTTTGTCTAATCGGGAGGGCACTGTCGCCACCTAAGGGTTCTGTAAAATAGGTTAGACACATTCAATAGCTCCCATATTGTAAGAGGCGATGTAAGAGGCTTAGATCGACATCCCCCCGTCAAAATATGAATTTGGAGTTATTGACGTCATTTGGCGTCGCTGGCAGCCTACGGTAAATTTCTCCTGACGCCATTTGGCGTCGCTGCACTCAATGTGTTAATGTAAATGGTCCTCTAATCTGGTTTCAAGGGGCCAAAATTTTAGACTGAACACAAATGACTCAATACACCTTGGCAGAGTTCTACACTTTACTGAGCACACCGGCCCTATGCCAGGTTTCGACCTGGCCTTGTTTTTCTAGATTTCAGTTATATATATGTATACTATTATGATGTCAGATATCTATGGCCAGGTGCGGACTGCATAATCGGGCACGTCGGGCAAATGCCCGGTGGCCTGGCCTAGAAAAAAAAAAAAAAAAAAAAAAAATTGGTGCCCGCAGTCAGGCCACTCACTGAACAGCAGGCCAGGCGCCGCCTACTGGTTTACTAGTGGTTTTATTACTTTATTCAGGGTTAAAGTGGGTGCATCTCATTGTAAAATTGGACTTGGCCCAAATTGTGCTTCAAACGGCCCAAATTGTGCTTCAAACGGCCCAAATCTGGCTACAAACGACCCAAATTGGGCTTCAAACGGCCCAAATCTGGCTTCAAATGGCCCAAATTGAGCTTCAAACGGCCCAAATTGGGCTTCAAACGGCCCAAATTTTTCGCTGCCGCCCTTTGGACGCCGGCACGCGCGTCGTCCCGTATCGGCCTGGCCTGCTTGGTATCTAATGCCCGGCCTGAATTATGATCCCAGTCCGCCCCTGTCTATGGCTAAACATGATCAACTTGAGGTTAACATGTAGAAATGCTGCCTATACTGTAAGTCAAAAGCCCTCACAGAAGGCCAGGGCCGTCATGCTAACTTTAGCTGCATGGTAGATACAAGTAAGCCAACTAACTTGCTATGCAAACTATGCCTATACTAACTAACAGCATTTTATTTGTATCTTTCATACTGTAGTCTGGGCAACAGTTCCCTCTGTCTTCACAGCCAGTGGCACAAGAGCAGTTCCCAACCTGCTAGCTACATATCTCTGCAGGAACCTGCTGCAGTTACAGTGAGAACAGACACAACAATTCTCCATTTCCACCATGTAAATAAGAGTGTCTAGGTTCACATGGGACGTTTTGTTGTTGGTCTTTTTGCAGAATTTGTTAAAGAGCATCGAAATGGTGAAATTATATTTTGTCATAAGCACAGTGACTTACCCACGACACGGTACTGGGCATTAAATCCTTGGTAGGTGAAGCTCCCATCACTTATGAAGTGCACAGTCATTTTAGAACTGGTGGAGTAAAGGGTGGAGGTCTGCCCATTACACAGCTTTCTCAGAAGCCTGTCACTGGTGCTGGGGCCATCATAGACAGAGATGCTATCAAGACAGCCTTCAAGTCTGTGATCAGAGCATAAGAAGTACAGAGGGTGAAGTTCAAGCAGCACAGACAACACAGAAACAGTAGTAGTGACTGTGGGGATTCCATGACAGCATGGAAACTTCACTGTCATCTTACTTCACAGGTATCATTCATCTTATGATGTGAACCAGGTGGTGAATGACACACAACTCCTTTCATCATTCGAGGAGGAGAGAAAAAAGAGGATCAACACGTTACAGAAGACAGTCTGAACTGCTGCTCTTATCGTATCTCTCTTAGAACAAATCCTCATTTGCCATCACAGAAACAAGTCCTGTAATCCTGACCTTACACTAAATCCCAACTCATTGTAATTGTGTGTCCTATGATTGCAATTCTCTTAAACATCATCATTAATTATAGTGTGAAACTACAGGAACTATGCAGAACTAACTGTACAGAAGCATCAGAACTGCCAAAATATGGTTATTTTAAGACAAGAAAAGAATAATTTGCTTTCAATTCAGAGGGACAAGATGGAGGCATTGGTGACAGCAGTGGTGACATGATTCCTGAGTTTTTGGGCCGAGGTCACAGAGCATGTCAGCAGAGACATTAATGTCATCAGCAGGGTTCATTAAAGGGGCTGTACGTGATTTTTTAAATAAGACACAGTGTTATAGCTCTACATTTCCACAGCCATCACTGATATAGAGTGTTTGGTCAGTAACATGTGTCTCCCAGTCCCTCCGCTCTGTCAACAGAAAAGACATTTGTGGAATCCTCTCTCCTGATTGGATAAAAGTGGGAACGGGATAGCAGAAAATGTATTTTCTGTATAGTGCAGAGTGGAGGAGCCATGTTACTGACCAAACACTCTATCGCTGTGTCTGAAACGCAGGGAAGCTGCCTATATAGGTGGCATTTCTAGGTAAGAATTGTTGTAATTAGGCTGAAAAAGTGTCTGAAAAAATATGAATGGTGAACGGAGACAGACGTTACTCTTTCTGATCCCAAGAAAGTCGCAGTTTGTCCTGAAACTGAAACGTAAGGTTTAGTTTTGTCAATCGACTACATCTGTCGTGTCGCACATTATACGTCACATCATCAACAACATGGACGGGCGGGAGAGACGTCACCTACGCGCCTGGTGGTGCGTAGTCTTTCTGATTTATAACTTATAGCGCCACAGTTTTACCACAAAGTGTGACTTTCTCAACTTGCAGAGTTCTCTTTTACATCGACAAACATGATATGTGATGTGTACCCCGTGGCACAATTCAAAATGAGTCACGTCTATCTCCGTTCACCACCATTATTTTCTCAGACGCTGGTACGCTGAGAGAGGCAGGAAGTGACGTTCACTTTGGCTCCCTATACAGGAGTGAGCCCAAAGCAAGACATTGAATACATGTTGAACATTTGAGCCATGCAAGGCTGAACTAGAAAGGTGGAGGCTGGAGTGGTGGAGGCAAAGCTTGCCAGAAGCAGCAGCAGCAGCGATGTGTGGCAGCATAGGTGAAGCAAAGATGGGTTGAGTTCAGCCCTGACAACACGTAGCAAACAAACCGTTTAAACAAAAACGATGGTGCTTTGAACACCCTGTTGTGTGACGCAAGCATTGCACCTATCTGTTGGATCCACTGTGCCTCTTTAAACCGCAGGGTTGATAGAAACCTGGCTGCTGATTGGGTAACACCTCTGACACGCCCACCAAACAAGAGACAACGTACCTCCGTTACACACCATTTCGAGTAAACACCAACCCGAAAACCGTAGCACACGGTGCACACCGTTTCGCAGATTGAAGATACCCCAGTGTAAAAGGAGGCCATTATTTAAATTGGCACCCTGTTGTGAGAATAACACTGATTGGTGAATGATTAAAGACTGGTCCAATCAGTGGCTGTCAGCTGATTACAGCTGGGGCGCAGGCCTATGACTTCTGTGTTCTGCATGAACTAACGCAATGCTTAATTTTTAGGCCAGGTTCTGAGCTGTCCTAAAGTTCACACACACACACACACACACACACACACACACACACACACACACACACACACACACACACACACACACACACACACACACACACACACACACACACACACACACACACACACACACACACACACACACACACACACACACACACACACACACACACACACCTTCTGTAGTATCCAAATCCTAAATGCCTTTGAGATAAGACAAAGGTCCTAATTATAGTTAACTGGTCCTACCTGGTTCTGTCAGGGCAAAAGTCTACTTTTCTAAAGTCAGGATTTCACACTTTGTACGTTTCTGCAATATTCACCCAGATGAACATGCTTACTTCATAATGTTGATATCCAACTGTATAATTCCACTGTTTGGTCTGATGTACCATACACAGTCTGCGTTGTTTGGGTAGTTTCGTGGATAGTTGGGGCTGTCAAAGTGGCCTGTGGGGTTGTCCAGGAGGCCACCACAGCTAGGTGCTGAAGAGACATAACATTTCTGATCAATTCAAAATCAAGTACTGCAAATTAAAACACGGACACAGATTAAAACATGTTGTATGTTACTGGTCAAGATGTGTGGTGACAGTGAGTCATTTGCTCATAGGGTTCATATACTTCAACACATTATTATATCAGTGACAGCTGAAATGAGTTACATGCTTGACAAAAAGCATCATCAGTAAGACAGGCATATTGATGACCAACATTTGATCAGAAGTCACATATCAGAAGCTTGAGAAAGAATGAGACTGACCAAAATTCCTCCTAAAGAATAAAGACAAATATATTCTATGTGTTTTAAATGGATACACTGTGAAAATAAAGTTGGAAGAATGTGTGAGAGAGAATGTCGGCTGTAAGACGCCAAAAAGCGCCGGCTGTAACATCTGTTGAGCAACGATACCAATGCCTGCTGTAAGACGCCGAGGCCAAGTTGAAGGCCAGAAATAATAGTCAAAGCGTCAGGTGGTGGGCCGTAAGACGCCGAGGCCAAGTTGAAGGCCAGAAATAATAGTCAAAGCGTCAGGCGGTGGGCCGTAAGACGCCGAGGCCAAGTTGAAGGCTAGAAATAATAGTCAAAGCATCAGGTGGTGGGCCGTAAGACGCCGAGGCCAAGTTGAAGGCTAGAAATAATAGTCAAAGCGTCAGGTGGTGGGCCGTAAGACGCCGAGGCCAAGTTGAAGGCCAGAAATAATAGTCAAAGTGTCAGGTGGTGGGTCGTAAGACGCCGAGGCCAAGTTGAAGGCTAGAAATAATAGTCAAAGCGCCGGCTTCCTGACTGGTCGATCAGGAAGAAGATGTCTGCTTCATATGTTTGTACACAGCCTGGAAAGGAAATAGTTTTTTCTCCACACATTCTTTCTTTCACTATAGACGCTTTTAACTTGACAACAAAAACATTTGAAATGTAACCCCAGCTCACTTCCTGTTACAGTGTTTGCTATGGACAGAAACAAAGAAGAAGGAGCAGAGCAGGACTGAGGGCTGTAGTGCTGTGGGAGCGCACAGAGATGGGCAGTATTTGAAATACATGTATTTAAAATACGTATTTTGTCATTTGTATTTGGCTGGACAGGGAAAAATAAGATCTAATTTGTATCAAAATACTTTCAGACCATGTATTTTGTGTACCTATTTTAAGTACATAAAATATGTTTTATTCGCAAATTGACACATTTTAAACATTGGTTTAAACCGTGGAATAAAAAAAACGCAATGTGAGATGTCACTTCTACTCCGCCTCTGATTGGCTGATTGGCTCAGAACAAACTCAACCACAAATCAGAGGCAGAGTAGGATGAGTCTTGAGTCGGACTTCACATCACTTCTTCGTCTCAACTAGTACTAGCCACACGATTAGCAAGTTCCACTCACCATGAAAGCCATACTGCAGCAACTTCAAGTACCATGGTTACATGCTACTGAAAAGTCACCTTTTGTGGTGGAATAAATCATGTTGCTGGATTTCTATATTGTTAAATAAAGATTATAATACTGTATGTGACAATTTCCTGAATAGGCAGAGCACTTGATTGGCTCGCGCAGCGGTAGCTCAGCCGCTGTGCGGCCTCACCCGCCCTGCAGGTCGCATATGCAGCTCAGCTGCTGCGTGGCCTCGCCTGCTGTATTGGCATACGCAGCGGACGATTGCTCAACTTCGCATGCCTATGACATCATCAGTGATGTCATAAGATGATTTTAGTCAATAATGATGTCACTGATGACATCAATGATGATGTCATAGCCATTGTGACATCATCAGTGGGACAACAGTTTAAACAAAGTCCACTTTCTCCCTTTCATATGATGATGATGGTGGATGTGAAGTTGTTTAAAGGGGACCTACTATGTTTTTTCTAGATTTCAGTTATATATATGTAGGCTATAAACTATTATGATGTCAGATATCTATATGGCTAAACATGATCAACTTGAGGTTAACATGTAGAAATGCTGCCTATAGACAAGTTTCCTGGGCACTTCCGGTTTGCTTCCGGACTCGGCCGCGATCGTGTCTGTCGGTTCCGGTGTTTGTGAATACGGAGAAGCGTAACGTACTACCGTAGTAGCCATAGCGACCGCCGAAAAAATGCAAACTTGGGATCATTCTGCGAGTCTCCTATCTAATGAAAGAGTGTCTATCCCACACCCGTTGACAGTGGACACATGGGAAGATAATATGTGTAAATGGCCGAACGTAACTACAGGCAGGATTATAGCGTATTTTGAGGAATCAATGGTGGTGGACGGCAACGCGATGAACAATCTCAAAAGCTCCGAAGCATACCAATATCTCCACAGCAACAAAGTAGGTTGGGTATGTTGTAACGCTATGTATTTCATCAAATTACCCCCGTTGTGAATGAATATTACGGCTATTATTCCAGTGTTGTCATTAAGAGGCCGATTTCGCAGCAAGAATATTTAATTGGTCGGCACGTCGTTCTCGGACGCTTTCGTTATTGAAACAGACAACATGCATGCACACTACTACTGTAGCCTATCTATCTGCATTTGCAGACATTCATGAACCCATATCTTCTGGACATTGCCTTGATGAAAAAACAACGCAGCTAAAAGTAATAAGTGCGACAGTGTCAGTGCAGAGTGCAGACAGCGCACAACTTGAATCTCCAGCAATAGGCTACGCACCTTAATCTCTCCCACTCCACACCTGGCACCTGCGTCAGCTCTCCTGCACTCGTTCTCGGCTCGCATGTGGCTTTATTGGTGGTAAGCATTTTGATTCATCTCCTCATCATACGAGCATCGGGCAACAAGCGCGAGCCATTGATTGATTGATTGATTCGCCCGAGTAGGTAAAAAGGCTTTTTACCTCCGCTAAATTGACAGCCTAAAAGTCGGGTTTTTTTTGCTTTTGACGGCGGCAGGCACGCTTCTGTTTCTTTCCTGCCATCTTGCTGGCCTCGGCTAAAGTAGGCTACTTGTTGCATGATCTCGATTAAAAAAAGGACTGGCCTAGCAAGGGATGTCTGTTTTGACATTTCGGTTTCCTCCTGTGTGTTTCCTCACAGCGGGTCCAGCGCTGGCCGGCGGGACTGATGCTGCTTGTTGTGCAGCTTTTAAACGGCGCTCTACAGTAAAGAAAGCGTCTGCTATATTTTTCTTTTTCACCAACACTCAACATACAGGGGGCGGAAAACATATGATGTAATAAGTCTCTATTTAAGTCGTAGCTTATTGGCAACATCAGGCTGCTGTGGACGCTATGTGGACTTAACCGGAAGCCGGGGACATATAAGGCTGCTATGGCGCCGCCCTAGGCCAGCGCTGGGAAACTTGTCTATAGACCTTATTCGATTGACGTCACTCACGTATTGGCACGCCCACCGCCGCCATATTGTCGACATTACGCAGCAGCTCTCAAGTGACAGCCCATGTGGAGCAGCGTTTATAGGAAGCTAGCCGCTGTTAGCGTTACCTGTATCTTTCCAATTGTGTTCGGATGGTGACCTGCGTTAGGCATGGCTGTAGTAATGACAGCAATAAAGTCCCCGTGGTTTGTTTCTCTCTCTACCGTCCTCAGACGTGAAGGGAGCGAGACTGAGGATACGTCAGCAGCACAGGAGATGTGTGTGGATAGTTGGAAGAGACAGGTGAAACTTTCTGACAGCTCCTCACAGCAAAGTCTGTTCACCTCATTCTTTTGTTTATTTATTACAGGCATTAACGGCTGCCGTCGGCAGCATACAAATAACAACTGTGGGGGTTTAATTGCTGTCATTACCATCGCTATTTTGTAATGGAACAGAAACCACAATAAGGCTGTTACTAGTTGTCAGCTGCAGCGCTGTGTGCGCGCAGGACGGTATGTCAACAATATGGCGCCGTCCAGGGTTAGCGAAAAAGGTCTATACTGTAAGTCAAAAGCCCTCACAGAAGGCCAGGGGCGTCATGCAAGCCAAACGTTTGAGGGGCCGACATTCGGTGGTGACCAAAGGTCCCCGGCTAAAACATTTCTGTGGCGACCTAAGATCTGAATAGATCTGCACTGATTAAATCAGTCTGCCCAGATAAAGTGTGCTGAATCCACTCATGATTGATTGATTTATTTATCAATGGGTCCATTTAGCTATTTCTAAAATGTTGGCTATTTGAAGCCAGATTTAGAGGAATATCTCATTTTATATTAACATTAGGATTAGACTGTTGTGATGTCATTATACAGTTTTAAACATCAATATTTTGCTCCTTTTCTCATTAGGGTAAATAATACTGTATATTTATTTAGAGATTTTGGTCAAATACTTGTGCTTTTATGGTTATTAGCTTAGTCACTCACTTCTACACTAGCTTCTAGACTGCTGCCACTTTTCTTGAAATAGCTCAATCTTGCTTCACCTAAAATGTTATTCACATAAAAACACTATATCCACAAGAACTGCATAATATTATTGACCTGGATACATCAAATGGAATTCAGTGTTTTTCTAACTAGTATAACCTGTGATCAAAACTAACAGCTCACTGCCATAACAGCTCTGGCTAACATTACAATGCTAACTTTAGCTGCATGGTAGATACAAGTAAGCCAACTAACTTGCTATGCAAACTATGCCTATAATAACTAACAGCATTTCATTTGTATCTTTCATAGTCTGGGCAACAGTTCCCTCTGTCTTCACAGCCAGTGGCACAAGAGCAGTTCCCAACCTGCTAGCTACATATCTCTGCAGGAACCTGCTGCAGTTACAGTGAGAACAGACACAACAATTCTCCATTTCCACCATGTAAATAAGAGTGTCTAGGTTCACATGGGATGTTTTGTTGTTGGTCTTTTTGCAGAGTTTGTTAAAGAGCATCGAAATGGTGAAATGGTATTTTGTCATAATCACAGTGAATTACCCACGACACGGTACTGGGCATTAAATCCTTGGTAGGTGGTGCTCCCATCACTTCTGAAGCGCACGGTCATGTTATAACTGGTGGAGTAAAGGGTGGAGGTCTGCCCATCACATAGCTTTCTCAGAAGCCTGTCACTGGTGATGCTGGGGCCATCATAGACAGAGATGCTATCGGAACAGCTGCGATCAAGCCTGTGATCAGAGCATAAGAAGTACAGAGGGTGAAGTTCAAGCAGCACAGACAACACAGAAACAGTAGCAGTTACTGTGGGGATTCCATGAGAGCATGGAAACTTCACTGTCATCTTACTTCACAGGTATCATTCATCTTATGATGTGAACCAGGTGGTGAATGACACACAACTCCTTTCATCACTCGAGGAGGTGAGAAAAAAGAGGATCAACAAGTTACAGAAGACAGTCTGAACTGCTGCTCTTATCGTATCTCTCTTAGAACAAATCCTCATTTGCCATCACAGAAACAAGTCCTGTAATCCTGAACTTACACTAAATCCCAACTCATTGTAATTGTGTGTCCTATGATTGCAATTCTCTTAAACATCATCATTAATTATAGTGTGAAACTACAGGAACTATGCACAACTAACTGTACAGAAGCATCAGAACTGTCAAAATATGGTTATTTTAAGACAATAAAAGAATAATTTGCTTTCAATTCAAAGGGCCAAGATGGAGGCATTGATGACAGCAGTGGTGACATGATTCCTGAGTTTTTGGGCCGAGGTCACAGAGCATGTCAGCAGAGACATTCATGTCATCAGCAGGGTTCATTAAAGGGGCTGTACGTGATCTTTTAAATAAGACACAGTGTTATAGCTCTACATTTCCACAGCCATCACTGATATAGAGTGTTTGGACAGTAACATGTGTCTCCCAGTCCCTCCGCTCTGTCAACAGAAAAGACATTTGTCGAATCCTCTCTCCTGATTGGATAAAAGTGGGAACGGGATAGCAGAAAATGTATTTTCTGTATACTGCAGAGTGGAGGAGCCATGTTACTGACCAAACACTCTATCGCTGTGTCTGAAACGCAGGGAAGCTGCCTATATAGGTGGCATTTCTAGGTAAGAATTGTTGTAATTAGGCTGAAAAAGTGTCTGTAAAAATATGAATGGTGAACGGAGACAGACGTTACTCTTTTTGATCCCAAGAAAGTCACAGTTTGTCCTGAAACTGAAACGTAAGGTTTAGTTTTGTCAATCGACTACATCTGTTGTGTCGCACATTATACGTCACACCATCAACAACATGGACGGGCGGGAGAGACGTCACCTACGCGACTGGTGGTGCGTAGTCTTTCTGATTTATAACTTATAGCGCCACAGTTTTACCACAAAGTGTGACTTTCTCAACTTGCAGAGTTCTCTTTTACATCGACAAACATGATATGTGATGTGTACCCCGTGGCACAATTCAAAATGAGTCACGTCTATCTCCGTTCACCACCATTATTTTCTCAGACGCTGGTACGCTGAGAGAGGCAGGAAGTGACGTTCACTTTGGCTCCCTATACAGGAGTGAGCCCAAAGCAAGACATTGAATACATGTTGAACATTTGAGCCATGCAAGGCTGAACTAGAAAGGTGGAGGCTGGAGTGGTGGAGGCAAAGCTTGCCAGAAGCAGCAGCAGCAGCAGCGATGTGTGGCAGCATAGGTGAAGCAAAGATGGGTTGAGTTCAGCCCTGACAACACGTAGCAAACAAACCGTTTAAACGAAAACGACGATGCTTTTAACACCCTGTTGTGTGACGCAAGCATTGCACCTATCTGTTCGATCCACTGTGCCTCTTAAAACCGCAGGGTTTATAGAAACCTGGCTGCTGATTGGGTAACACCTCTGACACACCCACCAAACAAGAGACAACGTACCTCAAAGCACCGTTACACACCATTTCGAGTAAACACCAACCCGAAAACCGTAGCACACGGTGCACACCGTTTGGCAGATTGAAGATACCCCAGTGTAAAAGGAGGCCATTATTTAAATTGGCACCCTGTTGTGAGAATAGCACTGATTGGTGAATGATTAAACACTGGTCCAATCAGTGGCTGTCAGCTGATTACAGCTGGGGCGCAGGCCTATGACTTCTGTGTCCTGCATGAACTAACGCAATGCTTCATTTTTAGGCCAGGTTCTGAGCTGTCCTAAAGTTCTCACACACACACACGCACGCACGCACGCACACGCACACGCACACACACACACACACACACACACACACACACTTCTATCCAAATCCTAAATGCCTTTGAGATAAGACAAAGGTCCTAATTATAGTTAACTGGTCCTACCTGGTTCTGACTTTTCTAAAGTCAGGATTTCACACTTTGTACGTTTCTGCAATATTCACCCAGATGAACATGCTTACTTCACAATGTTGATATCCAGCTGTATAATTCCACTGTTTGGTATGATCTCCCATACACAGTCTGCGTTGTTTGGGTAGTTTCCTGGATAGTTGGGGCTGTGAAAGTGGCCTGTGGGGTTGTCCAGGAGGCCACCACAGCTGGGTGCTGAAGAGACATAACATTTCTGATCAATTCAAAATCAAGTACTGGAAATTAAAACACGGACACAGATTAAAACATGTTGTATGTTACTGGTCAAGATGTGTGGTGTGACAGTGAGTCATTTGCTCATAGGGTTCGTATACTTCAACACATTATTATATCAGCCACAGCTGAAATGAGTTACACCCTTGACAAAAAGCATCATCAGTAAGACAGGCATATTGATGACCAACATTTGATCAGAAGTCACAAATCAGAAGCTTGAGAAAGAATGAGACTGACCAAAATTCCTCCTAAAGAATAAAGACAAATATATTCTATGTGTTTTAAATGGATACACTGTGAAAATAAAGTTGGAAGAATGTGTGAGAGAGACTGTCGGCTGTAAGACGCCAAAAAGCGCCGGCTGTAACATCTGTTGAGCAACGATACCAACGCCTGCTGTAAGACGCCGAGGCCAAGTTGAAGGCCAGAAATAATAGTCAAAGCGTCAGGTGGTGGGCCGTAAGACGCCGAGGCCAAGTTGAAGGCCAGAAATAATAGTCAAAGCGTCAGGCGGTGGGCCGTAAGACGCCGAGGCCAAGTTGAAGGCCAGAAATAATCGTCAAAGCGCCGGCTTCCTGACTGGTCGATCAGGAAGAAGATGTCTGCTTCATATGTTTGTACACAGCCTGGAAAGGAAATAGTTTTTTCTCCACACATTCTTTCTTTCACTATAGACGCTTTTAACTTGACAACAAAAACATTTGAAATGTAACCCCAGCTCACTTCCTGTTACAGTGTTTGCTATGGACAGAAACAAAGAAGAAGGAGCAGAGCAGGACTGAGGGCTGTAGTGCACAGGTGGTGTTGTGTTATGTTGTTTTGTTGAAATGTTAATAAATGGGAGCTTCCTCAAACAGCCATCTCTTTCCCGACAATCCCCTCTGTGCATGAACCCTTACATATGGTAATTAAACATTAAAACACAAAAAAAAAAAAAAAAAAAAAACCATTAAAACACCCGCGGCTTATAGTCCGGTGCGGCTTATATATGTAAAAAACAGTCAACTTTGCAGGTGCGGCTTATACTCCGGTGCGGCTTATAGTGCGGAATTTACGGTACATAAAATATGTTTTATTCGCAAATTGACACATTTTAAACATTGGTTTAAACCGTGGAATAAAAAAAACGCAATGTGAGATGTCACTTCTACTCCGCCTCTGATTGGCTGATTGGCTCAGAACAAACTCAACCACAAATCAGAGGCAGAGTAGGATGAGTCTTGAGTCGGACTTCACATCACTTCTTCGTCTAAACTAGTACTAGCCACACGATTAGCAAGTTCCACTCACCATGAAAGCCATACTGCAGCAACTTTAAGTACCATGGTTACATGCTACTGAAAAGTCACCTTTTGTGGTGGAATAAATCATGTTGCTGGATTTCTATATTGTTAAATAAAGACTATAATACTGTATGTGACAATTTACTGACTAGGCAGAGCACTTGATTGGCTCGCGCAGCGGTAGCTCAGCCGCTGTGCGGCCTCACCCGCCCTGCAGGTCGCAAACGCAGCTCAGCTGCTGCGTGGCCTCGCCTGCTGTATTGGCATACGCAGCGCACGATTGCTCAACCTCGCATGCCTATGACATCATCAGTGATGTCATAAGATGATTTTAGTCAATAATGATGTCACTGATGACATCAATGATGATGTCATAGCCATTGTGACATCATCAGTGGGACAACAATTTAAACAAAGTCCACTGTCTCCCTTTCATATGATGATGATGGTGGATGTGAAGTTGTTTAACACATTCAGTGCCAGCGACGCCATATGGCGTCATTAGAAATTTACCGTACAGTGCCAGCGACGCCAAATGGCGTCATAACTCGATTTTTTTTTTTTGACGGGGGGGGTGTCGATCTATGCCTCTTACATCGCCTCTTACAATATTCAGAGGTATTGAATGTGTCTAACCTATTTTACAGAACCCTTAGGTGGCGACAGCGCTCTCCAGATGAGAGAACGTGGAGTGAAACACACAGAAGAAGTCATTGGGGGGAAGGAAATCGCATCGCATCCGTCCGTATGCAGCGGCTTCATTGAAGCAACGTTTAGCTGTGCCCCTGCAGCAGCCAATCTGCTATCACAATTGAGCACCTCGATGTCCGCTGCAACAGCCTCCGTGTCCGCTGCAACACATGATCAGCCGTGGATTTGTTATTATTCTCAACTCGAAGCATGGGAGCTGGTACACGCGGCTGTAAAAAAGCAGGATCTAGCTGACTTTTTCAGTGCTGAGCACAGGCAGAGAAAACGAGAAAACAGCAGAGCAGAGAGACACTCCTCCCACAACGGGGGGGGGGGGGGGGAGGAGGAGGGGGGGAGGTGGGCACGCAGAGCCAAGTACACAACACAGACCCAGACAGCAGGACAGGGTTGGCAAACGCAAGCCAGAATATCCGATGCCCACCAGCAGCAAAAGATCAGCAAGAAGCTGCAACCAGCAGCGCATGCAGGCGCCAGCGCTGCTGGTTTCAGCTAAAAATATTATTCTTCCAAACAAAATTCCCTTGCCTTCACTGTTTTATTGAAGGAAATTATTTTTGAGGTGTGACTACATCAGAAAATTAGCTTCAGAGTCAGTGATGTGCTTGAAATGTTTAATTTCACAAAAGGCTCATTATCTCAGCTCGTAGAAAAAAAGCTCTGTTTTTCGTTCGATCAAGCTATCTTCTCCGGCTCATAACTAAAGAACGGAAAATGGGATCAATAAACTTTTTTTTGCAGGTGATAGAAGAGAGTCTCATCGTTATTTGTGCGTGTTCAGTGTTTACATAGTAATTATTAAAGAAATTATATGACTGTTTTAAAATGCATTGCGGCCTATGTGGCACAGCAAGCAACCTTTTGCCCAAGGGCCGTGGCACTGAAAGTGTTAAAGGGGACCTACTATGTTTTTTTCTAGATTTCAGTTATATATGTATAAACTATTATGATGTCAGATATCTATATGGCTAAACATGATCAACTTGAGGTTAACATGTAGAAATGCTGCCTATACTGTAAGTCAAAAGCCCTCACAGAAGGCCAGGGGCGTCATGCAAGCCAAACTTCTGAGGGGCCGACATTTGTTGGTGACCAAAGGTCCCCGGCTAAAACATTTCTGTGGCGACCTAAGATCTGAATAGATCTGCACTGATTGAATCAGTCTGCCCAGATAAAGTGTGCTGAATCCACTCATGATTGATTTATTTATTTATCAATGCGTCCATTTAGCTATTTCTAAAATGTTGGCTATTTGAAGCCAGATTTAGAGGAATATCTCATTTTATATTAACATTAGGATTAGACTGTTGTGATGTCATTATACAGTTTTAAACATCAATATTTTGCTCCTTTTCTCATTAGGGTAAATAATACTGTATATTTATTTAGAGATTTTGGTCAAATACTTGTGCTTTTATGGTTATTAGCTTAGTCACTCACTTCTACACTATAGCTTCTAGACTGCTGCCACTTTTCTTGAAATAGCTCAATCTTGCTTCACCTAAAATGTTATTCACATAAAAAGACTATATCCACAAGAACTGCAGAATATTATTGACCTGGATACATCAAATGGAATTCAGTGTTTTTCTAACTACAGTATAACCTGTGATCAAAACTAACAGCTCACTGCAATAACAGCTCTGGCTAACATTACAATGCTAACTTTAGCTGCATGGTAGATACAAGTAAGCCAACTAACTTGCTATGCAAACTATGCTTATAATAACTAACAGCATTTCATTTGTATCTTTCATAGTCTGGACAACAGTTCCCTCTGTCTTCACAGCCAGTGGCACAAGAGCAGTTCCCAACCTGCTAGCTACATATCTCTGCAGGAACCTGCTGCAGTTACAGTGAGAACAGACACAACAATTCTCCATTTCCACCATGTAAATAAGAATGTCTAGGTTCACATGGGACGTTTTGTTGTTGGTCTTTTTGCAGAGTTTGTTAAAGAGCATCGAAATGGTGAAATTATATTTTGTCATAATCACAGTGACTTACCCAGGACACGGTACTGGGCATTAAATCCTTGGTAGTTGAAGCTCCTGTCACTTCTGAAGTGCACAGTCATGTTATAACTGATGGAGTAAAGGGTGGAGGTCTGCCCATTACACAGCTTTCTCAGAAGCCTGTCACTGGTGATGCTGGGGCCATCATAGACAGAGATGCTATCGGAACAGTTGCCATCAAGCCTGTGATCAGAGCATAAGAAGTACAGAGGGTGAAGTTCAAGCAGCACAGACAACACAGAAACAGTAGCAGTGACTGTGGGGATTCCATGAGAGCATGGAAACTTCACTGTCATCTTACTTCACAGGTATCATTCATCTTATGATGTGAACCAGGTGGTGAATGACACACAACTCCTTTCATCATTCGAGGAGGAGAGAAAAAAGAGGATCAACACGTTACAGAAGACAGTCTGAACTGCTGCTCTTATCGTATCTCTCTTAGAACAAATCCTCATTTGCCATCACAGAAACAAGTCCTGTAATCCTGACCTTACACTAAATCCCAACTCATTGTAATTGTGGGTCTATGATTGCAATTCTCTTAAACATCATCATTCATTATAGTGTGAAACTACAGGAACTATGCAGAACTAACTGTACAGAAGCATCAGAACTGTCAAAATATGGTTATTTTAAGACAAGAAAAGAATAATTTGCTTTCAATTCAAAGGGCCAAGATGGAGGCATTGATGACAGCAGTGGTGACATGATTCCTGAGTTTTTGGGATTTTTTAAATAAGACACAGTGTTATAGCTCTACATTTCCACAGCCATCACTGATATAGAGTGTTTGGTCAGTAACATGTGTCTCCCAGTCCCTCCGCTCTGTCAACAGAAAAGACATTTGTCGATCCTCTCTCCTGATTGGATAAAAGTGGGAACGGGATAGCAGAAAATGTATTTTCTGTATACTGCAGAGTGGAGGAGCCATGTTACTGACCAAACACTCTATCGCTGTGTCTGAAACGCAGGGAAGCTGCCTATATAGGTGGCATTTCTAGGTAAGAATTGTTGTAATTAGGCTGAAAAAGTGTCTGTAAAAATATGAATGGTGAACGGAGACAGACGTTACTCTTTTTGATCCCAAGAAAGTCACAGTTTGTCCTGAAACTGAAACGTAAGGTTTAGTTTTGTCAATCGACTACATCTGTCGTGTCGCACATTATACGTCACACCATCAACAACATGGACGGGCGGGAGAGACGTCACCTACGCGACTGGTGGTGCGTAGTCTTTCTGATTTATAACTTATAGCGCCACAGTTTTACCACAAAGTGTGACTTTCTCAACTTGCAGAGTTCTCTTTTACATCGACAAACATGATATGTGATGTGTACCCCGTGGCACAATTCAAAATGAGTCACGTCTATCTCCGTTCACCACCATTATTTTCTCAGACGCTGGTACGCTGAGAGAGGCAGGAAGTGACGTTCACTTTGGCTCCCTATACAGGAGTGAGCCCAAAGCAAGACATTGAATACATGTTGAACATTTGAGCCATGCAAGGCTGAACTAGAAAGGTGGAGGCTGGAGTGGTGGAGGCAAAGCTTGCCAGAAGCAGCAGCAGCAGCGATGTGTGGCAGCATACAGTAGGTGAAGCAAAGATGGGTTGAGTTCAGCCCTGACAACACGTAGCAAACAAACCGTTTAAACGAAAACGACGGTGCTTTGAACACCTTGTTGTGTGACGCAAGCATTGCACCTATCTGTTGGATCCACTGTGCCTCTTAAAACCGCAGGGTTGATAGACACCTGGCTGCTGATTGGGTAACACCTCTGACACGCCCACCAAACAAGCACCGTTATACACCATTTCGAGTAAACACCAACCCGAAAACCGTAGCACACGGTGCACACCGTTTCGCAGATTGAAGATACCCCAGTGTAAAAGGAGGCCATTATTTAAATTGGCACCCTGTTGTGAGAATAACACTGATTGGTGAATGATTAAACACTGGTCCAATCAGTGGCTGTCAGCTGATTACAGCTGGGGCGCAGGCCTATGACTTCTGTGTCCTGCATGAACTAACGCTCATTTTTAGGCCAGGTTCTGAGCTGTCCTAAAGTTCTCACACACACGCACACACACACACGCGCGCACGCACTCGCACACGCACACGCACACGCACACGCACACGCACACGCACACACACACACACACACACACACACACACACACACACACACACACCCTTCTGTAGTATCCAAATCCTAAATGCCTTTGAGATAAGACAAAGGTCCTAATTATAGTTAACTGGTCCTACCTGGTTCTGTCAGGGCAAAAGTCTACTTTTCTAAAGTCAGGATTTCACACTTTGTACGTTTCTGCAATATTCACCCAGATGAACATGCTTACTTCACGTTTTGGATATCCAGCTGTATAATTCCACTGTTTGGTCTGATGTACCATACACAGTGTGTGTTGTTTGGGTAGTTTCCTGGATAGTTGGGGCTGTCAAAGTGGCCTGTGGGGTTGTCCAGGAGGCCACCACAGCTGGGTGCATCTGAAGAGACATAACATTTCTGATCAATTCAAAATCAAGTACTGGAAATTAAAAGACGGACACAGATTAAAACATGTTGTATGTTACTGGTCAAGACGTGTGGTGTGACAGTGAGTCATTTGCTCATAGGGTTCATATACTTCAACACATTATTATATCAGCCACAGCTGAAATGAGTTACACGCTTGACAAAAAGCATCATCAGTAAGACAGGCATATTGATGACCAACATATAGACGCTTTTAACTTGACAACAAAAACATTTGAAATGTAACCCCAGCTCACTTCCTGTTACAGTGTTTGCTATGGACAGAAACAAAGAAGAAGGAGCAGAGCAGGACTGAGGGCTGTAGTGCTGTGGGAGCGCACAGAGATGGGCAGTATTTTAAATACATGTATTTAAAATACGTATTTGAAATACATTTTTGTATTTTGTCATTTGTATTTGGCTGGACAGGGAAAAATAAGATCTAATTTGTATCAAAATACTTTCAGACCATGTATTTTGTGTATTTTAAGTACATAAAATATGTTTTATTCGCAAATTGACACATTAAAAAATTGGTTTAAACCGTGGAATAAAAAAAACGCAATGTGAGATGTCACTTCTACTCCGCCTCTGATTGGCTGATTGGCTCAGAACAAACTCAACCACAAATCAGAGGCAGAGTAGGGTGAGTCTTTTTTTTTTTTAATTATTTTATTCACGATTTTCAATTTTACAGCAGTGAATGCAACCAAAAGACATACAATGTGAAAACAGATTGACACGACACAACCTCAAGTGTCACCCAGACAAACAAAAAACAAAAACAAAACGACAGGACATTAAAACAGGACACATAGCTGGCTGGCTGCCAGTCTGTCAAGGTTATCCCAGTAGCGACCTATTTAAACATAATCCATTAAATAAATCCAATAACACAATATCACACCCACTCCACCATGTATTTAAACAGGAAACAGTCTATGAAAATTAAATGACTATATAAAAATAAAAATTAAACTTAAATATTACAGTATGTCAAAAAAGGCCCCCAAGTTTCTTGGAATCTGCTGTGTGTATTTGGCTTATAGAAGCGTAGCTTTTCCATTTGTATAATGTGCAACATCTCATTAAGCCATCGTTTAAAGCAGGGTGGAGTGGTAGACTTCCAAGTCAAGAGAATAAGTTTCTTAGCCACCATCATACCTAGTTGCAGAGCCATCTGTGTCTCATGTGGAAGCTCAAAAGTCTCCACCGAACATCCAAATATGGCCACATTGTGGTGTGGCTGAATGTTCCTAGAGTAGGCCTTTGAGAAACACTCAAAAACTGAGGACCAAAAAATGTTTAAAACAGGACAAAACCAAAAAAGATGTGCCAGTGATCCTTCAGCAGCACAACACTTGTCACATTCAGGGGAGACTGATGGAAAAATGCGGTGCAACCGTGTTTTTGAAAAATGCAGCCTGTGCATCACTTTGTACTGAATTAACCTGTAACGTGAATTGATGGAACACCGGTGAACACAGGACATTGCATCTCCCCAAAACTCTGCAGTTATCTCTGAATTTAAGTCACTGGCCCAAGCCTCTCTGATATGATCTGAAGACACTGAGGTAGTGAAACAGTCCACAAATTTTGATACTAACTGCTTAGAGTCAGGAGAAAGCAAAAGGTTTTCCAAAAAAGGATAAGTAATAAGAGTGGTTTCAAAGTTTGGACACTTTTCTTTAACATAATGTCTAACCTGAAGGTATCGAAAGAAATGCGTATTTGGAAGGTTGAACTTAGACCTTAATTGAGAAAGGGTAGGGTGAGTCTTGAGTCGGACTTCACATCACTTCTTCGTCTAAACTAGTACTAGCCACAGGATTAGCAAGTTCCACTCACCATGAAGCCATACTGCAGCAACTTTAAGTACCATGGTTACATGCTACTGAAAAGACACCTTTTGTGGTGGAATAAATCATGTTGCTGGATTTCTATATTGTTAAATAAAGACTATAATACTGTATGTGACAATTTACTGACTAGGCAGAGCACTTGATTGGCTCGCGCAGCGGTAGCTCAGCCGCTGTGCGGCCTCACCCGCCCTGCAGGTCGCATACGCAGCTCAGCTGCTGCGTGGCCTCGCCTGCTGTATTGGCATACGCAGCGGACGATTGCTCAACTTCGCATGCCTATGACATCATCAGTGATGTCATAAGATGATTTTAGTCAATAATGATGTCACTGATGACATCAATGATGATGTCATAACCATTGTGACATCATCAGTGGGACAACAATTTAAACAAAGTCCACTGTCCCTTTCATATGATGATGATGGTGGATGTGAAGTTGTTTAAAGGGGACCTACTCTGTTTTTTTCTAGATTTCAGTTATATATGTATAAACTATTATGATGTCAGATATCTATATGGCTAAACATGATCAACTTGAGGTTAACATGTAGAAATGCTGCCTATACTGTAAGTCAAAAGCCCTCAGAGATGGCCAGGGGCGTCATGCAAGCCAAACTTCTGAGGCGCCGACATTCGGCGGTGACCAAAGGTCCCCGGCTAAAACATTTCTGTGGCGACCTAAGATCTGAATAGATCTGCACTGATTAAATCAGTCTGCCCAGATAAAGTGTGCTGAATCCACTCATGATTGATTGATTTATTTATCAATGGGTCCATTTAGCTATTTCTAAAATGTTGGCTATTTGAAGCCAGATTTAGAGGAATATCTCATTTTATATTAACATTAGGATTAGACTGTTGTGATGTCATTATACAGTTTTAAACATCAATATTTTGCTCCTTTTCTCATTAGGGTAAATAATACTGTATATTTATTTAGAGATTTTGGTCAAATACTTGTGCTTTTATGGTTATTAGCTTAGTCACTCACTTCTACACTATAGCTTCTAGACTGCTGCCACTTTTCTTGAAATAGCTCAATCTTGCTTCACCTAAAATGTTATTCACATAAAAACACTATATCCACAAGAACTGCATAATATTATTGACCTGGATACATCAAATGGAATTCAGTGTTTTTCTAACTACAGTATAACCTGTGATCAAAACTAACAGCTCACTGCCATAACAGCTCTGGCTAACATTACAATGCTAAATTTAGCTGCATGGCAGATACAAGTAAGCCAACTAACTTGCTATGCAAACTATGCCTATAATAACTAACAGCATTTCATTTGTATCTTTCATAGTCTGGACAACAGTTCCCTCTGTCTTCACAGCCAGTGGTACAAGAGCAGTTCCCAACCTGCTAGCTACATATCTCTGCAGGAACCTGCTGCAGTTACAGTGAGAACAGACACAACAATTCTCCATTTCCACCATGTAAATAAGAGTGTCTAGGTTCACATGGGACGTTTTGTTGTTGGTCTTTTTGCAGAGTTTGTTAAAGAGCATCGAAATGGTGAAATTATATTTTGTCATAATCACAGTGACTTACCCACGACACGGTACTGGGCATTAAATCCTTGGTAGGTGGCGCTATGGTCACTTATGAAGCGCACAGTCATGTTATAACTGGTGGAGTAAAGGGTGGAGGTGTCCCCATTACACAGCTTTCTCAGAAGCCTGTCACTGCTGCTGGGGCCATCATAGACAGAGATGCTATCGAAACAGCTGCGTTCAAGCCTGTGATCAGAGCATAAGAAGTACAGAGAGTGAAGTTCAAGCAGCACAGACAACACAGAAACAGTAGCAGTGACTGTGGGGATTCCATGACAGCATGGAAACTTCACTGTCATCTTACTTCATAGGTATCATTCATCTTATGATGTGAACCAGGTGGTGAATGACACACAACTCCTTTCATCACTCGAGGAGGAGAGAAAAAAGAGGATCAACACGTTACAGAAGACAGTCTGAACTGCTGCTCTTATCGTATCTCTCTTAGAACAAATCCTCATTTGCCATCACAGAAACAAGTCCTGTAATCCTGACCTTACACTAAATCCCAACTCATTGTAATTGTGTGTCCTATGATTGTGTGATAGATTGATTTTATTGGGAAGCTCATCCTTGATAATCAATAGTCAATAATACACAAACAGTCATAGATGCTAAAAAAGGAATTCATTCATAAATAGGTCAGGCCTGTCGATGTAAAAAGTCTTATAAAAAGGTTCAAGTCCTGAAATAGGTTAAAATGTTTCATTCCTGAAGAATAAGTTAAGACAGTTAACATGTAATTCATGTGAGATCAATTGAAAACAAGGTAAAACAACTTTGGAAAAGTATAGTAATTACCTGCAGAGTCCGCAAGAGGGAGCTCTAGCCATTACCCACCTGTCTACGTTAATCTGTGATCTACCTGTAGAGTCTTGATGCCTGCGATCGATTAGTCATGTCTGCAAAAGTCCACAAGGGGGAGCTTCAGCCATCTTGCGCATTCTCAATGAAGCTACCATCAAAGAAACAGCTCTGTCTCCGTGTATCTCATTGAGTTTCCCCCTTTTCAGGTAAATTAGCATATTTACACTCTGAAACTGTGGAATATGTCTGCTAAATTGTTCATTTGTAGTTTGTGAATGTCCGGACCGAATGTTGATTGTTTTGGTAGCAGTATTTCGTTTCTATTTGTTATTTGCTTTTCTGGGTAGCAGCTAGCTAATAGCTAATAGCTAAAGTGCATTCTTTCAGTGCCAGCATGGAGCGTAACGTGACCATTATTGGTGCAATTTGCATTGCGTGCGTTCGCGTTTGATTAGGGTTAGCTTAGTGAAACACATGATACAGAGTGTAAAGTTGCTAATCTTAGCAGTAGCTGGATTATATCTGGCAAGACTACATAATGTTTGTGTGTGATTAATCAGTGTTGCTAAAGCATTTGTATTCATTCTTGGAGTAACAATCTGTAAAAAGGAACAAGTTAATAGTAAAGAGACAAGACACATGGTAATGTTATATTGTTTATTTTTCAATACATAGAAGATTAGTTTGGTCATTGAAGTTTGTTTATTGATTTTCTTGAATACTTACCTGTGACATTTGATTTGACCTGTTAAAGAAAAAGAGTGAAATATTTGTACTTACCTGTTATTAAGAATGCACTTACCTGGTTACCTGTGAAAGAAAGAAGAAATTAGATTATTAGATTAAAGATTATTAGATTAAAGTTGACCTTGCAATCTGAGGAAATGCTGGATTATATCACGTTGAAAAGAATAATTGTACCTATGTAAATACTTATATTCTCAATGAAGCTACCATCAAAGAAACAGCTCTGTCTCCGTGTATCTCATTGAGTTTCCCCCTTTTCAGGGTGTAACATTTTGGAGGCCCCAGCGAGATTTATTGAATGTGACGAGGGCTAGCTGTCCCAGATAGACGTCCCCGATCATCATTCAACCTCACACATAGTCAACAGCAACGTGTGCCCGTCGACAGCAACATGTGCTAGTCAACAGCAACGTGTGCTAGTCAACAGCAGCGTGTGCTAGTCAACAGCAGCGTGTGCCCGTCAACAGCAGCGTGTGCCCGTCAACAGCAGCGTGTGCCCGTCAACAGCAGCGTGTGCCCGTCAACAGCAGCGTGTGCCCGTCAACAGCAGCGTGTGCCCGTCAACAGCAGCGTGTGACCGTCAACAGCAGCGTGTGTCCGGCAACAGCAGCGTGTGACCGTCAACAGCAGCGTGTGCCAGCCAATAGCTGCGTGAGTCATTCAACAGCGGTGTGTGGCCGTCAACAGCGGCGTGTCGCAGTACGTGACAGTCCAACAGTAGCGCATGGTAGTCCAGTGACAGTTAAGTGGCACCAACGTGGGGAACACTACAGACATTAGGAGTGTGACAAGGTCCACCCAGCATGAAAGGAGATTCTACATTGCATTAACATTGTACAGGCCAAAGTTACAATGGAGTCTTCAGACCTAGACAACTTGAAACTAGAAGTTTTACTTCGTTTCGAACTCAAGCTCTCACTAGTGCCTACTTCGCTGCGTACGCAGCATTATGGAAGACTGTCATTTTTGCTCCAAAAATTACTTTTACATTAAAACCTGACCACGCCCCTTTAGGTGACGTGGTGCCCCCCTGGGCTGACTGGGCCTCCCACCTCGCCCCCGTGACTACGTCACGGCCAGTCACCCCAGGGGCCGTCACTCTTCGCTTCTTCCAGCCAGTGTGAGGACGTCGTTTTCTTAAGCTCCGCGGTTAGCTCGAAAGTCAGCGCTCTTCAGAGTTTGGACAAATAGACTCGCTCCGGTTAATTTGCCCGCCTTCGAGAGGTTCGCGTGGACGAGATAAATCAGGATTCGGGGACCCGTTCCTGTTCTCTTCACCAGCGGCATCGGATCAAGTCATCCAAGCTAAGAGTATCTTCTTGCTAACTGTTGTTTTATAATACTGCCGCTGCGCAGTGCTTGTATCACTGTCGCCGTACAGTGCATGTATTGACGTTTCCCCGGCTGGGTTAACGTTTGTTTGGCTCGAGCGCAAGACTCAGGTCTGCACTCATAACTTTTAGCTAGGTTGCACACGTGCAGAATAGCTTGTACCGTTAAGCACTAGAACAACAGGCTAATTAGCACAGTTGTCACAGTTAGCTAGCTTGCATCCGTGCTTGTGCTGCTGTTGCTAGGTACTGTAGGCGCCAGCTACTAGCGTTAGCGCGCGCACGTTTCTCCGGCTGGAGTAACGTTAAATAGATAGCTAGCTAGTCGTCTCGTGCAGCTAGCAGCTAGCTTAGCACTCCAGCATCTTTACCGTTGCAAGCGACTGTAAACAGTCAGCTTACACGTTAAACTCCCGCTAATTCTTGTACAGTCGGCGGATCTTGTTGGCGGGTTAGCTCCGCTCTCTCGCACAATGAACCGGGCGGCTGACATGAGACAGAGGGAGACAGCCAAGAGCTGTGTTAGCTGTGAGGCTACTTTGGCGATCCAGGACCGCCACAGCCAGTGTGTGTTTTGCCTCGGGCACAACCATGCTAGCGACGCCCTGTTGAAGTCAGACTTCTGCCGGGCATGCGAGGGCTTTACCCTGGCCGTTTTACGGGAGAGAGCTATGCTCTTTGTCCAGGTGGGCCCGCGGCTTAGCCACGCACCTCCCGAGGGAGGCGCGTGCGGTGGGTCTGACCGCTCGGAGGAAGAGGAGTTACCTGAAGAGCAGGGCTCCCCGGTCCTACCCGAACGGCAGAGTTTGAACTGGGGGGACGAGCCCATCGACCCTGTGTTAGAACAGGGGGGGTTTTTCCCCTATGACCCCATCATTCCCCCCCAGAACGCCCCCCAAGAGGAGTTGTCTGGCGGGGAGGATTGGGACCGCGCGACCGCGACCACCTCTCTGTTAGGGACCCGTTCGGAGGCTAGCCTCAACGAGCCCTATCAGAAGCAGTTTCTGGGGGTAATGTCTAGGGCTGCAGCTAAGCTTGGCATCGCTCGGGCCGAAACACCTCCGCCCCTCGAATCAGTGCTGCGGGGTTGCTACTACCAGCCGCTCCAGGCACCACAGGCACCTCGCCCGAAGCCCCGGCTGCCGGTCTGTATAGACGTGGTTCGCGCGGTGCAGTCAGGATGGGAAAGGCCTCAGGAGGCCAAGCCGCTCTGCGCGGGCATGGCTCCGTGGTCGGCCTTAGAGGGGGCGGATAAACTCGCGTTAACCGCGATGCCTCCTATCGAGGACATGGTGGCCAGACACCTGGCCCCTAACTCCGCGAGGCCTGCTTTGCCCTCTAAAGCGTGCCAACTTACAGCCAAGTTGGCCGAAAAGGCGTACTTGGCGGCGGGGCAGTCCGCCGCCATGACCAACAACCTGGCCATTCTGCAGGGCTACCAGGCGGTGCTCCTGCGGGACATGCAAGGTGACCCTGCCCCCGAGCTGTTTACAGAGCTCAGGATGGCCACGGATTACGCCATGCGTATGGTGGACTGCCTGGCGCAGAACAGTGGGAAGGTCATGGCCTTCTCTGTTCTCACCCACCGCCACCTGTGGCTAAATCTTACCCAGCTCCCTGAGCAGGATAAGAGGAGGCTGCTGGGGGCTCAGATCTCCCCGGGGGGCCTGTTCGGCTCCTCCGTGGAAGACTTGGCCCAGCGGTTGGAGACGACTAAGAGGGACTCGGCGGCGGTCCGCTCCTTCTTGCCCAAGCGGGCGAAGGGGGAGGACCGCCGGTTCCAGGTCCAAGCGCGCGCGCAGAGTCGTCCTCCGGGGCCTCCGCCGCCGCGGACCGCCCCACGTCAGCGGGTACAAGTCTCACCGGCTAGGGCGCCCCCAGTGGATGCGCCCCACCCAGCCGCGGTGGGCCCATATTTCGTCCCACGGCAGGCCAGGGTACGCGGCCCCCGCCCCCCAAAACGAGGAGGTGCGCGGGGAGCGGGTAACCAGTCCCGTACTTAGTCACCTCCCTGGGGAAGGGGGGGGGCTATGAGCCCACCGTCGTTGGAGCTCAGCGCTCAACTTCGGTCTGGGACTCAGCAGGGGGAAACCCAACCCAGCTCGCCAGGGCTTGGCTTCAGGGCCAGCCTTCGGCTTGTAGCTTTAGGGACAAGCCCACCGTCCTCGGTGCCCAGCGCCCGAGCCCGGTCGGGAGCTCTCCTTGGATCGCTTATCCGCCGTCAGGAGGCCCCCGGGACAAGCCCACCATCGATGGTGCCATGGGCCCATCGTTGGTCGGGAGCTCTCCTGGGGACCGCGCGAGCGGACGAGCCCGCATCCCGCGGTCAAAAGAGAGGCTTGCCTCCTTACGCCCCCCAGCCGGCGAAAGCCGCACGGCTGGGGGGTTTCGCCGGTTCAACACGCTCACAGGGCACGTCAGTAGGCGGAGCCCGCGTAAGAAACCGGCAGGGGGGCTTAGCCTCGTTTGTTCCGCCCCCCCCTTTTTCTTCCCCAACCAAAGCACCGGGTCCCCCGGTGCCCAACAATATACTAAACAGACCATCGTTGCCCGACAGGCTCGAGGCCTGGGAGCGTCTGTGTTCCCCGTCCCCGTGGCTGCGGCGCACCCTTCGGAAGGGTTACGCCATGCAGTTTGCCAGGGCCCCACCCAGGTTCGACGTCCCCAAGGCAGAGGTACGCTCGGGGTTCTACCACAGGTACTTCGTCGTGCCCAAAAAGGACGGCTCCATGCGTCCAATTCTGGACCTCCGGCGCCTCAACAAGACGCTGAGGAAGCTCCCGTTCCGAATGCTCTCTTTTCCCCACCTCTTCAACGCGTTGAGACAGGGGGATTTCTTTACTTCCGTGGACCTGAAAGATGCGTTCTTCCATGTCCACGTGGTCAAGAGACACAGGAAATACCTGAGGTTCTCCTTCCTAGGGAAGGCTTACGAGTTCTGTGTCTTGCCTTTCGGCATGTCATTGAGCCCGCGAACCTTCACGGCTTTCGTGGAGACGGCCTTGGCTCCCCTCCGCGCGAGAGGGGTTCGCATCTTCCTTTACCTCGACGACGCTCTTATTGTGGCCGGCTCGAGGATCGAGGCCATGAAACATACCAAGGTGGTGACCGATCACCTGCAAACCTTAGGGTTTATGGTGAATTGGAAAAAGAGCTGCCTCGCCCCAGAACAGACGGCGATCTTCCTGGGGCTCGAGTTGAACTCCCGGGCTATGCGAGCCCGCCTTTCGCGGGAGCGACAGGCGCGCACGGTGCGGACAGCGAGGACATTAAGTCGATGCTCCTCGGTGTCAGTGCTTCAGTGCGCAGTTATGTTGGGCCTGATGGCCTCGGCGCTGCATGTGCTCCCCCTGGGGAGGCTACACATGCGTCCGTTCCAGATCTGGTTCCTTGCGTTGCGCTTGGATCCAGCCAGGGACCGTCATCGCAGGGTGCCTATGACAGGTCAGGCCCGCCTGGCTTTGGCCATGTGGGCAGACCCCCGTTACCTATCGAGGGGCACTCGATTGGGCCCGGTCCCGCTCAGGCTAGTGATTCGCACCGACGCCTCCCTCTGGGGTTGGGGTGCGGTGTGCGGGTTTCTGTCGGCGAACGGCCGGTGGGAAGCCCAGGAGCATCGCCACATAAACGTCTTGGAGCTGGAGGCGATCCGCCTCGCTCTGCTTCATTTCCAGCGAGTCATACATGGACGCCATGTGCTGATTCGCTCGGACAATATGGCGGCGATCGCCCACCTGAACAAACAGGGCGGTGTGCGGTCGAAGGCTTTGAACCGGTTAGCGGCGGAGATTCACCTGTGGGCGTATCCCCGTCTCCTGTCAGTGTCGGCGGTCTATCTGCCGGGACGGCTGAATTACGGCGCCGACCTGCTGTCTCGAGGCTACCCCCGTCACACGGAGTGGTGCCTCCACCCTCAGGTGGTGGAACAGATTTGGGCCAGGTTCGGTCGTGCCCGCGTCGATCTGTTCGCATCGCGGCGCGCGACGCACTGCCCATTGTGGTTCTCAATCCAGGAGGACAGCCCCCCGTTGGGACATGACGCGTTGGCGAACGCGTGGCCACGGGAGGGGCTCTATGCGTTTCCACCGATCCCCCTGATCCGTCAGGTGTTGGACAGGGTGAGGGAACAGCGTCTCCCGCTCGTTCTAGTGGCCCCGTTCTGGCCCAGGCAGACGTGGTTTGCGGACCTGGTCTCCCTGGCGCAGGGCCCGCCGTGGGCATTGCCGGTGCGGGCCGATCTCCTGTCCCAGGCGGAGGGGGAGGTGTTCCACCCCTCCCCAGGCAGGTGGAAGCTAGCAGTCTGGCTCCTGAACGGGACCAGTTGCTAGCACAGGGCTTGCCTGACAATGTGGTGCGCACTATTCAGAGTGCTAGGGCCGCTTCGACCCGCACCCAGTATGCGTACAAGTGGCGGGTTTTTTCGCGATGGTGCACAAGTAAGGGTGTGGATCCAGTGAACTGCAGCGTGCGTCCAGTTCTCTGTTTCCTTCAAAGCTTGCTTGACGCGGGGCAGTCCCCGCAGTCGCTTAAGGTGTACGTAGCCGCGATTTCGGCTTGCCACATGGGGATTGAAGGGACCCCCGTGGGGGTGTGCCCTTTGGTCTCGCGCTTCATGAAGGGGGCGCGTAAACTGCGCCCGCCGGTGCGGTGCGTTTTTCCCAAATGGGACCTGGTTACGGTGCTGGACGGGCTAACGGGTCATCCGTTTGAGCCCTTGGACTCCGCCGATTTAAAGGTTCTGTCCTTAAAGACTGCGCTGCTGCTGGCCTTATCGTCAGGGAAGAGAGTCAGTGACCTGATTGCCCTCTCAGTACAGCAGGCCTGTATGGTTTTTGGGGACGATGGGCGCAGGGTTACGTTGCGACCTAACCCGGCGTACCAGCCCAAGAATATTAATGCCAGCTATAGGTCTATGGTAATAGACTTATCGGCATTCTGTCCCCCGCCGTTCAGTTCGGGTGAGGAGAGACGTTTGCACATGCTGTGCCCCGTAAGGGCGCTCTCGGCCTATGTGGCTAGGACGCGCGCTTTACGCATTACAGATCAGCTGTTGGTTTGCTTTGGGCAAAGGGCCCAGGGCGGACCCCTTTCCAAGGATCGCTTATCACACTGGATAGTGGAGGCGATCGCGTTGGCATACTCTGCCGTGGGCAAGGTTCCCCCGGAGGGTATCAAGGCGCATTCTACGCGAGGTGTTGCGACATCCTCTGCGTTGTTGCGTGGTGTGTCGGTGAAGGACATGTGTGCCGCGGCCTCATGGTCCTCTCATCACACTTTCGTCAGGTACTACAGTCTCGACGTGTCCGGTTCGCAGTTTGCGCACGCGGTGCTGTCGGTGGCAAGAAAGTAGTATCGTTGCCACTCTAATATGTCAGACGGTTAGGCATAAAACGTTGCCATATGGCCGTGGTTCACCGGTGCCGTTCGGGTCGCCCTGTGGGGTGCTCCCGGCAGCAAGGTCGGTTGAATGGAGGCACTAGTGAGAGCTTGAGTTCGAAACGAAGTAAAACGTTAGGGTTGTGCTACAACCCAGGTTTTACGAGTGAGAACGAGAGCTCTCACTACCCAGCCTTGCTGCGTCGATGCGTCTCTGGGTGCGTCGGATCTCAGCTGGCTGGAAGAAATGAGTGGCGGCCCCTGGGGTGACTGGCCGTGACGTAGTCACGGGGGCGAGGTGGGAGGCCCAGTCAGCCCAGGGGGGCACCACGTCACCTAAAGGGGCGTGGTCAGGTTTTAATGTAAAAGTAATTTTTGGAGCAAAAATGACAGTCTTCCATAATGCTGCGTACGCAGCGAAGTAGGCACTAGTGAGAGCTCTCGTTCTCACTCGTAAAACCTGGGTTGTAGCACAACCCTAACGTTGGCGGTGCTCTTTACTTATTAACAAGAGCTGCTTTGCTCGACGTTTGCGATTTTCTAAATATTGCTGGTGCAGAATTTGAGCACGTATCAGGCAAAAGTCGCTCCTCTCTCATCTCATATGTCACAAGGCACTTTGAGAGAGAAGAGTTAAACCAACTCGAGGATCAGGGTATGGCAGAGCTATTGACCCTGAAAGATAAAATTGACGAGTTGCAACAGGCTGCTCAAAATAGTGCAGTAGCACATGAAGCCTCAGATGCCCAACAGACAGACCTGGTGCCAGAGCAGGTCAGTCAGCCCTCAGAAAGCCAGGAAAAACTGTTGGAAAAAGAGATAGAGGCACTGCAATTAGCATTAGCGCTGTCACGACAGGAGAAATCAAACCAAAACAGTGGTGCCAAAAAGTCAGTGTTTGGGGAAGGTAGTAGAATTAAACAAGACCATGTCTCTGCGCAACAGACCCCCCAACCCCGTCTCTCATTACATTGGAACAGAGAATTCAAAATATCAGGCCAGATTGGTGAACCAGGCCAAAAGGACAAACTGACCTTCTCAAGTCTAGCACACCAAATTGAGCAAGGCATCAGCAAGGGGTTTCCTGAAATAGAAATAGTCGATGCGGTGATCAGGGCAATAGCACCAGGCTTACAATTACGCAGTTACCTTGAGGGAAAAAACAACCTTAGCTTACCTACCTTAAGACGGATCCTCAGGTCCCATTATCAGGAAAAGGGAGCAACGGAACTGTACAAACAACTCACATCGGAGGCCCAAAGTAGTAAAGAAACCCCACAAAATTTCCTGATTCGCGCCCTAGATTTGAGACAAAAAATCCTGTTCGCTTCACAGGAAACAGAATCTGGTCTAAAATATGATCCCATCCTTGTACAGAGTATGTTTCTCCATACCGTTCTGACAGGTCTGCAAAATGATAGCATTAGAAGCGACCTCCAGCCGTACCTACAACAAACAACAACCAGTGATGAGCTACTCCTCGAGAAACTCAACATTGCGTGTGCAAATGAAGCAGAGAGACAAAATAAAAATAAACTACTTACCCAACAGCGGCCACCCACTGTGCACTCAGTCCAGTCTAGTGACACTGTCCCACCTGTAGATAAAAAAAGTAAAGGCTCAAATTCAGAATACACAAGCAAAACCCAGCCTGATGTACTAAACGAACTAAAAGAAATGCGTTCTGATATGGCCTTATTGAAAAACCTAAGCGCTGAAGTTAAACAAATCAGAGAGTCAATTCAACAGCCTAGCCCAGCACCGACACAGTATCTAGCCCCACCTGTAGCACAGGAATGCAGTCCCCCGCCCCAGTTCCAGTATCCACCACAAAACTATTGGCCTCCCCCAGGACCAGGACGAAGAGGAGAAACAGCCCAATATCAACAGAGATTCTCACGACAGCACTATCCCACCCCAAGTCGTGCACGTCTGAGGAGATGTTTTGGCTGTCAGCAAAGTGGAAGTGAATATTGCACCCATTGCTACAGATGTGGCAGTAGTGAACACTTTCTCGCAGGCTGCAGGGTGAGAGCCACCAGACAAGACCAAGATGGTCCTTTAAACGCAACAGGGTTACCCCCGCGGGACTGGGAGTAACTCACAACGGTGAAATGTCCCAACAGCACTGCTCTCACTGTGGTGTTCCGGAGAAAGACCAAAGACTCAAAAGATGTGCAGTCTGTAAGAAAGACAGTTACTGTTCTAAAACATGTCAAACTGAACATTGGCCAAAACATAGAAAACGATGCAAACAGTACTCTCATCCACAGATAAATCAGTGCTTTCACCCAAGAGCAAGTACCACCCGCACCAAGAAAAAGGACAGCTGTTCTCATCTTGTTGAACTGGTAGGGAAACGGTGCATGGTTGAGTGCTACATCCAAGGCCGTAAGATTCAAGCGCTATGGGATACAGGCTCCCAAGTCTGTATTGTTGATGAAAACTGGAAAAGGAAACAGTTGCCCAATGAGAGATTAAGAGATGTCTCTGAGTTACTGGATGCATCAGACGATCTAAAAATCACAGCTGCTAACGGACAGAGCATGCCTTATAAAGGTTTCATTGAGGTCACGTTTGGATTAGCTGCAGAGGGAGCTGACCCCAAAGAACTTGTTGTCCCTATGCTAGTGATGAAAGGCAGCAGTCTTTCACAGCCGATCCTAGGTTTCAATGTCATTGAGCGATTAATAAAAACCAGTGCTACAGAACAACTGGATGCTGTGGGAAAAGAACATTTACATGAGACATTAAGAGCGGCTTTCCCTAGCCTTGAGAAAGACAATGTGACAGCTTTCATTGATCTGGTGACTGCTAATCAGTCATGTGAGTACATTGTGAAAACAACAAAAGAGAAAGTCACCATACCAAAACACACCTCTGTTCAGATTGACTGTAAAGTGCATACACGACCACTGAAAGCAGACACCACCTTTTTATTTGAGCCTGACATAAATCCTCAGTGGGCTGAAGGCCTTGAGTTTTGTGACACGCTGGTAACAATCAGAAATGGTGCTTCACCATACATTGTTCTTGATGTGCAAAATCCCACTGCTCATGATATCGAGTTGTCAGGAAGAACTGTTGTGGGTATGGTACAGCAAGTCCAAGCGGTGTATCCACCAACCGTTTTAGAAAAACCCATTCAACCCCCTCCAGCATCAGTGGGTCAAGTAAATGCAGAGGGTGAGCATGCTACTGACAGTCCGTGGAATCCACCAATTAACCTGAGTCATTTGAGTGAACCTGAAAGAGAAATGGTGCAAAACATGCTTCGTGAACAATGCTCCTCTTTTTCAAAATCAGATGATGACATCGGATGTATTGAGAATCTGAAGTTGAGCATATCGTTGAAAGATATGGATCCTGTAGCGCGCACTTACCGGACAGTACCGAAGCCGCTATATAAAGAGATGAAGGACTATCTACACAACCTTCTTGCACAAGGGTGGGTGAAGAAATCCAACTCGCCTTATGCCTCGCCGGTTGTCTGTGTAAGGAAAAAGGATGGCAGCCTACGTCTTTGCATAGACTACAGAGAATTAAACAAAAAGACCAACCCTGATAGACAACCAATTCCTCGAGTGCAGGACATCCTCGATGGTCTCGGTGGCCACTCGTGGTTTTCATTGTTAGACCAAGGAAAGGCCTACCATCAGGGCTTTATGGATGAGGACAGTAGGCCATTGACTGCATTTGTGACTCCATGGGGTCTGTATGAATGGATAAGGATTCCATTCGGACTAATGAACAAACCCCCAGCCTTTCAACGCTGTATGGAGGAGTGTTTGGAGGATGTGCGAGACAACATCTGCGTCCCCTACTTGGATGATACACTCGTGTACAGTCAATCATTTGAAGATCATGTGAATCATGTCAAGGAAGTGCTTCAGCTGTTAAGGAAGTTCGGGATTAAATTAAAACCCAGCAAGTGTGAATTGTTTAAAAGCGAAGTCCGCTATCTGGGAAAAATCGTCTCAGCCGAAGGCAGCAAAATTGATCCAGCTGACACAATCGCTGTGAGAGCTCTGAAAAATAAGAGACCGAGCAATGTAGGAGAGCTACGAGCTATCATGGGCTTGTTAAGCTATTACAGGCAATACATAAAGAACTTTTCCTGTATCGCTGGGCCACTTTACAACTTGAAGAACATCAGCGCATATTGGAGCGGCTAATAGACTGTCTGGTCGAACCACCAGTCCTCGGATTCCCCGACTTCTCACAGCCATTTGTCCTCCATACGGACGCCTCAAATCAAGGCCTCGGGGCGGTCCTATACCAACAACAGGATAAGAAACTCCGTGTAATAGCATATGGTTCCCGGACACTGACAGACGCTGAACGGAATTATCATCTCCACTCAGGAAAATTGGAATTTCTCGCCTTAAAGTGGGCAGTTACAGAAAAATTCAGAGACTATTTGTATTATGCGCCTACTTTCACTGTCGTTAGTGATAATAATCCACTTACGTATGTCCTGTCAAGTGCCAAGCTCAACGCGACTGGATGTAGATGGGTGGGAGAGCTCGCAGACTTCCACTTCACCATCCGATATCGTCCAGGTAAAGAAAATGTGGATGCTGACAGTCTTTCAAGAATGCCTGTAAATATTGAGGAGATGATGGGACAGTGTACTGAAGAGTTGCCTTCAGATTGTGTGGCCGCGACAACACAAGCTGTTGAGACTCAAGACTCACCGTGGGTCTATCCAGTACTCGCCTCTCTCCAAAGTACAGCAGTGAGTGAAGAGACACACAAACCACTCTCAGTTGATGAGATTCGAAAAGCACAGCAAGATGACAAGAATATTGGTCCAGTAATGCAGTGCAAATTAAGAGACAAAAAGCCAACAGGACATGAACTGAATGCTCTCAGTAAACAAAGCAAGTGTCTGCTGCGTGCATGGGAAAACCTTTCTATTGATGAAGATGGTGTTCTCCGCAGGAAGACAACAAACAAAACACAGCTTGTGTTACCTGAGAGGTACACGGCCACTGTATTGAGAGAGTTGCATGATGAGATGGGCCATCAAGGCATTGATCGAACAACATCATTGATCAGAGATAGATTCTTTTGGCCGTACATGCAAAAAGAAATTGAACATTATGTGGCGAGGACTTGTACTTGCTTGAAGCAAAAGACACCATGCAAAGAAACACGGGCACCTCTTACCAGTATAGTTACCACGCAACCATTTGAACTTGTGTCGATAGATTTTCTCCACTTAGACAAATGTAGAGGCGGATACGAGTATATATTGGTAATCGTTGATCACTTCACTCGTTTTGCACAGGCTTACGCCACCACCTCCAAGTCTGCCAAAACAGTCGCTGATCGAATATTCAATGATTATGCTCTGAAGTTTGGATTGCCAACACGAATCCACCATGATCAAGGCGGCGAATTCGAGAACCAGCTCTTCGCCCAGCTGAAAAAGAACTGTGGTGTGCTAGGATCACGAACGACACCCTATCACCCACAAGGAAACGGCCAAGTGGAACGTTTCAATCGGACCTTGTTACAATTGTTGAAGACACTCACCGATAAACAGAAGACAAACTGGAAGGAATCCTTAAACAAGCTGATCTATGCATATAACTGCACAAAATGTGAAGTAACAGGGTTCTCCCCTTTCTACCTTCTGTTCGGAAGATCCCCAAGGTTACCGATAGATCTCTTGTTTGGTCTCACCACTGAGACGGGAAAGAAAGATCACCGGACATACATGGAGAAATGGAAACGAGAGATGCAGGAAGCACATGAAATAGTGCAGGCGAATGCAAAGAAGTCAACAGAGCGAGGTAAAAGACATTATGATGGGAAAGTGAGAAGCTCAATGTTGTATCCCGGTGATCGTGTCCTTGTGAGAAATCTGACACCAAGAGGAGGCCCTGGAAAGCTTCGTAACCATTGGGAAGAGAACATCCATGTGGTGACCCGACAGGTTGGAGAAGACATCCCGGTATACGAAGTAAAGCCTGAGCAGGGGCGAGGAAGGTCAAGAGTTTTGCATCGCAACCTGTTGCTACCGTGTGATCATCTGCCCTTGGAAATCCAACCAAAAGCAGCATCCAAGCAAAAGAAAAGAATGATGGATACAGCTGCAGACAACACAAACCAGAGAGAGGAAGATGACGAAGAGGAATGTGGGTACTATTACAACCCAGTAATACAGCCTCAAGTGCCCATTACAGACAGGATCATGGAGCATGCCGACACACAAGAGGAGAGTGTCCAAGAGACACCAGTGTCGAGCACTGATGAGCCAGTGGGTGAAGAAAGGCCAATACCACAAACAAATGAGTCTGAAGGACAGCAGGAGAATGTACTGCAGGAAGATGATGATCAGAGTGAAGGTGTTGAGTCTGACACACAACAGGACAATGTGCTGCAGGAGGATAATCAGATGGAAGTACAAGAGGAGACTCCGTCATCTCCACTTCCAGATGCAGGTGAAGAGGACAGAGAACAAGAAAATGAACAAAGACATGACATACCAAGGAGAGAAAGACGACCCCCCAAAATCTTCACCTACGACCAACTTGGGACTCCAGCATGCTATAGTGCAGCAGGTGAAATGCCTTACCAGTATCAGCCCAGATTCTATAGAGACGTTCAGCCAGTAACAATGTGGGCAAATCCATTCCAAATTTACCAACCCTTATTTATGCAGGGATACTAATCGTAAAACAGGTTTGAACTGTTCAGTACACAGATACACTGTTTGACTGAAGAGAAAAGATCATTAGATTCAAGAGTTATATGGGCAATACATCGGTACTTATCGGTATGCCAAAAGCAGTTATTACATTGCTATAAAACAACTAGAATATACCAGGTTGAGAACCTTGGATACATAAGTGTTGTGATGTCGGGACGACATCTAATTTTGCCGGGGAGTGTGTGATAGATTGATTTTATTGGGAAGCTCATCCTTGATAATCAATAGTCAATAATACACAAACAGTCATAGATGCTAAAAAAGGAATTCATTCATAAATAGGTCAGGCCTGTCGATGTGAAAAGTCATATAAAAAGGTTCAAGTCCTGAAATAGGTTAAAATGTTTCATTCCTGAAGAATAAGTTAAGACAGTTAACATGTAATTCATGTGAGATCAATTGAAAACAAGGTAAAACAACTTTGGAAAAGTATAGTAATTACCTGCAGAGTCCGCAAGAGGGAGCTCTAGCCATTACCCACCTGTCTACGTTAATCTGTGATCTACCTGTAGAGTCTTGATGCCTGCGATCGATTAGTCATGTCTGCAAAAGTCCACAAGGGGGAGCTTCAGCCATCTTGCGCATTCTCAATGAAGCTACCATCAAAGAAACAGCTCTGTCTCCGTGTATCTCATTGAGTTTCCCCCTTTTCAGGTAAATTAGCATATTTACACTCTGAAACTGTGGAATATGTCTGCTAAATTGTTCATTTGTAGTTTGTGAATGTCCGGACCGAATGTTGATTGTTTTGGTAGCAGTATTTCGTTTCTATTTGTTATTTGCTTTTCTGGGTAGCAGCTAGCTAATAGCTAATAGCTAAAGTGCATTCTTTCAGTGCCAGCATGGAGCGTAACGTGACCATTATTGGTGCAATTTGCATTGCGTGCGTTCGCGTTTGATTAGGGTTAGCTTAGTGAAACACATGATACAGAGTGTAAAGTTGCTAATCTTAGCAGTAGCTGGATTATATCTGGCAAGACTACGGTACATAATGTTTGTGTGTGATTAATCAGTGTTGCTAAAGCATTTGTATTCATTCTTGGAGTAACAATCTGTAAAAAGGAACAAGTTAATAGTAAAGAGACAAGACACATGGTAATGTTATATTGTTTATTTTTCAATACATAGAAGATTAGTTTGGTCATTGAAGTTTGTTTATTGATTTTCTTGAATACTTACCTGTGACATTTGATTTGACCTGTTAAAGAAAAAGAGTGAAATATTTGTACTTACCTGTTATTAAGAATGCACTTACCTGGTTACCTGTGAAAGAAAGAAGAAATTAGATTATTAGATTAAAGATTATTAGATTAAAGTTGACCTTGCAATCTGAGGAAATGCTGGATTATATCACGTTTAAAAGAATAATTGTACCTATGTAAATACTTATATTCTCAATGAAGCTACCATCAAAGAAACAGCTCTGTCTCCGTGTATCTCATTGAGTTTCCCCCTTTTCAGGGTGTAACAATTGCAATTCTCTTAAACATCATCAATAATTATAGTGTGAAACTACAGGAACTATGCAGAACTAACTGTACAGAAGCATCAGAACTGTCAAAATATGGTTATTTTAAGACAAGAAAAGAATAATTTGCTTTCAATTCAAAGGGCCAAGATGGAGGCATTGGTGACAGCAGTGGTGACATGATTCCTGAGTTTTTGGGCCAAGGTCACAGAGCATGTCAGCAGAGACATTCATGTCATCAGCAGGGTTCATTAAAGGGGCTGTACGTGATTTTTTAAATAAGACACAGTGTTATAGCTCTACATTTCCACAGCCATCACTGATATAGAGTGTTTGGTCAGTAACATGTGTCTCCCAGTCCCTCCGCTCTGTCAACAGGAAAGACATTTGTCGAATCCTCTCTCCTGATTGGATAAAAGTAGGAACGGGATAGCAGAAAATGTATTTTCTGTATAGTGCAGAGTGGAGGAGCCATGTTACTGCCCAAACACTCTATCGCTGTGTCTGAAACGCAGGGAAGCTGCCTATATCGGTGGCATTTCTAGGTAAGAATTGTTGTAATTAGGCTGAAAAAGTGTCTGAAAAAATATGAATGGTGAACGGAGACAGACGTTACTCTTTTTGATCCCAAGAAAGTCACAGTTTGTCCTGAAACTGAAACGTAAGGTTTAGTTTTGTCAATCGACTACATCTGTCGTGTTGCACATTATACGTCACACCATCAACAACATGGACGGGCGGGAGAGACGTCACCTACGTGACTGGTGGTGCGTAGTCTTTCTGATTTATAACTTATAGCGCCACAGTTTTACCACAAAGTGTGACTTTCTCAACTTGCAGAGTTCTCTTTTACATCGACAAACATGATATGTGATGTGTACCCCGTGGCACAATTCAAAATGAGTCACGTCTATCTCCGTTCACCACCATTATTTTCTCAGACGCTGGTATGCTGAGAGAGGCAGGAAGTGACGTTCACTTTGGCTCCCTATACAGGAGTGAGCCCAAAGCAAGACATTGAATACATGTTGAACATTTGAGCCATGCAAGGCTGAACTAGAAAGGTGGAGGCTGGAGTGGTGGAGGCAAAGCTTGCCAGAAGCAGCAGCAGCAGCGATGTGTGGCAGCATAGGTGAAGCAAAGATGGGTTGAGTTCAGCCCTGACAACACGTAGCAAACAAACCGTTTAAACAAAAACGATGGTGCTTTGAACACCCTGTTGTGTGACGCAAGCATTGCACCTATCTGTTGGATCCACTGTGCCTCTTAAAACCGCAGGGTTGATAGAAACCTGGCTGCTGATTGGGTAACACCTCTGACACGCCCACCAAACAAGAGACAACGTACCTCAAAGCACCGTTACACACCATTTAGAGTAAACATCAACCCGAAAACCGTAGCACACGGTGCACACCGTTTCGCAGATTGAAGATACCCCAGTGTAAAAGGAGGCCATTATTTAAATTGGCGCCCTGTTGTGAGAATAACACTGATTGGTGAATGATTAAACACTGGTCCAATCAGTGGCTGTCAGCTGATTACAGCTGGGGCGCAGGCCTATGTCTTCTGTGTCCTGCATGAACTAACGCAATGCTTCATTTTTAGGCCAGGTTCTGAGCTGTCCTAAAGTTCACACACACACACACACACACACACACACACACACACACACACACACACACACACACACACACACACACACACACACACTTCTGTAGTATCCAAATCCTAAATGCCTTTGAGATAAGACAAAGGTCCTAATTATAGTTAACTGGTCCTACCTGGTTCTGTCAGGGCAAAAGTCTACTTTTCTAAAGTCACGATTTCAGACTTTGTACGTTTCTGCAATATTCACCCAGATGAACATGCTTACTTCACGTTTTGGATATCCAGCTGTATAATTCCACTGTTTGGTCTGATGTACCATACACAGTCTGCGTTGTTTGGGTAGTTTCCTGGATAGTTGGGGCTGTCAAAGTGGCCTGTGGGGTTGTCCAGGAGGCCACCACAGCTGGGTGCTGAAGAGACATAACATTTCTGATCAATTCAAAATCAAGTACTGGAAATTAAAACACGGACACAGATTAAAACATGTTGTATGTTACTGGTCAAGACGTGTGGTGTGACAGTGAGTCATTTGCTCATAGGGTTCATATACTTCAACACATTATTATATCAGCCACAGCTGAAATGAGTTACACGCTTGACAAAAAGCATCATCAGTAAGACAGGCATATTGATGACCAACATTTGATCAGAAGTCACAAATCAGAAGCTTGAGAAAGAATGAGACTGACCAAAATTCCTCCTAAAGAATAAAGAAAAATATATTCTATGTGTTTTAAATGGATACACTGTGAAAATAAAGTTGGAAGAATGTGTGAGAGAGACTGTCGGCTGTAAGACGCCAAAAAGCGCCGGCTGTAACAACTGTTGAGCAACGATACCAACGCCTGCTGTAAGACGCCAAGGCCAAGTTGAAGGCTAGAAATAATAGTCAAAGCGTCAGGTGGTGGGTCGTAAGACGCCGAGGCCAAGTTGAAGGCCAGAAATAATAGTCAAAGCGTCAGGTGGTGGGCCGTAAGACGCCGAGGCCAAGTTGAAGGCCAGAAATAATAGTCAAAGCGTCAGGTGGTGGGTCGTAAGACGCCGAGGCCAAGTTGAAGGCCAGAAATAATAGTCAAAGCGTCAGGTGGTGGGTCGTAAGACGCCGAGGCCAAGTTGAAGGCCAGAAATAATAGTCAAAGCGTCAGGTGGTGGGCCGTAAGACGCCGAGGCCAAGTTGAAGGCTAGAAATAATAGTCAAAGTGTCAGGTGGTGGGTCGTAAGACGCCGAGGCCAAGTTGAAGGCCAGAAATAATAGTCAAAGCGTCAGGTGGTGGGTCGTAAGACGCCGAGGCCAAGTTGAAGGCCAGAAATAATAGTCAAAGCGTCAGGTGGTGGGTCGTAAGACGCCGAGGCCAAGTTGAAGGCCAGAAATAATAGTCAAAGCGTCAGGTGGTGGGCCGTAAGACGCCGAGGCCAAGTTGAAGGCTAGAAATAATAGTCAAAGCGCCGGCTTCCTGACTGGTCGATCAGGAAGAAGATGTCTGCTTCATATGTTTGTACACAGCCTGGAAAGGAAATAGTTTTTTCTCCACACATTCTTTCTTTCACTATAGACGCTTTTAACTTGACAACAAAAACATTTGAAATGTAACCCCAGCTCACTTCCTGTTACAGTGTTTGCTATGGACAGAAACAAAGAAGAAGGAGCAGAGCAGGACTGAGGGCTGTAGTGCTGTGGGCGCGCACAGAGATGGGCAGTATTTTAAATACATGTATTTAAAATACGTATTTGAAATACATTTGTGTATTTTGTCATTTGTATTTGGCTGGACAGGGAAAAATAAGATCTAATTTGTATCAAAATACTTTCAGACCATGTATTTTAAGTACATAAAATATGTTTTATTTGCAAATTGACACATTTTAAACATTGGTTTAAACCGTGGAATAAAAAAAATGCAATGTGAGATGTCACTTCTACTCCGCCTCTGATTGGCTGATTGGCACAGAACAAACTCAACCACAAATCAGAGGCAGAGTAGGATGAGTCTTGAGTCGGACTTCACATCACTTCTTCGTCTAAACTAGTACTAGCCACAGGATTAGCAAGTTCCACTCACCATGAAGCCATACTGCAGCAACTTTAATTACCATGGTTACATGCTACTGAAAAGCCACCTTTTGTGGTGGAATAAATCATGTTGCTGCATTTCTATATTGTTAAATAAAGACTATAATACTGTATGTGACAATTTACTGACTAGGCAGAGCACTTGATTGGCTCGCGCAGCGGTAGCTCAGCCGCTGTGCGGCCTCACCCGCCCTGCAGGTCGCATATGCAGCTCAGCTGCTGCGTGGCCTCGCCTGCTGTATTGGCATACGCAGAGGACGATTGCTCAACTTCGCATGCCTATGACATCATCAGTGATTTCATAAGATGATTTTAGTCAATAATGATGTCACTGATGACATCAATGATGATGTCATAGCCATTGTGACATCATCAGTGGGACAACAATTTAAACAAAGTCCACTGTCTCCCTTTCATATGATGATGATGGTGGATGTGAAGTTGTTTAAAGGGGACCTACTATGTTTTTTCTAGATTTCAGTTATATATATGTATAAACTATTATGATGTCAGATATCTATGGCTAAACATGATCAACTTGAGGTTAACATGTAGAAATGCTGCCTATACTTTAAGTCAAAAGCCCTCACAGAAGGCCAGGGGCGTCATGCAAGCCAAACTTCTGAGGGGCCGACATTCGGCGGTGACCAAAGGTCCCCGGCTAAAACATTTCTGTGGCGACCTAAGATCTGAATAGATCTGCACTGATTAAATCAGTCTGCCCAGATAAAGTGTGCTGAATTCACTCATGATTGATTGATTTATTTATCAATGGGTCCATTTAGCTATTTCTAAAATGTTGGCCATTTGAAGCCAGATTTAGAGGAATATCTCATTTTATATTAACATTAGGATTAGACTGTTGTGATGTCATTATACAGTTTTAACCATCAATATTTTGCTCCTTTTCTCATTAGGGTAAATACTGTATATTTATTTAGAGATTTTGGTCAAATACTTGTGCTTTTATGGTTATTAGCTTAGTCACTCACTTCTACACTATAGCTTCTAGACTGCTGCCACTTTTCTTGAAATAGCTCAATCTTGCTTCACCTAAAATGTTATTCACATAAAAACACTATATCCACAAGAACTGCAGAATATTATTGACCTGGATACATCAAATGGAATTCAGTGTTTTTCTAACTACAGTATAACCTGTGATCAAAACTAACAGCTCACTGCCATAACAGCTCTGGCTAACATTACAATGCTAACTTTAGCTGCATGGTAGATACAAGTAAGCCAACTAACTTGCTATGCAAACTATGCCTATAATAACTAACAGCATTTCATTTGTATCTTTCATAGTCTGGACAACAGTTCCCTCTGTCTTCACAGCCAGTGGCACAAGAGCAGTTCCCAACCTGCTAGCTACATATCTCTGCAGGAACCTGCTGCAGTTACAGTGAGAACAGACACAACAATTCTCCATTTCCACCATGTAAATATAAGAGTGTCTAGGTTCACATGGGACGTTTTGTTGTTGGTCTTTTTGCAGAGTTTGTTAAAGAGCATCAAAATGGTGAAATGTATTTTGTCATAATCACAGTGACTTACCCACGACACGGTACTGGGCATTAAATCCTTGGGAGGTGACGCTCCTGCCACTTGTGAAGCGCACAGTCATGTTATAACTGGTGGAGTAAAGGGTGGAGGTCTGCCCATCACACAGCTCTCTCAGAAGCCTGTCACTGGTGATGCTGGGGCCATCATAGACAGAGATGGTATCAGCACAGCGTTCAAGCCTGTGATCAGAGCATAAGAAGTACAGAGGGTGAAGTTCAAGCAGCACAGACAACACAGAAACAGTAGCAGTGACTGTGGGGATTCTATGATAGCATGGAACTGACCTTACACTAAATCCCAACTCATTGTAATTGTGTGTCTATGATTGCAATTCTATTAACTCATTGAGTGCCAGCCACTTTTGGAAGACGGATGCTCCCAGTGCCAGCCCTTTCAAAGCGTTTTCAGTGATTTCTCGAGGCCCACAGAACATTGTGTGATATTACTATGTAAACACCGAACACGCACAAAGAACGATGAGACTCTATTGTATCATCAGCAAAAAAAAGTTTATTGATATCATTTCCCGTTCTTTAGTTATCAGCCGGAGAATATAGGTTGATTTCACCAAAAACAGACGTTTCAGACTAGAAGCTGAGATAATGAGCCTTTTGTGAAATAAAGCATTTCAAGCAAATCACTGACTCTGAAGCTAATATTTTCTGACCTTAAACATCTGAACAGTAATTTCCTTCAATAAAACAGCACCCCACCCCCCTCAACTGCAAACTCCTCCTCCTGGGAGTGTCTCTGGTGGCTCTGCTCGCTCTGCTGCGTGTGTCAGGCGACAAATCTCTGCATGGAGCTGGGATAAACTCATCCCCACCAACACACAGCTTGCATGCTGGGAGAAACTCACCCCCACACCAACACACAGCCTGCATGCCGGCGGAGCTTGGAGAAACTCATCCCCACACTAACACACAGCCTAACACGCACCCAGCGTCTATTTTCGGAGCGCTCCGTTTTTGTGCACCGGCTCCCAGCGCGACACCGAAAAGCCAAACCGGACTGCTGAGAATGGTTTGGCCCTTCGGCGTCGGGTGCTGCTTTTCTGGCGGCTAATCGTGTGGAGAAACTATGCAGCAGAGACAGAGGGGCTCAGTTGTGGGAGCGGATTGACTGCTGTTCGCAGCTAACGTTAGCTCCAGCCAGAGCAATCTATACGGCTCTGGCTCCAGCATCGGTTTCCATTTCATCACGGGGCTTCTTCTGCTGTTTTTCCTCACCTTTCTCTAATCTGGAGAGCACTGTCGCCACCTAATGGGTCCGTAAAATAGCTTCTACACATTCAACATCCCCCATACTTTCACAGGAGATGCATCAGGCTTTGATCCATGTCCCACCGTCAAAAAACGCAATTGACGACAATCGTCGTCATTGGCACTCTACGTCAGAGGTTCTCAAATGTTTTTCAGCCAAGGACCGCTTACAAGAAGAAAATATACCGGGGACCCCCTCATTCTGATTTGTGATTTTGGGATAAGCTTAATTGTTTCCACGGTAACGTGTTTGACTTTTAAATTGATAGGTTTGTTAGATTAGAATGTAATCCATGAACCATTTTAGATTTAAACCATACAATATTTTCGTTACTATGAAGCTTTTGCCAAAAAAAATAAAGTTTTTATTTTTATTTTCCTGAAAACTTTTCGCGGACCCCCTGGCAAAGTGCCACGGACCCCCATTTGAGAACCACTGCTCTACGTTACTATTTGAATTGACGACGATTGTCGTCATTGGCACTCAATGAGTTAAACAACATCATTAATTATAGTGTGAAACTACAGGAACTATGCAGAACTAACTGTACAGAAGCATCAGAACTGTCAAAATATGGTTATTTTAAGACAAGAAAAGAATAATTTGCTTTCAATTCAAAGGGCCAAGATGGAGGCATTGGTGACAGCAGTGGTGACATGATTCCTGAGTTTTTGGGCCGAGGTCACAGAGCATGTCAGCAGAGACATTAATGTCATCAGCAGGGTTCTTTAAAGGGGCTGTACGTGATTTTTTAAATAAGGAACAGCGTCATAGCTCTACATTTCCACAGCCATCACTGATATAGAGTGTTTGGTCAGTAACATGTGTCTCCCAGTCCCTCCGCTCTGTCAACAGAAAAGACATTTGTCGAATCCTCTCTCCTGATTGGATAAAAGTGGGAATGGGATAGCAGAAAATGTATTTTTCTGTATAGTGCAGAGTGGAGGAGCCATGTTACTGACCAAACACTCTATCACTGTGTCTGAAACGCAGGGAAGCTGCCTATATCGGTGGCATTTCTAGGTAAGAATTGTTGTAATTAGGCTGAAAAAGTGTCTGAAAAAATATGAATGGTGAACGGAGACAGACGTTACTCTTTTTGATCCCAAGAAAGCAGGGCCGTAACCAGGGTTCCGAAATAGGGGAGGTCCAGCAAGGGGAGGCGCATTCGGTGGCGCCCGCAAGGGCGCCGCCGGAAAAAATTTGAGGGTTTTTTTCCCCCTTTTTTAGCCATATTTAGAGTAATATATCATTTTAAATCAACATTAGGATTATACTGTTGTGATGTCATTATTCAGTATATTCTCTTTCATGTCACCACCTGCTCAGCTCTCCTGTCAACATAATTGTAACTAACAAACACAAACTGTTTTAGCCAAATTCATATCAAAATGACACCTACAAACACAGGTACACAACCCAAGCCGTACACAACACACAAAGTCATCATCGATAATAAAAAAAACATACAGAGGGACATTTATTTATTCCTGATAGGAACGATTGAAAAATAAAATAAAATATATTATGTTGTTTTTAACTTTACACCACCTCTTTTTGTTACTTATTGGGTCATGAAATTGAAACCATGCATATAGCCACCTCAGTGTTTCCCACAGGATTTTGAGAATTTGTGGTGGGTGACCGCAGACCCCCTAGGGGGGTGCGGGGGCTTGCCCCCCCGTGGATTTTTTTAAACATTTTAAAGTAAAATGCATGAATTTGGTGTATGAATTTGCTTAAGAGCAAAATTAAAAGGCTAGATCTATGAAGAACATGTCATCATTACTGTGCTGTGGGTTTACAATGACAAACTAAATTTCTCCCTATAGGTCAGGGATACTCAACTTGCTTTGCCACTTTCGTGAAATGATAGAAGGCGAGGGGCCAGTTAATAAACAAACAATATACATTTTTCTGTAGCGGATTGTAGGTTTTTGGGGTGTCAGCCGGAGTTTAGGCTGACAGTGTTGTGCACACCGGATAGTTAGGTTAATTTAGTTGGGTTAAGTACATACATAAGTGCCTGGGTAGTAGTGATGCGCGGGTCACCCAGAACCCGCCGGGTCCCGCGGGCTGGGCCGCCCCGCAGGCGGGCTGGGTTGGCAAATTATGAAAATATCGCGGGTGCGGGCGGGGCAGGCTCAGAACGTGACAAAGCAACATTATTAAATAATTTAGAGCAATGAAACACGCAGAGTAATTAACCTTAAAGACGTTAACTCTCTCTCACACGTAGGTACACACAATCAGACAGACTCCTGCTGCACTCTCTATAGCCTACATGGAGTAAAGAAACGCTTCAATGAGGTAGCCTATGTGGTCTCAAAACAAACATTTTGGAAGGATTATTCGCTGTAATTATTATTTGAAGTGTCCATATAATGCCACCGCAGATTTTCTGTTGTGGACTCGACTGTGATCTATTTGTCAACATACTGCAACGTGAGTAGGCTGTGAACAATTGAGTGCGCATGAGGTAATTAAAAGAAATCAGACAGCGAGTCTGGCCGTATCTGCAAGCCGTGTGCGCACCTGCTGCACTACTACGTTTAGCCTACTACTGCAACATGGCCAATTGAGAGCGCATGAGGTAATTAAAATAAATGGGGAAGAATAAGAACTGTTTCTGTAGCCTGCCTAGTGCCTACCTCTACCTGCTACCTCCATTTGAAACACTGCGCGGTCACGCCATCCGCACTTTGGGGAAGTGTAGTCGGTCGCGCTATCTGAAGACCATGGATTAATTGAAGAAAGACCGACATGAAAGCAGCAGCGCAATTCATCCATTCAACTGTTGTCGCGCAGGGCAGCATGTGAGTGTCTGTGTGTGTGTGAGAGAGAGACAGAGAGGGGGGAGAGAGACAGAGTTATTAGCTACTTTGCACACCTTGGAAGCTCCGCTGTGCTCCTCCTGAGTCCGGAGACATATTACATTAAATTGGCCGTTGCGGGCTGCTGGGTTGGGCTGGGTTCGGAATTTTCAGATATTTTAACGGGGCGGGCGGGGCGGGCTGGCTCCAATGACGGGTTGGGTTGGGGCGGGCCTTAAAAAAACCTGACCCGCGCATCACTACTGGGTAGCGAGCAGATGGCGGTATTTGACAATTTAGCAGCTAAATCATAGATTATTGAAAGATATTCCATATTCCAGACTGAAATGCTATAACAGAAGTATTGGCCAGAATGACATGAACATTTATTGGACACTTATTCAGCGGATATCTTGCATGTTGCATTCAGGTGCACTGTAAAAAAAAAAAAAAAAAAAAAAAAATTTTTTTTTTTTTTTGGTCAACATCTTATTGTGGCGGTCCAAATATTATTGTGGCGGCCCGCCACAAATTCCTTTATGTATGGGAAACACTGCACCTGCATACCTGACTTCGGGAGCTTGGCAATTGGCATCATGCATGATTAGCCAGTAGCATCCCAACGTGTCACACAGGTAACATTACTTAAGAGACAGACTAGACACTTACTTTCTTGGTTGTTGCTAAAAAATCTGTCAGTGTCACTCACTGTCTGTCGTTCACTCGCTCACTGTCTCGCAGCTCGCTCACCTTCAATTATCTCGCCAGGCAGACAGACAGTCATCACTCACCACCATGCTGCTGCTCTCTCGGAATCAAGTTACCGCGGACGCGGCGTCAGATGACTTCCTGCCTGATCTGCCTTTCGTTTTAAAATAAAAGCGATCCCGTGTTTTTCATGCTTTTCCATGCAGATTGTTTTATAATTTTTTTTTTTTTTTTTTTCCCCCTCTGAAATATTAGGGGAGGTCCGGACCTCCCCGTCCTCATAGCTAGTTACGGCCATGCAAGAAAGTCACAGTTTGTCCTGAAACTGAAACGTAAGGTTTAGTTTTGTCAATCGACTACATCTGTCGTGTTGCACATTATACGTCACACCATCAACAAGATGGACGGGCGGGAGAGACGTCACCTACGTGACTGGTGGTGCGTAGTCTTTCTGATTTATAACTTATAGCGCCACAGTTTTACCACAAAGTGTGACTTTCTCAACTTGCAGAGTTCTCTTTTACATCGACAAACATGATATGTGATGTGTACCCCGTGGCACAATTCAAAATGAGTCACGTCTATCTCCGTTCACCACCATTATTTTCTCAGACGCTGGTACGCTGAGAGAGGCAGGAAGTGACGTTCACTTTGGCTCCCTATACAGGAGTGAGCCCAAAGCAAGACATTGAATACATGTTGAACATTTGAGCCATGCAAGGCTGAACTAGAAAGGTGGAGGCTGGAGTGGTGGAGGCAAAGCTTGCCAGAAGCAGCAGCAGCAGCGATGTGTGGCAGCATAGGTGAAGCAAAGATGGGTTGAGTTCAGCCCTGACAACACGTAGCAAACAAACCGTTTAAACAAAAACGATGGTGCTTTGAACACCCTGTTGTGTGACGCAAGCATTGCACCTATCTGTTGGATCCACTGTGCCTCTTTAAACCGCAGGGTTGATAGAAACCTGGCTGCTGATTGGGTAACACCTCTGACACGCCCACCAAACAAGAGACAACGTACCTCAAAGCACCGTTACACACCATTTAGAGTATCAAAAAAATCAAAAAACGTGCTCAACTCAACTCAACCAATAACTGGGTGCTAAATCCTACAATGAATGTCTAGAATAAAAGAGAAGAGGATCGCACTCCAAGTTAAACTTGTATTGCCTGCAAACGTTTCGGGCTGTTAACCCTTCATCAGTGCAGTAGCAAACAAATCAGGTATCACACAGGTGAATATCATGGCAGCACTGGCTCAGGTGTGGTGATTGTCACCTCATTAACATAATTGATCATCAGTTGTCTACACTCTACAGTGCAATCTTCACTCAAAACCAGATCTGACAAGAGGATACAAACAATCAATAGATCAAATAGATCAAAAAACACACACAGAAAAAGCATCACAGAAAACAGGTAAATACTATCTCCTCATTCATCCCATTTGGAATGAGGGTACCAAGGCAGTGGATATATTGGCACTCCTTCTGTAAGAGAAGTCTATCTCTATTTCCACCTCTAGATGGCGCCTCCACAACCTCCAAGCCCATATAGTGTAAATCACTGGTGCTGTGATTGTGACTGTTGAAGTGCCTAGCCACTGCTGATTTCTCATCATGATTACGGATGTTACATTTGTGTTCACATATTCTCGTTTTGAGTTCCCTTTTAGTTTTTCCAACATACAGTAAATTGCATGGGCATTTTAGCAGATAAATCACAAACTTGGACCTACATGTAATTCTTCCTTTAACCTTAAACTCCACCCCTGTGACAGGATGGGTGAAAGTGTTGCCCTTCAACATATTGTAACAGTGGACACAGTTGTGGCATGGGAAATTACCGCTGGGGATCCGAGACATGAAATGTGTGGGCTTTTTAGGTGGACCTAAATCTGTTTTAACCAAAAAGTTTCTTAAATTACGGTTTCTCTTGTAGAAAAATCTGGGTGGAGTTTCAAAAGCACTGGCAATACCAGGATCGCTGTCTAAGATGTGCCAGTATCTATTGACCACTTGTTTGACAGCGCTAGAAATAGGGCTAAAGGTAGACACCATGGCAGGCCCCTGAGTAGAGATGTCTCTGAAACTAGGTCTTAAAAGATCAGACCGTGGTACCAGGCGTACCCTATGCAAATGTTCATCAAGCAGAGTGTCCTTATACCCTCTATTCTTGAAGCTGTCTAAAAGCTCTATGGCATGAGACTCGAACGTCTCCTCAGAGTCACAGATCCGCTTGATCCTCAGTAATTGGCTATACGGAAGACTTTTCTTGAGAGCTGGAGAATGGTAACTGCTATAATGCAGGAAATTATTTCTATCAGTTTCTTTTTTGTAAATTTCAGTGTGTAAAACTGTACCTTCTTTCTTAACCAAGACATCTAAGAAAGGGATATGCTCCAAGTCATAACACAAAGTGAATTTTATAGATTCCATCTTAGAATTCATATAAGTATGAAAAGCTTTTAAATCATCTTCTGTCCCAGACCAAATGAAAAATAAATCATCAATATATCTCCAATAACAAGTCAAAAACTGAGAAAAAGGGTTAACAAAATCCAATTCAAATTTTCCCATAAACCAATTAGCATAATTGGGAGCTACCGGAGATCCCATGGCCGAGCCCCTCAATTGGAGATAATACTTTTCTTGAAACTTAAAATAGTTCATAGTCAAAACTTCATTCATTAAAGAAACCAAAAAGTCAGTAGAGGGATGCAAATCATCTCGTAGATTCAAAAAGTGTTTCAAAGCTTCTAAAGCAGCTGAGTGAGGAATCGAACCCCCTTCCCCCCCCCCCCCCCCCCCCCCCCCTTCTTTACGGACTATAGGGGGGGAAAGGGGAGAAAGGGGGAAGAAAGGGGGGAAAAGGGGGAGGAAAAGGAAGAAAAATTGGGAGGACGCAGGTTCGAATCCAGCTGTGGACTTACTTGAATTTTGTCCAATGTCATTCAGTTATTGCCTTGGTGCTCTGAAACGATGTCAATGTGCTGAAACTCAAATCTAATTAAACTATAATGTGATTTTGATCAACTTTTAATGCACCATCACATTAGGCTACTTGTGTAAAATGGAAGAGACAGGTTTACAATGCCACCTCAAGCATGTTGGTAAATATGCAATGCATGGTTTTAAAACTGGGTCTTTATTATTGTAATAGGGAAAGAAAGTATGCACTTTAAATATGTTGTTTTTTTAGGCTATCTCAAAAGTGGGTAATGGCCTAAAGACAAGTTGAAAGTAATGATTGAATGAGTGATAACTGATTTGAGCACTTTATTGATCATTCAGTCAAGTATAAAACGTATTGGCTATAATGTATTATGTAGTAGATTTAAATATCATGGTATTATCAAAGACACGAAGAGAGAATACATTTCAAATAAATTAATCATTTACAAAAACAAAACGATTAGACAATGTGCAATCTAAATCAAATAAAGAACACAGTGGACAATGAATAATAATAAACAGCAATCAAAAGAAGAAAAAGAAGAAAAGAGACGGAGAGGGTCCTTTGAATGAGAGTTTGCTTGTTTGACCCCAGAGTGTCCAATCACAGCTAGAGAGCAGGGGCCGTATGCCTAAAGATTCTGAGAATCCTCTCAGAGAGCTCCTAACTTAGCCTAAAAATTCCTAGCAAGTAGTCTTAGCTTAGGAGTGATTCCAGAACATTCTCAGAGAACTCTGAGCAAGGAATGGACAGAAACTCCTATCTTAGTGAGGAGGTGTGGTTGACCCCGTTGCCAGGTATGAGTCATCATTTCAAAAGCTGTGATTGGTTGATCCTAAAAGCTAGATAAAAATACACTTTTGGTGATAATGGGCGTAGAATGGACCGCCAAATCAATAAACTTAATCATAGAATCTAATCTCTATGAAGACTGTGTAATTATAAATAATATTTTACATAAAAAGAAAATCTCTGTTAAATGAATAGTAAGCTATACTTCAAAATTATCTTAAAAAATGTGTGAAAACTCAGGCCCACTTGCACAGTATTCACATGCTGATAGTTATATTTATTTGCGTCCATGAATGCCCTTTTGTGAGCCTGTAAAGTGTGGACATCCAGCGGAAATGAAACAAATTGTGTCACAATATGAGGCTGTCACAGCGCTGTCAGTGTTTGCTTGATGACCCTGCTGATGGAGGGTTGTGACAGACCCAAGTCATCACTGCTGCATTGTTGCATTTTACCTGTTGCTAAATACCTCAGTGTTGTGATGACTTTCATTTCCGGTGATATTGCATTGTGGCGTTGGGTTGGAGAAGTAAGCGCATCTCTAATTAGATCAACCACGAACATGATTCCTGCACGATCCAATCTGTAGCGTTTAATTAATTCACTGTCATCCAGTGTTTGGAGAATATCTCTCCTGCCTCTTCTTTCCGCCATTTTCTCCTCTGCTTAGGGAACTCCTAAGCCTCTTAAAAGTCCTCTTCCCTGCTCTTAACAGATCTCACATTAGGAGCTCTCTTAAGAGCTAGTATTCTTTAGGAATACCTTTTATCTTTACTAGGATCTACTCTTCACTTTTAGGGGAAATTCTAATAAAACATCATGATTCTAAGAATTTTCTTAGAATTTGGCCACTAGGAGCAACTCTTTGCACTAAGAATCTTTAGGAATATGGCCCCAGGAGCTGACACAACCAAATGGCAGCATCAGAAAGGGTCAGTGTGAGTGTAACTTTGTGTAGATCAGTGTCGAGTGTGTGTGGTGACGGTAACTTTGTGTAGATCAGTGTCGAGTGTGTGTGGTGTGCAAAAAGCTGGCATCTGTATGCTGCCATCATGCTGGCGTCAGCAGCTCCTGGGTCCAGGTCTTGATGATGGTGGGTTGTGTTGGAGGCGAGCAGGCTCTGCAGACACCACACTGACACTTCACCACTGTAGGGAAAACACAAACATGGGACACATCAGACGCATAGATACACGTTGTAGATGATAGATGAAAAGAGACATAGTTGGCATGGATTAAACAGGATGTAGATCCTGGACCTGTTTTAATGCCAGGTGTAAATTGAATCCAGCTAAGTAAGTAAGCAATTAACTAAGAAAGTAACGTTTATTTGTAATTTTTATTTATATAGCACCTTTCACAGAGCAGTCACATTGACTGGTGATGTAGGGATGGATCAGGTCACAGATTTACACAGGTGCCTGACCATGCAGGGCTTTATAAGTGATTACAAGAACCTTAAACTTGATGGAAGCCAACGTAAGGAAGCTAAGATGGATGTGATGTGACATGTCGTGCTGGACTAAGCAGCTGTGTCCACAGGGAACGTCTGTTTGAGCTGCCAGCGCCTTTCTGCAATTCATTCTCTATGGTAAGGACGCTCTAGGAGCGCTCCTCTTCCCAGCACCGCACCTGGTGTTTAAACGCTCTCGATGGCTAGTGTTTTTGGGCAGGGTGCTCTGGGCGCCTCAAGCAGAGAAAAGTTACACTTTTGGAGAGGCAGGCTACTCATCAATGTCAATTTTTTTCAGCAGCAACAAATAAATGCTGTGTCTGTGCACGTTGGAAGCGAATTAAAATGTCCGAACATGTCTAACGTATGCACATAACATGTGCACCTATGTGCAATGAATATGCCACTGACTTGTCTTATCGCTATTCTGCCTCATTGCCTATTGCTGCTTAGTATTGCTTATTGATGCCTATTTCTTATTGCCTATTGCTCATTGCTTGTTGCCTATTTGTACTATGTCGTAAACGGAGTCCACAGCACAAGAATTTCACACGTGATACTTGTACCATGGAGTGACAATAAAAATCTTGGATCTCTCTTGGATCTCTGTACATGATTTCCAAAGCATTCTGACCTGGGAAAAAAACAAAAAACAAAAAAACAATCCCTGTGGGCATGCGGCCTTAGTCAACAGCACTGTACTGGACCATTTGTTTGACAGTCCAGGGACCAGTGAGGCATGTCAAAAGGGAAAACAGTACTCCAGGTGGGATGATATAAAGGCATCAATAATTAATCTGTGTGACACAACAGACCTGAGTGTTTGTTTCTAAAATGGGTGGGGGGGGTGGGGGGGGGGGGTGGCATGTACAGGACAATGACTTAACTTAATCAAAGGACATAGTCTGATCAAAATAACACCAATATTTCTAAGATTAGACCATACAGTTAAACACTGAGCAACCTTGGAAATGATTTTGTCTGAAGCAATAGTAATGACTTGAGTCTTGTCTGTGTGAGGTTGTATAAAATGTTTTTAACACAATCTGGACAGGAGACACAATCAGGTACTCACTGTCAGGAGTCCTGCAGGCTGGTCCACGCTCGCTGTAGCAGGTGGGATGTGTGCCCGTGCAGACAAGATGTGGTTGTGCTGGTGGATGACGAGCAGGAGCTCCTTCAGATACTCCAATGCCTGGGACACACTGTCTCGAGTGTAGGCGCTCACCTTGAGAAAGAAACACAGAGGGAAAAATAAGTCCCAGTGAAATTAAATATGACTATTTCACCTTGTTGGCCAAGGAGGCATGAGTGGGTGAAGGTGAGGTCATACCTGAAGCCCTGCTTGGAGTAGAGGGTCACCTTGCTCCATCTTGCTGGGATACTCCAGTAATCCCTGAGCTGTGCAGATACCTGGCTGTGGCAGTCTGAAACACACAATGCACATAACTTAACTGGACTTGCATACATGTACCATCACATACTGTACCTGATGTTACAGTGTGTATTGTGTTAGGGTCATGTTGTTCACTTGAACATGGATAAGCCATATAACCTTACCTTATAAAGGTCATGCCATCTCTCTTTTTTTGGGCAAGGAGCAGGTATGTTTCCCTCATTGGATGGCCATACCAGACGCCCCAGTAGAGAGCCACTCAGTGTCACCTGCCATAGCCTTGTTGTTTCGTAATGACATCTGAAATTATGTACAGTAGACTAAATTATACTTAATAATAATAATAAACAAACATACATTAGATACTAAAAACATACAAACAGAAGCATAGACAGGCATTGACTGTTTATATCAGTACCTGCTGTTACTTTTATCTGTGTATGAGTTTCTCATTATGCAGATTACTGATAACAAGGTTTACTATTTCTTATTTAGCTGTTAACGTTAACGTGAACTTGGGTTCAGATAGCGAAAACACAGCCACAGCTAACGCTAGTTAGCTTCTCGTTACGTTATGCTGTGATATTTACGTCAAAGACCGCGATCAAAAATATGCGCAAATATCAACGATATGGCCAAAGTGGACGTGAAATGTGTGTATTTAAGTAAAACATGAAAAGGATCGGCAGTTGCTTACCTGTAACGTTGTGTAGGGATAATAATAAGAGCTAATGGCTAGCTATCCGTTAGCCAAACAAACCACACACTGGGGTACTTCCGTCAACGTCATCGGCTGACGAGAGGAAGGGCGGGCAAAAGAGGCATTCGCAAATGTGATTGGCTTTGGGAAGAAAGGCGTTGCCATGCGATTGGCTTTTGACATTTTGGAGCTGGCGATGTGATTGGCTTTTGAAAGAAAGATTGACGCGGTGATTTCATTGGCTTTTGAAAGATTGAACTCGCCCTGTGATTCGCCAAATTGTACAGAGGAGCAGTGGTCAGGTACAGGACATTGTGCTGAAAGGAAGAGGCGCTGAGTTCGAATCTCACATAGTCATACTTTTTCCTTACACTTAAAGTATACTAGTAGTATACTTACTTAGTATACTACTAATATACTGAATTGGGCCGATTTAGTGCCAATTTAGTGTCAAGAAGTATTGGGCGAGTATACTACTAGTATATTATATTAGTATACTTGGTGCATAAAGTATACTGAATTGGGCCAATTTAGTGCCAATTTAGTGTCAAGAAGTTTTAGGCAAGTACACTTGGAGTATACTACTAGTATATTGATATTAGTATACTTGGTGCATGAAGTATACTTGAGTATAAGTATACTTGCATAAAAGTACACTTGGTCTTTACTTAAGTTTACTTAATAAAATAAACTTGAAGTATACTTCTTTTTGCTAAGGGGTAGCAAACAAACCGTTTAAACGAAAACGATGGTGCTTTGAACACCCTGTTGTGTGACGCAAGCATTGCACCTATCTGTTGGATCCACTGTGCATCTTTAAACCGCAGGGTTTATAGAAACCTGGCTGCTGATTGGGTAACACCTCTGACACGCTGACCAAACAAGCACCGTTATACACCATTTCGAGTAAACACCAACCCGAAAACCGTAGCACACGGTGCACACCGTTTCGCAGATTGAAGATACCCCAGTGTAAAAGGAGGCCATTATTTAAATTGGCGCCCTGTTGTGAGAATAACACTGATTGGTGAATGATTAAACACTGGTCCAATCAGTGGCTGTCAGCTGATTACAGCTGGGGCGCAGGCCTATGACTTCTGTGTCCTGCATGAACTAACGCAATGCTTCATTTTTAGGCCAGGTTCTGAGCTGTCCTAAAGTTCACACACACACACACACACACACACACACACACACACACACACACACACACACACACACACACACACACACACACACACACACACACAATTTAGGATGTCCTTAGGACCCTTCTGTAGTATCCAAATCCTAAATGCCTTTGAGATAAGACAAAGGTCCTAATTATAGTTAACTGGTCCTACCTGGTTCTGTCAGGGCAAAAGTCTACTTTTCTAAAGTCAGGATTTCACACTTTGTACGTTTCTGCAATATTCACCCAGATGAACATGCTTACTTCACAATGTTGATATCCAGCTGTATAATTCCACTGTTTGGTCTGATGTACCATACACAGTCTGCGTTGTTTGGGTAGTTTCCTGGATAGTTGGGGCTGTCAAAGTGGCCTGTGGGGTTGTCCAGGACGCCACCACAGTTGGGTGCTGAAGAGACATAACATTTCTGATCAATTCAAAATCAAGTACTGGAAATTAAAACATGGACACAGATTAAAACATGTTGTATGTTACTGGTCAAGATGTGTGGTGTGACAGTGAGTCATTTGCTCATAGGGTTCATATACTTCAACACATTATTATATCAGCCACAGCTGAAATTAGTTACACGCTTGACAAAAAGCATCATCAGTAAGACAGGCATATTGATGACCAACATTTGATCAGAAGTCACAAATCAGAAGCTTGAGAAAGAATGAGACTGACCAAAATTCCTCCTAAAGAATAAAGAAAAATATATTCTATGTGTTTTAAATGGATACACTGTGAAAATAAAGTTGGAAGAATGTGTGAGAGAGATGTCGGCTGTAAGACGCCAAAAAGCGCCGGCTGTAACAACTGTTGAGCAACGATACCAACGCCTGCCGTAAGACGCCGAGGCCAAGTTGAAGGCCAGAAATAATAGTCAAAGCGTCAGGTGGTGGGCCGTAAGACGCCGAGGCCAAGTTGAAGGCTAGAAATAATAGTCAAAGTGCCGGCTTCCTGACTGGTCGATCAGGAAGAAGATGTCTGCTTCATATGTTTGTACACAGCCTGGAAAGGAAATAGTTTTTTCTCCACACATTCTTTCTTTCACTATAGACGCTTTTAACTTGACAACAAAAACATTTGAAATGTAACCCCAGCTCACTTCCTGTTACAGTGTTTGCTATGGACAGAAACAAAGAAGAAGGAGCAGAGCAGGACTGAGGGCTGTAGTGCTGTGGGCGCGCACAGAGATGGGCAGTATTTTAAATACATGTATTTAAAATACGTATTTGAAATACATTTGTGTATTTTGTCATTTGTATTTGGCTGGACAGGGAAAAATAAGATCTAATTTGTAGGGATGCACCGATATGAAAATTTTGGCCGATGCCGATAACCGATATTAACATTGCTGTTATGGCCGATAACCGATATTTACCGATGTCGATATGATCTGTATAAAACCACATTTTTATGATCATCACATTTTGTACATACTGAAAAACACATGTTAACACTGAATTTGAAAAAGTTATGCATTTCTTTATTTGCAAAGCCTTTGGAAAAGCCCATAAATCATAGATTTACTGCATTATTTCATATCAATGTGAAGAATTTGGCTGATAATGATAACCGATATTAACATTGCAACATCTGACCGATACCGATATGACCGATATGTTAAAAAATGACTAACATCGGCCGATACCGATATGATTGCCGATATATCGTGCATCCCTACTAATTTGTATCAAAATACTTTCAGACCATGTATTTTAAGTACATAAAATATGTTTTATTCGCAAATTGACACATTTTAAACATTGGTTTAAACCGTGGAATAAAAAAAATGCAATGTGAGATGTCACTTCTACTCCGCCTCTGATTGGCTGATTGGCACAGAACAAACTCAACCACAAATCAGAGGCAGAGTAGGGTGAGTCTTGAGTCTGTCTTCACATCACTTCTTCGTCTAAACCAGTACTAGCCACAGGATTAGCAAGTTCCACTCACAATGAAAGCCATACTGCAGCAACTTTAATTACCATGGTTACATGCTACTGAAAAGTCACCTTTTGTGGTGGAATAAATCATGTTGCTGTATTTCTATATTGTTAAAAAGACTATATACTAGGGGTGTCACGATACACTCAGTTCACGATACGATACGTATCACGATACTGGGTTCACGATAACGATACGATACGATACGATTTTAACAATATTTTTTTAAACTTGAATAATGACAATATATGACTGGAAAAGTAGTATTTTATTTGAAATGCACAAATACAAAACATGCTGTTGTGGGAAATTGTTATTACAATAACAACTAGAAAAAACATGAGATTGGAGATAAGGCTTATCTTGAAATAGAATGAGTTACACCGTCACTTAGATTTACTTTGAACTAAAAGGTTTCTCAGCAGTATAAATTCTCATTATGCATCTTCAGTTTTTCTTCAAACTCAAACAACAAGACTTTTCTTAGTCTATTTTTTATGCATCTTCAGTTTTTCCTGTCAAGTAAACAGTTTTGCCAGAAACTCAATTGAATGGTTTCTCTCCTGTATAACTTCTCATGTGTCTCTTCAGAGACTTGTTCAACTGAACTACTTTCCACACATTGAACTTCAACAAACAAAGACGTTTCTTTGTCTATTAAAAAAAAAAAAAAAAAAAAAAAAAAAAAAAAAAAAAATTCACGATATGAGATTTCATCTCAACGATACATATCGTGACGTTTTACTATCGCGAAATTTCGTGGGACGATATATTGTGACACCCCTACTATATACTGTATGTGACAATTTACTGACTAGGCAGAGCACTTGATTGGCTCGCTACGCGGTCTCGGCAGCTCGACTGCTGCGTGGCCTCGCCTGCTGTATTGGCATACACAGCGCACGATTGCTCAACTTTGCATGCCTATGACATCATCAGTGATGTCATAAGATGATTTTAGTCAATAATGATGTCACTGATGACATCAATGATGATGTCATAGCCATTGTGACATCATCAGTGGGACAAAAATGGAAACAAACAAACAAAGTCCACTGTCTCCCTTTCATATGATGATGATGGTGGATGTGAAGTTGTTTAAAGGGGACCTACTATGTTTTTTCTAGATTTCAGTTATATATATGTATAAACTATTATGATGTCAGATATCTATGGCTAAACATGATCAACTTGAGGTTAACATGTAGAAATGCTGCCTATACTGTAAGTCAAAAGCCCTCACAGAAGGCCAGGCAAGCCAAACTTCTGAGGGGCCGACATTCGGCGGTGACCAAAGGTCCCCGGCTAAAACATTTCTGTGGCGACCTAAGATCTGAATAGATCTGCACTGATTAAATCAGTCTGCCCAGATAAAGTGTGCTGAATCCACTCATGATTGATTGATTTTTTTTTATCAATGCGTCCATTTAGCTATTTCTAAAATGTTGGCTATTTGAAGCCACATTTAGAGGAATATCTCATTTTATATTAACATTAGGATTAGACTGTTGTGATGTCATTATTCAGTTTTAACCATCAATATTTTGCTCCTTTTCTCATTAGGGTAAATACTGTATATTTATTTAGAGATGTTGGTCAAATACTTGTGCTTTTATGGTTATTAGCTTAGTCACTCACTTCTACACTATAGCTTCTAGACTGCTGACACTTTTCTTGAAATAGCCAAATCTTGCTTCACCTAAAATGTTATTCACATAAAAAGACTGTATCCACAAGAACTGCATAATATTGACCTGGATACATCAAATGGAATTCAGTGTTTTGCGACAGTAACAGTATAATTAAGCAATATATCACGAGAGCAAGTGTGTTGTGGTGAATATATCCCCCTGATCAGTTGTTATCCCACGAGGCCGCAGGCCGAGTGGGATAACAACTGAGCAGGGGGATATATTCCACAACACACGCTGCTCGAGTGCTATATTGCTTTTATAAAAGGGTTCCAAGTATAATAATATAATAATAATAACACTATAAGTCCGACTGGCATGGTATTCTGAGAGTCAGTTGAAACACTACTGTAAGGCGGGACCTCTAGCAAGAAGATAGACCTGCGGGTGATTTGATTGGATCGTTCTGGAGACTGAAGTTGACATTGGCCAATCCTGGCGCTTGGCTGAGAGCTTTCTGGAAACCCAGGCAGCTCGAGCGCAGCGTTGCATTCTCAGGGCTTGCCCGACACCAACTAACGTTACGGGGTTAAATGCGGGGTTAAATGCGGAGTTAACAGCCTTTCTTTTGCAAAGAAGACATTAGCCCGCATCTATTCTTGTACAAAACATCATTTTCTGCGAAGTATTAGTAAAGTTTCACAAGTCGATTCACAAGGATCTGACAGCTGTCTCCGCCATTTTTTTTTTCTACGTTGTCATTTGAGGTAAGCCTTATTATTACTCTCTTAGTAAGAGAGTTGCCATGGCAACCAATAACCCATGGCCATGGGTTATTGAACTCGGTTACTGGAATTATACAATGGCTGTGAACCAATCAGATTGCTTGATTTGAGAGAGCCATTTTATAACCTGTGATAGACAGTGGTGGTAGCTCACTGCCATAACAGCTCTGGCTAACATTACAATGCTAACTTTAGCTGCATGGTACAAGTAGCCAACTAACTAACTTGCTATGCAAACTATGACTATGACTATTTCATCTTCACATGTTTGAAAAGGGGATTGATATTTGGCAATGAATCGATGAATTGACTAATCGTTGCAGCTCTTTATCAGTTTTTATAAAATGTATTTTCAAAATACAAAAGATGTATTTGTATTTCAAATACATCTTTCAGACCAGTATTTTGTATTTGTGTTGTGATAAATTTTTTGAGCAAGTATTTGTAATTTGTATGAAAATACTTTTTGATGTATTTTCGCCCCTCTCTGCAGCGCAGCGGGGGAGTCGAGCTCCCATACTTTTTATCCAAGGGTTTGAAACCAATAGTAAAATAGGGGGGAGGTTGTTCCTCATATAGGTGTGCTCCCCCAGTTCTGATAGCACTACACACCAGGTGAAAACCGTCTATAACAGCTGATCAGGGGTGGAAGTAACTAATTACAACTACTCAAATTACTGTAATTAAGTCGTTTTTTGGGGGTACTTGTACTTTTAAGAGTAATTTTTTCAAATCTGTAATTTTACACTTACTTAAGTATGGATTGCACTATGTAATGTACTTCATTACTTTTAAAATCATAATTGAGTACTGAGTACAATTTGAATGAATGTAAATCCAAACTGGCTATCAACTGGGATGACAGGTCAGGTTTCCGCTTTGGAGAGAGATGACCACACTGACCACAACTAGTGCACGAGTTTTGGAGGAAAAAGAAAAAAGGAGATGGACAACAGCAAAGTCCAACATAAAGTCCAGCGCGCTTCAGCCAATTTTGGAATTAAAGGGTCCTGGTGCTCAACAGTGGGTTAGAAAAAAAGTTGAAGAAGACAGATATACCTGTCAAAACGTCAGTCTACCTAAATAAACGTGCAGACGTTACGTGACCTGGAAAGAGTGCTCCAGTGCCCTTACTTTGTGTAGTCTATGTGGAGTGCACTTATATAGACTACGAAATAAGGACACTTGACATAGATACATAGACATAGACATAGACATAGACATAGATAAAATAGCAGTTGGAAGTTTTGCTTCCTGTCTGCGGCTGATGCTAATAAACAATCTCAGTGGTTGTCAAACAGAGATGATGGGATTTACTTCTTGAAATAGATTCAACAACAACAGCCATGGAGAACTCACAATCTGACCTGCGCTGATGTACATGTCTTTTTCCAGCAGATAACGAGGAACTCTTTAGCCCTTTTCAGGTCAAATTGGTCACGATGTTCTTTGTGATTTTCACAAAGTCATACATCCAGGACAAAAATATCAGAGATCAATCAAACTCACCTGATTGCATGCCATGCGAAGCGATCACACTGCAGAGAACCAAGACAGTCCACATCATGTTTCCACCTAACATGCTTCAAACCCTGATGGCTTATATTCACCATATGTAGCCCCGCCCACTTGACCCAGTTGACAGGCTGACCCCTGTGTTGGAACATGAGGTGATACGAGGGATCAGCCGAGCCGAGCTTTGGGAGGCTTGAGTGTCTGACTCTAGCCATCTAATGCTGTTTACATTTAAAAAAAAACTGCGAGATAAGCGAAAATGCATCAAAAAGTATTTTGATACAAATTACAAATACTTGATCAAAAAATGTATCACAATACAAATACAAAATACTGGTCTGAAAAATGGATTTCAAATACAACTACATATTTTGTATTTTGAAAATACATAAAAATACATTTTATAAAAACTGATAAAGAGCTGCAACGATTAGTCAATTCATCGATGAATTGCCATTTCTTTACAAGAGTACCTGGCTGCAGACACTGGAGGAACCTCCACCCTCCCCAACTGACAGGAAGTCACGTGACCTTTGCAGCGGAAGTTCATATTCTTTCATCTTTATTGACACACCTCGGCAGCAGAAGTTCATCTTTTTTTAATGTTTATTGACATTGAAGTTAAACAGACACACAACGAACATAAATTGCAACTTTGCCAATGAAGTAGCCACATGACTTTAAAAGGCTTTATACATATATAAAACTAAGAAGTTAGCAAGTAAATGTGCTATGGATAGCATTTCTAAAGTAAAGATATATAACTAGAAGTGACAGCCAGAATGATTGGTCGCTATGGAGACAGACACAACTACACATAGCCCTGTCCAAAACGTGAACAGAACATTCATATTGGACCCTTCACAATGTTTTTTAAATTACTCAATAAAAAATTATAGTATCCAATGAAAATGACTAAATCACAATCACACATATATAATAGGAAAATATACTCACACACCTTTACATACATGTTACCCATAGCACCTTTAATCAATTTAAATACTGGTATCTATATATATATATATATATCTATATCTACAAACACACACACACACACACACACACACACACACACACACACACACACACACACACACACACACACACACACACACATATATAATCATTAACCTACTTATTTTCATTATTGCCATGCTACATTGTTATTATATACAGATTTTACAGTCACTCAGTCAATTTGGACATAATTTCTGAGCTTTGGTTTCTTCCAAATCTCCTCCATCCATTGTTCCTTTTGGATCTGAAACAGTTGTTGTTTGACTGTAGCCTACTTACATTACACTGTAGAGTAGCCTATTCATAAAATCATATGTAAATCACAAAATGAAAATATTGCAGACACCTTTCTTGACCAGGGATAACTGTGTGCTCTGTCCCAATTAAAGATATGTTTGGTCACCCTATCCTCTGGCAACTGGACAACTACTGCAGACCAAGACATCAAGCTTAAGTAGAAAATTACCTCTGACCAACATAAAAACTGATGGTCAATGTCAAATGGCCAGACGGTTAACTGGGTAAATCGCTTTGCTCTGCAGCTTTGTGCTGTCTGTTGTAAATGCAGCATATCACGAAACACACATGCAGAGAAGACGAACAAACAAAACAAGGCTGTGTTTTATATTAAAACAGTGCATAACGGTATCTGCGTCGGTCGCGCTTATGTTAACTAGCAAGCTAATGTTAGCTTGCTAGCTAACGATAGCTTGTTAGCTAACGTATTGTTAGCGGTTAGCCTGAACAGACCCCGGTCTTAGGGGGACACGCCGGCATTCCGAAATGTCGGCACTCCGAAATACCGGCATTCCGACAAAATTGTCAACAAACATTACACTGGTCAACAAACATAAACAACTTCACATCCACCATCATCATCATATGAAAGAGAGCCAGTGGACTTTGTTTGTTTGTTTGTTTGTTTACATTTTTGTCCCACTGATGATGTCACAATGGCTATGACATCATCATTGATGTCATCAGTGACATCAATATTGATTAAAATCATCTTATGACATCACTGATGATGTCATATAGGCATGCAAAGTTGAGCAATTGTGTATGGCAATACAGCAGGCGAGGCCACGCAGCAGCCGAGCTGCGTATGCGAGCTGCAGGGCGGGTGAGGCCGCACAGCGGCTGAGCTACCGCTGCACGAGCCAATCAAGTGCGCTATAGTGTCAGTAAGTTGCCAGATACAGTATATAGTCTTTATTTAACAATATAGATATACAGCAACATGATTTATTCCACCACAAAAGGTGACTTTTCAGTAGCATGTAACCATGGTAATTAAAGTTGCTGCAGTATGGCTTTCATGGTGAGTGGAACTTGCTAATCCTGTGGCTAGTACTAGTTTAGACGAAGAAGTGATGTGAAGTCCGACTCAAGACTCATCCTACTCTGCCTCTGATTTGTGGTTGAGTTTGTTCTGAGCCAATCAGCCAATCAGAGGCGGAGTAGAAGTGACATCTCACATTGCATTTTTTTTATTCCACGGTTTAAACCTGCGTCAATGTTTAAAATGTGTCAATTTGAGAATAAAATGTATTTTATGTATTATTATGTAAAATACAAGGTCTGAAAGTATTTTGATACAAATTACATCTTATTTTTCTCTGTCCAGCCAAATACAAATGACAAAATACACAAATGTATTTCAAATGCGTATTTCAAATACTGCCCATCTCTGGTACAGGGGTGTCAAACTCATTTTTGTCCACGGGCCACATGCGACCCAATGTGGTGTCAAGTGGGCCAGACAATGAAAATTAATAATCAATAATAACCTATAAATGACAAAACCTCCACATTTTCCCATTTATCTTAGTGTAAATAATTACAGGTACAACCCTACAACACGTAGGGTTATCTCAGCTACCATCACGCACATTATCTACCGTCTGTACTGTGCATTACAATCAGGGCTGTAGTGGAGGGTAAACGCACTTTGCCCACCCCTTTGAAATGAGGCAGATCATTTACTCACCTATTTTCAGATCAACTGTATCAATCAATGAGGGCAAACAAGGTGGGTAAACTCAGCTTGGATAGTTTACCCACCTCTGTATTTATCACTACACCTCTGATTACAATTGTGGCAACTGTGCAATTCTCTATAGTCAAGCAAAGGTCATGAAAATAGCTGACTATTTAGTGATTAATACAGATCACATGAATAGGCAACTTAATATTTAACTTGCTCCTGAAACCTGGTACCTCTTAGCCTTCACAAGTGCATCACATTGGATTGAAGGACTAACGCCGGGGTTACGGTGCCATGCAAGAGGTTTTAATGTGTCTCAGAACTTGATTATCATGCTGCTGTCTCAACCTGGTCTCAGTGCACCAGTCCAGCATTTGGGCACATTGGTACAACTTTTGAATGTAATGTATTGGGGTATGTGTATGTTATGATTTTATGTACGGGGTACGGTGGCGCAGTGGTAAGCGCTGTCGCCTCACAGCTCGAAGGTCCTGGGTTCGATTCCCACCTGGGACGCTGTGGGCGCTGGAGTTGTGACCCCCCCCCATATCTTCAGTGCCTACTGCCCAGGTGGGCTATCTCGTCGAAAGGGCCTTTCTGTGTGGAGTTTGCATGTTCTCCCCGTACCCCCCAGGGGGTTCCTCAACATCTGAAGTTGGTCCAATGATGGTCCAATGAAGGTCCCCGGGTGCTGGAAAGAAATAGTGACCACTGCTCCTGGCCTGCCCCCTGGAGGAAAGGACAAGCCTGGATGGGTCAAATGCAGAGGACATATTTCACCGGCCACCGTCAGCATGAGTGTGTGTAGTGGCCGCATGCATGTGTTGTAGTGTGTTCGTGTGACAATAAAGACGGGCTGCCGTCTGAAATCGTGTTTAAAAATCGTGTGTATTGTCTGTTTTTATACTGGACCTTGTGTCTGTTAATAAAGGTGATGATTATAGATGTTTTTTTTTTAAGCCGATGGGGCTTTGCACAACAGAAGCCTCCATTAAAATGTTGAAATCTGAGGTGTCAGTGTCTCCATAATTACAAAGATAATGAACATTGCTGAAAACTATGAGCATTAAAACGACATGTGAAAGGACTTACATGGTTTCATGAAGGCACACAAAGGTAAGGTGAGTCCACTTTAGGCTTCTCACTGCACACTGCAGTCAATTAACAACACCTGCTCCCTATGGGCTACCACGTGCAATGTCCATGGATCCGACACCATGCTGGGAACGGTACAGAGGTTTGTAGAATTTAGAAGCAATTTATAAGAAAACTGTTGTTTATGTTGACATAACGTCAGAAGATGTGTTTCCTTGTTGGAAATGCGATTGTGACAGCATCTGTGGGTGCTGATTGACAGGTGGCTGCTGTGTCACTCGGTCCCCTCGTTCACACCAAATAGGCTACATTAAAAAAATGTCTGTCTGAAGGCATTTATTTGTTTCTGACTCTGGGGAAATGGGGGGAAAACTGTCAAATTCCCCCAATCTCTTTATCTTTATTGTTTATTTGAGCAGGGACAGTACACAATAAATATATTGCACTAGAAATAGCTAAAAGCTCATTTGCATCTGTAGTCCCTGGGCACACAGAGTCCTGTGCGCACACAGTACATATCAAATACAGAAAGAAAAAAAATCCTAGTGTCTAAACAATCAAGATACATGGTACAAAAAAAAATGATGAGACTTACTATTAGCAAGGTAATACACATACAATGTGCACAACAGTGAAATAGAACACAGAGGTAGATAGCAATGATGGTGAAAAATAAATCTATCTCTATCTCTGAACTATCTCTTTAACCAAATAACACACATTTAGGCTATTCTATATAATCCCCTTTTGAAAATGTAATATCCCCTCACTTCCATTCACTGAGCCTCCCCTGACACTGCTTGGAGCCCCCCTGGGGTGGGGAGGCCCGCCTCCCACTTTGAAAACCACTGGTTTAGAATATTACAGTATGGGGGGATTTGGGGGCTTTGGTAAATAAATGAATGACAAAGCCCCTCGACTGTGGGCAGTAAATAAATAATAAATAAATATATAATAATAAATTATAATAATAATAATAATAATATATAATAATAAATAAATAAGTTAGTGACCTCAACATCATGTATCAGCCTCTGGGTCTTGGGCCCCCCTGAGCTCTTGGGCCCCTGGGCCTGTACCTGGATTTGGGCCAAAGAGACACAATCTTTTAATTAAATTAAATTAATTAATTGAATTAGTTCTTGGGATGAAAAAGGTTGAGAACATCGGGGTTGGGAATCACTAAGCATTTCTTGAGATGTTGTGTCAAGAGGTGAGTTCTCAGTCTGCAGGCAGAAAGGTCACAGCTGACCAGGGAACGGAGTCCGGTCTGATGGATCTGGAGGCTCTGTGGTGATTTCCCCTCAGCATGGAGGACTTCCAGAACATCAGTAAATGCTGAATGAATTCCACCAGACATCATGTCAGTTGACACAGTTGAACATCCTCCACACCCATTTGAAAATATAAAGCATGCCATTTCTTGTCCTATGCTGCCCTCTACTGGTGAGAAAAAAAACAAGGTCAGAGGGTACTTCTATGGCAGTGGGAGTTTTGTAGTTCATTGGATATACTGTAAGGTTGTTTAGTTCCTGCTCAAATAATTACATTTGATTCAACTGTATTGTCATTGAACAGAGTACAAGTACAAGACAACAAAATGCAGTTTAACAACTACAACAGTATAATGCATTAACTAGGGGTGTCACGATACACTAATTTCACGATACGATACGATACACGATATTGGGTTCACGATAATGATACGATATATTTTAACAATATTATTTTTAACAAAAGTAAATAATTTTTATGTATTTATTTATCATTTATTTAACCATGTGAGTCCCGTTGAAATCGAAACCTCTTTTCAAGGGAGCCCTGGGAAAATAGTTTCATTTGAAATACACAAAATACAAAACAAATGCTGTTTTTGGAAATTGTTATTATAATAACTATAAAACAACATGGAAGATAATGCTTCGCTTGCAATAGAATGTGTCACACTGACACAAACTAAATGTTTGTTGCATGGTGAAAGAAAAATAAAGTATAGAATCTATTTCTTAAATAACTAATGCTCAATGGTCCCTAAACTTATGTAATCTTGTGTACCCCTTGAGCTGTTTTGCCATGCCAGTAGTAGTCTACCCCCTCACTCATGCGTGTTGATTCTGCTAAATTTGTTCTATTATTATTCAGGAGCAAAAAAACTTTTTTTTGTTTTTTTACGATATCATTTTTTTCTGACGATACGCATATCGTGACGTTTCGATATCGCGATATATCGTGCGACGAAATATCGTGACACCCCTAGCATTAACATATGAACCTATGAAGAGTGGATGTGAAATGTCAGATATATACAATGCATAGTATGAACAGTATGGTGTACTGGACGTGTGCTAGGCATGTATATTCAGGATCATTTAGTTTAACTGTACAACTGCTGTTCAAATGTTCAAAAACGGTTCCTTGATTCAAGTTTCCAGTCGTCACACATCCAGCTCTGACCCAGTTTCTTGGAGCGTCTTTCAGTTTTGCGATCTGTGATTTGATCCACAGAATTCCCTTTTCTTTTAGCAGCCTGTCAGGAGAAATGATCTGCCTACTTCCTACCTATCTACTACCTGATATGAAACATTTAGAACTACAGAGGAATCCAGGACTTCACATCTTTCACTACGGTGTTGGCAAGACTGACCCACAGCACGCTACTTAGCAACATGCTGTTGTGAAGAAACCCAAGACATTAATTTAGCCTTCGAAAGAGCATTTTGCCTGATAAGATTTCCCCACGTCATCTCATGCATCTTCATGTTCCTACTTTTCCACCAAGTTCTGTTGTCATCTGCATTGGAGTCTAATTCAGCAGCCATTGTTTTTCCATCTCTTGATTTGGTTTTGAAGCAAGTCTTAATTTAGCTCATATTAATCATATTTAAATGATTTGATTAGTCATTAATCCCTTTGTCTTAATAGGACATCCAGAGCACATGAGAGGGTGAAAGCAGAACAAACAGATCAGTAGGTTGGATGTTGGTTGCCCTGCAGGAAATCTGATACATTTACTACCCAACACATTTCTATGAGAATCAAACGTTGCACATACTGAAAAACACATGTAAACACTGAAGTTGACAAAGTCACGCATTTCTTTATTTCCAAAACGTTTGGAAAATCCCATAAATCATAGATTTACCGCATTGTTTCCTCTCAATGTAAAATTTTTGGCTGATACCGATAACCGATATATCGTGTATCCCTAATCTCAACTACGGTACTATCCTTGTCATTTTGGGTCAAAACAGATTGAGGAAGACGAGGAAAACTGAGGCTGGAAACTAGGGCTGTGAATCTGCACTGGCCTCACGATTCGATTACGATTCATCTGTCAACGATTCGATTCAATTCGACGATGCATCTTAAATCGACGCATCGCTTTTTTCCCCAATACACGATTTCTTTTTTCTCACTGTGTGGCTACTTTTAAAACAAAAGTGCATTTGGAATTGCATTGTATTATGATCCATAATTAAAATAAACAAATGCATGTACTTCCATTATATTTTATTTGATTATTTTTATTTGTTTTATAATCTATTTTTGACATTTGTGAATCGATGCAGAATCGTGCACGTCCGCACCGCGATGCATCGTATAATCGATTATTTTTGACACCCCTACTGGAAACCAGCCAAGAGATAAAAACTCTGTTATTATTGGACACACAGCCAGAGGGAGATTTCTCAAAGCACACACAGCTGGACAGAGGAAATGATGACAATGGCTACTGCCGTCTTTTCTCCATTTTGTTTATTTTACAAAGTTGCAACTCCACACTCAGAAGTTCCTGTGAAATGAGAAAGAGGTAGAAAGAGAAAGATTAGTGACATATTAAAAGTTATTTTTCAAGCATCACAGAGCAAACATTTCTAACAGATACTGACCCAACAGTATGAACCATTCAGCATGTAGGATTAACATCACACAGCATTTAACATTTACAGAGTGTTTAACCAGTTTAAGTGCCCAGCGGTCCTGAAACTTGATGACCGTGCCCACATTCATCTAAAACAACTATGCAATGAAGACTAATTCTTAGTCAGTAGCACCCTAATAAACCACTACTGGAGGTACGGCTGTCACTTTTTCCACAAATCAAGGTCGAAGTCGAACGAATTTGAAATGACACACAATTCGTTCATATATTCAAATGTACAAAACCCCCGGAGAAGCACAGCAGCTAGCCTAGCTTTGCTCATGTTGCTGGAGAAACACAGCAGCTAGCCTAGCTTTGCTCATGTTGCTGGAGAAACACAGCAGCTAGCCTAGCTTTGCTCATGTTGCTGGAGAAACACAGCAGCTAGCCTAGCTTTGCTCATGTTGCTGGAGAAACACAGCAGCTAGCCTAGCTTTGCTCATGTTGCTGGAGAAACACAGCAGCTAGCCTAGCTTTGCTCATGTTGCTGGAGAAACACAGCAGCTAGCCTAGCTTTGCTCATGTTGCTGGAGAAACACAGCAGCTAGCCTAGCTTTGCTCATGTTGCTGGAGAAACACAGCAGCTAGCCTAGCTTTGCTCATGTTGCTGGAGAAACACAGCAGCTAGCCTAGCTTTGCTCATGTTGCTGGAGAAACACAGCAGCTAGCCTAGCTTTGCTCATGTTGCTACTTCATAGAAACAAGCCAGTTGAATTCTCAGTTAACACGTAGTCAAATTGGGCTGAGAATGGGAAATAATGCGTAGTTTCTTCTTTCTCAAGTCGATATTTTCACAACACAACTTCTCAGTAAACTTCTTAATAAACTACTTCTTAATAAACAAAAGAAAACAACGAGGTGAACAGACTTTGCTGTGAGGAGCTGTCAGAAAGTTTCACCTGTCTCTCCTAACTATCCACACACATCTCCTGTGCTGCTGACGTATCCTCCGTCTCGCTCCCTTCACGTCTGTGGACGGTAGAGATGGAAACAAACCACGGGGACTTTATTGCCGTCATTACTACAGCCGTGTGTAACGCAGGTCACCATCCGAACACAACAGGAACGATACAGGCAACGCTAACGGCGGCTAGCTTCCTATAAACGCTGCTCTCACATAGGCTGTCACTTGAGAGCTGCAGCGCTATGTCGACAACATGGCGGCGGTGGGCGTGCCCGTACGTGAGTGACGTCAATCTAATAAGGTCTAGTGACATCATTACACTGATCACGTCCACACAAAATGCATCAAGCAAACCTGGACAGAGGATTTGATCTCAGAATAAGCTACACTGCATGACAGGGACGTGGTGATGGTGGATGAAACATGGAACAGACGGCAATTCTAACTATTGATAAGCAGGGACCTATTGATCATTCACCTTATTGTTCATGTTCTTATGTATGCATATCCCAATGCATTCCATATTGTACAAACACACTCCACTCTAAAATTGCATAAATCTCCCAGTCAAAGTAAGCCCCCCGTTCACACAGTACGCCGAAGCAACGCTCAAACCTAGGCTAAACCTGCGCTGAACCCAGTTTCGTTTAGGCGTCCCACCACCGCGTGCCACGCCGAAGCCACGCTCACACCTCGCTCGAGAGATCGTTCAGGAATCACGCCTATTCCAAGCGTGACGCGTGAAGCGGCCGGGCATGAAGTCAATGGGAGTTGTGGGCGGGTTCGAGGCGCCGAGAGGAAAAGAGAAGGCTTCTTGTGTGAACGGTTAAGCGCGAGCCTGCCTCAAGCTTCAGTTCTGCTTACGTTAGGCGTACTGTGTGAACAACGGCTAATGCTCTAGTCACACAGACAGTAGTCTCTTAAAACAGACTGTCTCATCTACATCCGGCGAATGCAGCTATACACAGTCTGTACGTTACACCCCCAGAACATGCACAAGGAAGTTGGGAAAAAAACCTTCAGACAGGAAAGAAGTTCGACGGAATCCGACCAATCACGACACGTGTCCACGAAAAATGCGGCATATTGGATTTTGATTGGACTAATGAGCGGAAGACCCGCCTTTCTGCGATTCTGATTGGACTAATGCGCGGAAAACCCGCCTTTCTACTTCCCATTCCCGGTTGGTGCATGATTCTCCCCCACGAAGTACAGACGGTATGGCGGAAGCATTTGAAAATTGCGGAAGCCAACTCGTCTGTTCTAAGAGACTACCCAGACAGTAACAGTCCCAGTCAAAGTCCTGCTATAGTCACACAGACAGTATTAGTGCAGGCTTACTTTGAGACAATGGTGTCGTTCTTTGCCAGCCTCAGGAGGGAGTCGTCAGCCTCACCCTGCAGGACAAAAATCACGTGACTCAACATTTGACTCAAGCAGGATTGTTCATTAATAAGCCTGCATGATGACAGGCAGCAGGCGTCCTGGAGGACTTCAACATGAGACGGATATGACAAAACAGGCAGCAGGCGTCCTGGAGGACTTCAACATGAGACGGATATGATAAAACAGGCAGCAGGCGTCCTGGAGGACTTCAACATGAGACGGATATGACAAAAGGACGGGACAACAGGTTGGACAGAGCGCAGTGACAGACAGAATACAGAAGAGACCGGGCAGAGACGTGACAACACTGAGACAAGCAGTGGAGGAGAGGTAGACTTGAGCTTGATGTTAACTAAAGACAATCGCATAGAAGAGGCAGGTTCCTCACAAAGTCAAAGACATCAAAGATCTTCAACAGAAAACAGGCGACTGGCAACGCTTAACTTTTAGCTAACCTGTTGGCATCTACCGTATGTTCGCAATGGCATCCCAAGTATCATCATACTATTATGGGATGCGAACAGTTGTATTATGGGATGTGCGTTTCCCAGGCAACAACACATGTTGACACGTTTTGGAGCAGCGCAGCACGCTGGCACGATGCTCCTAAAAGCAAAATGCTTATTGTTTTGAATGAGTTGGCATCTTCTATTACTGTCAACACCAGTATTGTTGTATTGTAATAATATGCCATAAAGGTGGGGGAAGGAAAAAAAAAAAAAAAAAAAAAATCTGTAGAATGGTAGGGGAAACACTGCATAAATGAACTGCTTGACATAGCCAAACTTTGAATCCGCTTGTGTTTACACACGGACCCCCCCCCCCTCAAGACCCAGTTACTCGTTCATAATAGAAGGAGAGTACTCAAGTATTTAAATGACTTACAAAGCCCATCCCTAGTAGAGGCTAACTGGCGACCAGATTAAAAAATAAATCAATCTGTTGTCAACATGTTTGACAACAGACAGGAGTGGTGCAGCAGACATTCAACACGAGGAACATCCTATACGTACCATTCTACGGATGGCGCCGCAGATGGCGTAGGTCTTGAACTGACCGTTGAAGCGACCCGTCACCTTGTCAACCTGCAGAGGAAAACGGTGACCTGGATGAGCTCAGCAAGAACAGACTATTAAGTCTCCAGGAACAAGAACAGACTATTAAGTCTCCAGGAACAAGCGCCACACAAACAAAACAGTTGTTGTTGCACTAAAGTTTTCACTCAACAGTTTTTAGTACATACGGCAAGGGGTTAGGTAGGTACTCAAAAATAATATAAAAGCACCACATTTACCATTATAACAATGTCTTTTCATTTACAACTCATTCAATAAACAACAGTTCAGCATCTTGAAAAGCATTTAAAAAAAAATCCCACCCTGTATTGAAGCATATGAGCTAACAAGAGTGTTAAAGGCTAAGGCCTGTGTTTTTCATGCATTGCTTAATCTCAACAAATCGGATGAAATCAACAAAATCAGTAATGATTTGATTTTGCAGGCAAATCTCGCCTGTATGTAGCCGGTGCCCAATAAAGCCATGTCGCAGCAAACAAATTAGCCGTCTGTAAACATGTTCGCCATCTCAGGAAAGTAGTTGCGTAGCACAAAAAAATAGTCCCCGGCGTAATGAAGGATTGGTGCTCGCACGCGCTGTGAGCACAAACAAACGCACCCAGGCAGCACACAGTCTGTGGACCTGAAAGTGTTGTAAACAACTTTGTATATTTCTTTCCTCATTTTCAACGCAGTGCGAGTAACGTTACAAGCGTTCAAGTGAATTCACGTCCTTTAATGTGTTCATAATGTTATGAAGTAGCAGCAGCAGCATACACGGCTCTCATTGACGAGCTCAGAGAGCAGGTAACTCCGCCAACGTTATGCTGAGCCCACCTGAATACATTCACATTCCGTGGCAAATAATATCCGCAGGTAGGACTGAGAGCAGGTAGGACTGAGAGCAGGTAGGACAGAGCAGGTAGGACTGAGAGCAGGTAGGACAGAGCAGGTAGGACTGAGAGCAGGTAGGACAGAGCAGTTGGATGAAAATCGACCATGAGGAGCTTTTTGTCACGAGTATATAAGCCTGCAAGAAAGTTTACTATGAGCAGCGGGGCAGACGCTGCTGATCATGTGAGTAGCCTACAACCACATGTTTGTTTGTTCCTCTGGCTGTAGTTTGCCTGATGTGTGTCAGTCACAGCACTGCTGTGCTGTTGTCTGATATTCGAGCCACGACTACGCCGCGGGATCGGCGCAGCCGAGAACACGTTACCGGATTTTTTTTTTGTGAGCAGTTACCCGCACGCTCTAAATTAATGGTCGCGGTCGCAGTCTCAAGGGGGAGGAGCAGCAAATATTTGAGTGCATAATAACATTTTCAAAATTCACGGGAAGACAGAAAGGGAATGGAGCAAACACATTGTTGACCGTTATGGTCTTAGAATTAGTTAACGTAAGTAATGCATTAAAAAACACCGGCTTCATGACTCCAACCCACCGCTGACATTTTTGGATTTGAACACTTAAAAGTATTAATCCTAGTCAAGTCCCTGTCCACACTACCCGCTTAATTAATACAGTGGCCAAATACACACTTTGATGAAGCATTTCAATGCAAAATAGTAGCGTTATTTCCCCCATGAGGATCAATATAGTGCTATCCAATCTTGGAGACTGACTGAAACCAGTCTTTTACCTCAGCAATGTTGATCTGGATGGAGGCATGGTCCTTCGCTCCGATGATTCTGTTGCTAGCAGAGCTGCAAATCATAACGCACACTTTTTTATTTATTTGTGAGGACATCCCACTTACAGGAATTTTCACATTCACTGTACACTCACCAATCAATCAATCAATCAATGTTGAGGACATCTCAGGTACAGATAACAAAAGATATTCAGGCCAGGAGGCACAGGCACATGAGCAATGTTGTCTAATCATAACCAAAATCCCTTAGTGACTGTTTTAGCCCAGTTGCCAATGATTGGCTAACATCAGTAGGACCAAGGTACTTACTGTGAATAGGAAGTGTATGCCCTGGCTCCGGAAGCATGCATGTACTTTTAAACTGAAGGCAGCAGTGCAAACAATATTTTGCTCCTCTAATCCACTTTCCAATTCGTAAGGTCACTCTGACATCACGTGAGCAAGGGGGGGGGGGGGGGGGGGGCAGCGCCATTCAAAACAATGAGCGCGGACGTGAATTTTGTAAACAAGACACGTACATGGGCTTCGGTTTTTAGCCCGAATATTACAAAAGACCCCACTGATTCATAACAGGTCTAAAGTCATAACTTAACTCTGATGAAGACACAGTAGTGTCGAAACGTTAGTTTAATAAAAAAAACTTCATTATACACTTGATCTGTGTGCTCCAGTACCTTTTGGATTACATCCAAATACCTAATAGTGACAAGCAAGACGACAGTAAAACAGACAGGTTTTTGTATTAAGTTTGGCATCAGTGGTCGTAACCCATTAAGAGAGCGAGCCTCGTACCCCCAGCGTTGTGTAGCAACAACACCGACAGTAATTCCAGAGTAACCTTACGAATTGCTAACGATACCTTTGGTTATTGTAAATTATTCTGAATCCCCCCCTCCTTAAATGGTAAATAAAAACAATCATAATAATCGGGGGGGGCAGACATAAACCCACTCAGAAATCATTCACTGAAGTGTTGAATTTTGGGATGAAAAAGGTGACTGAGTGTCACCCACAGTTGACAAAGCCATTAAGGCAGTGGTTCTCAAACGGTTTCATATTAAGGACCCCTAAACTGACACGAATTAGACCACGGACCCCCAATTGATAATACTTTGTCCCAGGGTCCCCCATCTACTATGGTTTTTGCTTTTAGATATTTTATTACAGAAAGTGTATGAAAACCATGACCAAATTACAAATTAGCCATACATTCTGTCATTGTGTGTTACTATGGATGAAATTATAGTGAAAATAAATGATGCCCCTTTTGCTGGGAACCCCACTTTGAGAACCACTGCTTAAGGTACTTGTCCTACCTTTACCAGACTGGACATGCCGTCTACAAATATGTAAACTTTAATGCACAGACGATGGAGAAGTATCCGATCTTTTCACACATTCTAACCGACTGCATTTTCCGTCTGCTGCCACAAAACGTATCCTCCTATCGGGGATAAGGTACGGCGGCACCGTTTCGCCCCTTTCAGGACTATTTCTCCACGGTTTGGACGTTTTTACTCACCATTTACGTGGGACGTACAAGTCCACGAATTCACCAGCGTCGTTCTGCATGTTTACAGATTAGGCGATAGGCAGGCGGTCAACTGCAGGATATGAGAGACAAAACCAGACATGGGTTAAGTCCATCATGAAATAATAACAGCATCAACAATATAACCTCAATAGTAGCATCGCTGTTAGCAAGCCGAGCGCATGTGGCTTCAGACAGCTAAAGTTAGCCTGCCAGCTAAACACTCGTACACCCATATTCAGCGACAACCGCGAGCATAATATCACGCTAGAGTTAAATGAGCACGTTCACTTGAACAAAAACCACAGAAGTGTCGGTTATATCCAGGTTTAATGTGATATTTTCACATTTTAAAACGAGAGCTCACGCAAAACCTACCGTATGCGACAAATGGCCGAAGGGAAAGGAAGTGGCCGCCCGCGACCCGGAAGGAAAAAGTCTAAACTCTGTTGGTGCGTGATGACTGACTGGCGCCACCTGCTGGATTTACCAAACATCCCACCAAACTTTTTACCCCCATTTGATAGGATTTTGTCCCAGGGTCGCCCATCAGAATCAGATAATATTTTTTGCTTTTAGATGTTGTATTACAGAAAGTGTATGAAATACACGATCATGTCATACATTCTGCCATTGTGTTACTTATGGATGGAATTATTGTGAAAATCAGTTCCCGTTTTTGCTGGGGAACCCTCTCAAGGATCCCTGGGGGTCCCTGGCAGTGTTGGCGGGGGTAACTCATTACAAAAGTAACATATTACATGTAATATATTACTTTTAGCAGTAACTCAGTATTATAACTTATTACTTATAGGATTTCAGTAATATTATACCAATTACTTTGTCAAGTAACTCAAGTTACAAATTGAGTTATTTATTTTAAATCAAAGCACATATTTAAAAAAGATACAATCATTTCCTAATCAAACCGTGTGTTTTTATGCAAATAGATAGACAATAACAAAGGAAAAGAATAACATATTTAATTTTGGATTGTTTACACTGACTTCAAGGCGGTTGAAATTATTTTTCGGGATGTTTCCGGGGTGGCAATGTCATTCTGGTACTGCTGTTATTATGGTGAAAGTAATGCAAAAGTAGTGTAATAAGTAACAAGTTACTACACAGACAGTAATATTGTAAAGTAATGTATTATTTTCAAATGAAAGTAACTAGTAATATGTAGTATATTACATTTTGAAAGTAACTTGCCCAACACTGGTCCCTGGACCCCACTTTGAGAACCATTGCTTTACACTACTACTACTGCGAGACTCCTAGTCGACATCTAAAGAGCTCTATGGTTCTCCTTGGGGCATGGAGCGAGTCATGGGCAGCGTGCTCTCCCTTTAGCGTCTACAGAGAGCCAAGTTCATCCCAAACAGCGCCACCTAGCTGCAAGGGAAATCAATGGTGCAGAGACCTGCTCCACACTAAAGGGAGAACTCAATAGACAAAAGGAAAAGTGGGCACATCCACTCGGAGCTGCAGGTGCAGGACAACAATGGCAGTAACAAGTATCAAAAAGAAGTGAAGTCCGCACACTGCATCCACTTAACTCACAGTTTATTTGTTATATTGACGTTTCGGTTGTGAGACCTTCATCAGAATGAAGCACAAAATGACAGAGCACCCATATATACAAGTCAAACATCTCCTCCTACTCATGGGCGTGGGGGGAAGAAAACAGGTGAAAGCAATCAACCATTAAGGTGAATCATCACAGGGTGCATCTTGCTTCACATGAAAAACAAAATAATGGAGAAAGACATTCTCAAGACATAATACACAAAAAAGTACATTTTAAGATAGTATAGCCTAGTGTAGGAAGCAAAGTTGTCGGTACACTAGAAAATACAGTAAACAAGGAGCAAGGGCAAGTCTAAAACAATCTGTAGAAAAACATTCTATAGAGAAACTTTTAGAAAAGGAGGGGCCAAGGCAGTTGCTCTGCAAAGGGTAGGATAAAGATGCCCACACATAAATATTAAAATAGAAATAAAGAACTAAGGGAGGGATGACCTCCAGGGCAGCTAAAGTGAGCAATGCTAATGTCAGACAGGATGTAGGCTGATCACAAATATCTAAGTGAGTCTGTACTCACAGATGAGGGTAAGTGAAGAAGTCTATCAAACGGAAAAAAAAATTAAAGGAATGGTCTAATATGGAATGACTCATTCAAGCCTCTGGCAAAAGTGTCTGAGGTAGAGATCCAGAAAGCTTCCCTCCTAAGGAGTAAATTATTAATATCACCTCCCCTAGGTGGCAGTCGATGCGCAAGACGGAGGCAGAAAGACAGACTCCGCGCAGCCCTGTCAAGTAGTTTTCCAGTGGCTGGAAAACTATTCGAGCAAGACATGTCTTCGTGTTGTGCAGTGCGATGCCAGAATCGGAAAGCTATTGTAGCAGAGTATTCGGGTCCGCCTATTCACACTTGGTTAATAAAATAATAAACGATAGAGCCAGGCTGTAACGTTATAACAAGCTTCTCCCCACATATCCTGTTCTACGGCAACTCGAGGGAACATACACAGCCTCGCACACACGCAATAGAACACAACACAACACTGAACAGTCTGTTACACTATCAACAAAGCAAGGACTAAAGTTTTACCGAATCCCGTCAACTCATAGCCTACTGCTTTTAATGCTAACCGTAGGTATCTTTGGTTGCAAGCCGAAAGAGGAAATCGTAAAAAATGCCCGACTTTGCAGTGCTCGCTCATTTCATATCAGGTAAGCTGTATGTAGCTGTAGGCTGCTAGTAACAGCCACATCGCTCAGTTAGTTAACAACCAAGTAACGTTAAATAATGTCATTATTGAGTTGAACTGATTGGAACGAGGACATCATTAAAAATGCCCGAAATGTAGTGCTCTTCATAATCAGGTAAGCTGCCTGAAGCTGTAGGCTGCTCAGCCACATCGCTCGGTTAGTAAACGACCAAGTAACGTTACATAATGTCATTATTGAGTTGTGTGCATTATCATCATAACAATATATATTTCCAAGTTACAGAATAATTATCTACGCTATCCCCAGTTATAAAGGAATGCACGATATGTATTGCTGGCCACTAGGCTTGGCCAATTGACAGCGCCAGTGCGTATGGGTCTGTAAGACATATCCCATTAACCAACGTTCATTTCGATGCATAACATTGCTTATCACTAGGCGATAAGCTGTGGTAGTAAGCAGAGAACTGCATTTTAAAACTAAAATCTAACTGTGTGTCGCAGATGGGCACAGAGCAGTCCTGACAGCGGGGCTTTTACACAGCTCTCTGTGTCTGTCTGATAATGATCAGGTCAAATTAGAATTATTAATTAATTAGAATTAATTATTAATTAGAAAATTAGAAATTAGAAAGAATCAAACACAATATTGTACACAACTGGGAAATCTCAACACTTCTGCACTGATGTGTTTGACAATTTTATTCCAAACCTTGGCACGTTTGTTCTATTGCATTTTGTTGTCCAATTGGTAATGATGATTGCCCGAGCAGGCCCAACAGCTCATGTGTACTGAACCCGATGCATTTGAAACACAAAGCGACACCATCAGTGAAGTGACATCATCGGTGATTTATGATATCACTGATGATGTCAGAATGTCCTTTGAGACTGATGGCTGTCTATCATCAGTGTCTGTCACAAATTACTTATGCTCAGCACCATTCAGTTCAGCTCCTTATCACAAGCATGTCTCAATGGGCTTTACATCATCACAGTCACATATCTACACACAGCACGTTACCTACATCACATACATACTAGACATTTGACTAGATTACATTATACTACACAAACACAACATATCTTTGGACTTTGGGAGGAAACTGGAACACCCGGAGGAAACTCATGCAAAACTCCACGCAGAAAGGACCGGGTGGAGATTCAAACCCGCAACCTTCTTCCTGTGTGTGCTAACCTCTGAGTCACCATGCCACCCATTGTGACGTCATCAGTGATGAGGGCAACCTATTCCTATATGGTGATTATTTGCCCCACCAGTCTACGCTCCCAGAGTGGCTGTAGTTTCCCCCGTAGCCGTCACTGCTGTGGAAGTTGCCAAAGCCACCTCCTCCGCCAAAGCCATGGTTTCCTCCATGGCCCCCGGTGCTACGCCCACCGCGGCTACCGCTGAAGCTGCTGGAACCAACAGGCGTCTGACGGTAATCTCTGGCTCCAAAACCACCAGAGAACCTCTTTGAGCGTCCGCGGGTGCTGCTCTTGTTGTGCTGGTGCACGTAGGCCAGGTCCTTGAGCCACTTGGGAAGCTCCTGCTTTGCCTCCACCAGAATGTCCAGCAAATCTTTGGTTATGTTGCTGTTTTTGTTGTTAAAGAACGACGTGGCCCAACCAAGGTTGCCCACACGCCCCGTACGGCCAATACGGTGAACGTATTCCTCAATGTCACCGGGCAAGTCAAAGTTAATCACATGCTTCACGTTGGAGATGTCCAGACCTCTGGCGGCTACAGCCGTGGCCACCAGGATGGGGCAGCGCCCAGACCGGAACTGATGCAGAGCTTCCTCTCGGTCTCTCTGGGATCGATCTCCGTGGATGCTGGTGCAGGCATAATCTTCACGGTAAAGGAAGTCTTCCAGAGCGTCTGCTCCTCTCTTTGTCTCCACAAACACCAGTGTCAGAGAGTCTTTACCGGGTTTGTCTGCCACATTTTCCTGAACCTCCTTGGGAATGACCGGGGCATTGAGCAGGTCAAGGAGATAGGACCTCTTGTCGCTCTCCTCCACCCAGACCACCCTCTGGGTGATGTTTTCTGAAGTGGAGCCGACACGGCCCACGGCGAGGAAAATGTAGTCCTCCAGGAAATCACGAGCCAGGATCTGGATCTCCTTGGGGAAGGTGGCGCTGAACATCATGGTCTGGCGGACGCCTTTAGGCGGCATTGCATCCTGCTCCACGATGCGTCTGATCTGTGGCTCAAAGCCCATGTCCAGCATACGGTCAGCCTCGTCCATCACCAAGTAGTTGCAGTAGTCCAGACCGATCTTGCCCCTCTCCATCATGTCCACCAGGCGTCCAGGCGTGGCCACGAGCAGGTGGCAGCCTCTCTCCAGCTCCCTGATCTGCTGGCCGATATCTGCGCCGCCGTACACCACACAGGGCCGCACGTGGGAGCGATACGCAAACTTCCTGGCCTCATCGTAGATCTGCAAGGCCAGCTCTCTGGTGGGAGCCAGGACCAGGGCGATTGGGTACTGCTTACGGCGGCCATATTTGCTATTCTCATATCCAGTGGTGTTGGCGGTGTGCAGAGCATAGTCTCCTGGGCCTTCAGTGAAGATCTGACTCAGCACTGGCAGCAGGAAGGCAGCAGTCTTACCAGAGCCAGTCTGGGCACAAGCCATCAGGTCTCTCTTGGACTTAATGATGGGGATGGCGTGTTTCTGAACCGGAGTGGGACGCGTGTACCGACACAGGTTTATGTTGCCCATGATGATCTCGCCCATGTCCACGTCGAGGAAACTAACAATGGGCTGTGGGCAGTTGGACCCAGTGGCCTCCACAGGGATGTCATCATATTTCTCAAAATTAATCCCAGTGTTGCTCCCGGCGAACAGCTCATTCTCCAGGCGGCCATTATGTGCTGTGGGCTTGGACCAATCATCGTCTCTGGACTCCTTCGCCCAGCGGCTGTTTCCTCCACCACCAAAGCGGCCATGGTCGTACCTCCCCCTGGAGCCTGCCCCGTGGTCACTGGAGAAGGCAGACTTGCCCCTATCGGAGCGCCCACCGAAGCTGTTGTAGGCAGCATCCCTTTGGGCTGCTCCTCCCACGCCGCCATCTTTGTTGTTATAACTGCCGAACTGAGGGGAGCCCCCATGGTAACCATGGTAACCGTTCAAAAATCCATTGCTGCATCCACTGTCGCTTCCGGGTGAGTCATTTTTGGAAGCCTCTTTGTTCCTCAAGTGTGGTGGAATGTAACACCTGCCAGTGCCTCTGCTTTGTCTGTCAGCAGAGTTCAAGTTGACCACATGACTCATAATTTAAGAGAATTATGGGATTATCTCTCAGGAGAAAGGATTTCTTTGTTCAGACCAACTTGGCTGTTTGGGTTTCCCTGGCAGGCTACCGGTACTTATATAGAGTCTAGGGAGTTATGACATCACTGATGATGTCACTCATTGTGACATCACTGATGATGTCATCAGTGATGTCATAAATGCTTCTCTCGAGCAGGATTCATGACATCACTGATGATGTCACTCATTGCGACATCATCACAATACGTGTATTTTTTTTAAAATAATAACAAAATAAAGAGGGGGGGGCTTGCAGCCTGGTCGCCGCTCTTTCTCCATTCACTCTCGACCTCGCTCTCTCTCTCACTTGTGAAGCCGGGGGAGGGGCTTAGGCTACAAATGGACATCGCATGCTACAAACAACGGATACACATAATAATAATAATAATAACTTTATTTATATAGCACCTTTCAATAAGGTAAAAATAGTAAAAATAATAAAAGTAAATAAAATCCAAAAAGTAAGATAAACAAGATAACATAGTTTAAAAAGGTTACAACATCCATCAGTTAAGAACATGTCACATTAAGCGGCAGCACCGTTTAAAAATGAGTTTGACTCCCCTGCTTGAAGTGCAAAACAGCTGATCAACTCATGGAGGAGACATGTTACTGTATGTCCTCACACAATGAAAAACACTTTATTGCACATTCACAGTCTTACGATTTATGAGCTCTAATGCAGATACATGATACATGTAACACATTTGTGACTTATATCACATCTTATAAAAACAAGCGCAGAACTTGAATGACGGAAAGGACACATTGTAGTGTATCATGGTAACATGGTCATTTTGGTGTAGTGTATTCATGTAAACAAACGTGTGGATCAGAACACGAGGCCCATTCCCCTCCAGAATAACTGTAGGTAGATCACTGCTCACTTTTAATGATTATATATATATATATATATATATATATATATATATATATATATATATATCTATATATATAGATATATATATATATCTATATATATCTATATATATGATTGATTTTCTTTATTTAAGTGTCATGCTTCGAATGAAGCCCAGCCCACATGGGCTTACAGGACACTTTTACTGTTCATCATTTAAACAAACAATGATCAAAACATTAAACCAACAGAAAACACCCAAAATACATACAGTAAAGTTGTACAGCATGAAAACCACCACCTGAAGCTACTGAACTGTGCTTGCCTTCTATACTGTATATATATATATCTATATATATCTATATATATATATATATATATATATATATATATATATATATATATATATATATATATACATATATATATACAATATACATTTTAAACTTAAATGAAAGTTGTAAGACAGAAGGGGCGGAGCATTTGACAGCTCAGTGACACTTTGTCTGCTGATGGGAACTCATGGTAACACACCAGTTCTCTGAGTCAAATCAACCCCATGACAACCTTATCAAACATTCTATGGCAGCCACAGTAAGTGAACCAGCCAAATTCAAAGCTTTGAATGGGAATTGTGGTTCTATTCATTCAACATCTGTGAGCAGCGCGTTCAGGGGCGTTACTAGAAATTCTGTCTCCTGAAAATGTAACGTTCTGAAATTGTTGACACCCCCGAAATACAGTGCAGCGTGAAATCACATCACATGTAAAACCATGTTAAAGTCTCCATATGGTGCTACTGTTACTACAGTACGACTATTCTACTGAAGAACAACCTTTAAGTACCCTGTGCGATTTGGGTGTTCCTAAATGATGAATTTCATCTTTTTTATTTTTTATTTATTGCACAAGGCAACGTGACCCTAAGGACTTCTTTTTTCGAGAGAGAAAAAAATCTGATTTCGACAAAGAAAATATTTTGTAGCCTTAAATATATTGAAATAAATATTATGAAAATGTTGCAACCCTGAGGACACAGAACCACTACTTTGCTGTGTTTCTTATTGTGTCTCCGTCACGCAGGTGCAGCCGACAGCCAGCTGGAAGTGGCACCTGCACCAGCCTCGTGGTACACCTGCACCATCCGTGTGGTTGTGGTACACGGTGATGCGGATGTAGATGGGCTTGGCCTTCATGTGGTCGAGCGTGCAGTTCCCACATGCAGCGTACCGGATGTTCTGCGGAACTCTGCCCTCAACTCGATCTGTCCTGAAGGAAGAAAAAGCTGATGAATACCGGCAGAGCAGACAGACGGAGAGGAGAGGCAGACAGCAAGGCTGGCCCACCAAGTACAATATACTCTTTTCAGTCGCTTTTTGTCTTGTTCATTTCATTTGTTTATATAGGGACAGATACACCACATATAACATTTGTTTATATAGGGACAGATACACTATAACATTTGCCCACGTCTGATGACATTATAACCTAGGAGGCTCATTTGCAATGCCCGTCCCTAGATGTTATTAAAAGCATCTGTTAAAAGCAAAGTACAGTAAGAGGCAGTAAAATATACAGTAAACATAAACAAGGATATCATAAAATCATAAAAACCGGTCAATCAGTCAGTCATTCAATCATGGAGCAACACAAACACAAGGATATAAACATTGTATTTGTGTAGTTGTACTTTTACTTCTTTTCTTTAATCAGAGGAGCAATCTGACTTTTACTCTGAGCTACTTGCTTTTATTAGCAGGTTTTCACCTCAGCTTAAAGTAAGCTGACCAGATTTCTCAAATGAAAATCGGGGACATTTCCAGCCCGGCAATCAATATATCATTAAAATATCCAATGTTATTATTACCTATGAAATAAAAAAGGGGGATGATTCCGGTCTCATGACTGCTGTACTGTAATAAACAGTGTTTATTACACACACACACACACACGCACGCACGCACGCACGCACGCACACACACACACACACACACACACACACACACACACACACACACACACACACACACACACATACACACACACATCACTGTGCCTCTTTACACAATGTGTTCTCCAGCAGCATTAGATTAGACCGGGTCGTCCGAACCTACTAAAGGTGCGTTCACACCGACCTATTAAAGTTTTTCGCTGGCATCGAGTTTACATACAAAGTCAATGGAAACGAGCGATTGAGCGTATATTCGCCTGGGAGAAAAATCGCTGGGCGTCCGAGCGACAGAGACAGAGCGATAGGGAGAAAATACGCTCGTCGCCCGAGATGAAATATCCCAACTCGAGCGAAAATACGCTGGCATCAGTCGCTCGCTGTTCAACGCTGATTGGCTGCCGTGTGAGAGCGAGTCAAGGATCACACTGGCTTGGAACAAACCGCTGGTTTATTGTGTGGCAACAAACCGCATTGACAGGCTGACAGCTGACATGAAGTGAAGTCTGTCCTACCGGTATGGAGCTCGCATTAGGAGCATGCTGATAGGCTTTAGCTTGTAAACAATGACGGTGGCTCGTAGTGGACAAATATCATGACATTGCGCAACGTTATAGCCCCCACATGTCCGTCAATTCATGTGCCTGTTGATGAGCGATTTAAACAGAGTGACAGAGAGATTCCAAAGGGTTGAATCAAGCGACAGAGCGAAAAATAAATATCTCGGTGTGAACACAGCTTAAGTGATTTTTCGTTGTTCAAGATTTCCTGAAAGAGCTAGTACAGAACAGCAGAACATGTAAACACTTGTTGGATGCCTGGATCAATGGGCAGTGGCGCCGGAACGAGTTTGTAATTAGGGGGGCAAAAACAGGAAGGGACTCTATATCGAGGATGCACATTGCACATGCAACATTACTCATCTGATTAATACGACATATTTGGGTGATGTACCCCCATCAAATTGCTGTGGCGGGATGTTTTAAAGCTAGAGCAACGTTTCTGGTGTCATCTGAATGGAAGAATTACTAAATTTGAATATGAAGAATATAAATGTTGGTGTAATAAACTTGGATTACGAGTCCTTTTCATCAAATGAGTAGCTATAATTTGGGAGTGATGGTGTTACAGTAGTAGGCTACTGGTGGAAGTGCACGGTCACAATGTGGCCCTCTGGTATCGAGGACATTTTTTGTGTGGTCCTCTCTATCATCAAAGTTGCCCATCCCCGGTGTACAGTATAGGTCTTTTTCTTCACAGTGTGACTGTTTGGTTGTTTTTGCTTTGAAACGCTAAAGAACAGTTGATTTCAGTTGTTTTGGAGAAGGCTGCCACCAAGTTGTGCTGAAAACCTCCCCGTGTGTCACGGACAAACACATTTCCCAACACGTGTTTCATTTGGCATGAGGGTGAGTAGAGGATGGCGTTCTCATTTTTTGGGGGGGGTGAAATTAAGTAACAACTCTCGTGTTTGAGTGGATCCTCCCCTGGCTAAAGCCGGGTTCACACCTAGATATTTATTTTTTGCTCTGTCGCTTGATTCAACCCTTTGGAATCGCTCTGTCGCTCTGTTTAAATCGCTCATCAACAGGCACACGAATTGACGGACATGTGGGGGATATAACGTTACGCAATGTCATGCTGTTTGTCCACTACGAGCCCCCGTCGTTGTTTACAAGCTAAGCCTATCAGCGTGCTCCCCTTGCGAGCTCCATACCGGTAGTACAGACTTCACTTCATGTCAGCTGTCAGCCTGTCAATGCGGTTTGTTGCCACACACTAAACCAGCGGTTTGTTCCAAGCCAGTGTGATCCTTGACTCGCTCTCAACACGGCAGCCAATCAGCGTTGAACAGCGAGCGACTGATGCCAGCGTATTTTCGCTCGAGTTGGGATATTTCATCTCGGGCGACGAGCGTATTTTCTCCCTATCGCTCTGTCTCTATCGCTCAGACGCCCAGCAATTTTTCTCCCGGGCGAATATATACGCTCAATCGCTCGTTTGCATTGACTTTGTATGTAAACTCGATGCCAGCGAAAAACTTTAATAGGTGTGAACGCAGCTTAACAGAGACCGTCGATAGAGAGGAAACTCACTGGAAAGTCCACGGGGCGACTGATGTGCTTCTGAGGTCCGATATGTGTTTGAAGATGGCGGGGGGCTGGTGCTGGTCCACCGCCTTGCATTCAGGAGCACACCTGTCGGACGCCGGGGCGCCGCACACCCAACCCGTCATCGCCAGAACCACCTAGAACACACACAACACACATCTCATTCAAGTCACAGATTTCTTTTCTTTCACTTGAGATATCTGAAATGTGCTTATGTACACTGATTGGAGTAAAGGATTTGAAATGGTACTACAACTTCTTTCCAGAGTATATTTTTTTAGAACTGCTACCACCTCTGGCCAAATGTACTGTATGGTGCTCAAACAGTGTCACGAAGAGCAAAAAACACGTCACATAATGCAAACATGTCAGATGCCACATTAACTGTTTGAACCATAAAAACATATGATGAATAAATGCTGAATTTCCATTAATATAATCGTCATCATTTGCACATCGACACTAACATTAAAAAATATATACATTTTAATATTCTTTTTTTTCTCCAGATTTTTCTTAATTTTCTCCTTAATTGTACTTGGCCAATTTCCACCCCCCTGCTGCCCAGGTCGCTGCTCCAACCTCTGCCGATTTGGGGAGAGCCGTAGACTAGCACCATGCTTCCTCCGACACATGACGCAGTTCTCATCCGCTTCTTTTCACCTGACAGCGGGGAGCTTCACCGGCCGGACGTATAACACGTGGGAGGATCACGCTATTCCCACCAGTTCCCTTCCACCCCGAACGGGCGTCCCGACCGACCAGAGGAGGAGCTAGTGCAGCGACCAGGACACATACCCCCAATCCGGCTTCCCACCCGCAGACACCAGCCAATCGTGCCTGTATGGACGCCCGACCAAGCCGGAGGTAACACGGGGGCGCGAACCTGCGACCCTCGTGTTGGTAGGCAGGGAATGTACCACTACACTACCCGGACGCCCCATATATTTTAATATTCTGACACCACCATAACCAATCAAGTGTATTTACAACCAAAAATTCAAACTTGTGACTACACATTAAGGACTGTGAATGTGGATAAGCTAGGACATGTTGTGTACATTTTGAAATGGTAAACTCTATAGTATAGAGTTTATGTTCACATATTATGGTATAGCTATGAGTGGATATTGAAAAGCAGTTATTCATAGATTTTGTAAACAGTTACACATCTGTTTTTCAAATGGTGGGTTCGGCCTAGGCTCTGCATAATGTTTGTGCTGGCTGACAGTTAGGATTCTGAGGCGTGTGGCATTTGGTCTTCCCTCTTTATGACACTGTTTGACCTCCATACAAATGCCATGAAAATCAGCCTGTGACTGTTCTGGAACTTTGTCCTTACAGGCCACCATAGTGTTGGGGGTAATTACAAAGTAACGCATTACTGTAATCACATTACATTTGTCTATATTATAGACAAATGTATCGCCAAAGACGCGGCGCAAATTGCAATTCAGACTGTAAACAGTGGAGCGCGGACACGGAAAAGGAAGTGAGGTGCTCCACTGTTTTAGAGAGCTGCGCGGGCCTGAAATCTCGGCCCGAGCCCTCCCCGGCCCGTGACATGCAGGCCCGTGCCCGGCCCGGCCCGGATGAGTCATGAAATTAATTGGCCCGAGCCCGTTGCGAGGCCCGACATCAATATCACGATATGACGACACATCTCTCTCTCCCTCTCTGTGCATGCTGCCGCGCTGCTTAACTCGTTGGTCCAAAACGTTGCTAGACTGTGTTGCCTATGAAGACAAACACTGCAGCTTTCTCTCTGTCTCTCTCTCCCCCTCTCACACACGCTACCTGGCCTGTCAAAATCCACACGTCTCGAGAAAGAGAACGTTAGATCGTTTAATTGCCAACAGCAACAATGCCCACAAACTGAAACATTATGTCACTCAAGCATATCGAAATTAAAACAGCAGACTTACCGTTTATAGCTGCATTGAATAACGTCACATTAGTGTCCTCACAATGTATGGTAGATGGGTTCATTTTGAACAGGTTGAAATGAGCTTTCCCTACTGCAGTGGGGACTGTTTAACTCTCCCCTCGCAAACTTTGTTTTATGTCCATCGATCTTATTTCTCTCTCACGACACGGACACACGCGGCTTGTTTTGTTGTTGTTTTTTACGCTGACGGAGTGGCAGACTAACGTCACGGTGAGGGTGTGTGTGTCTGTGTGTGTGTGGCTGTGGCTAGGCGAGTGTGCAGTGTGCGCTCCTCCTCTTTGTGTGACTGCTCTGCTGTGTAAAATCAAGCGAGTAATACAACGTTATTTTATTTAATTATTGACAAACGGCCCGACCCCGGCCCGGCCCGGACCTATTAATAAAAAAAAAAGAAAAAACGAGCCCGGCCTTGGCCCGTATTGGCAGGCCCGAGGGGCCCGCGAGGGTACCCTCGGGTTTGCAGCTCTCTACACTGTTTACAGTCTGAATAGCAATTTGCGCCGCGACTTTGCCGATACTACTAGTCACAACAACTCCACCTCCAGTCATTTTCCACTGTCGTTGTGAGACGAGTTGACGTCTTCTATGCAGAGTGTGTTTTTGCGTTAACGTTGTTAGAAACTGAGACGGAAAAGGAAGTGACGGTGGCAGGAGATGCGCTCTGTACAGGAAGCTGGGAAAGAAAGGTAGGGCCGTCCCAGAGTCTATTTTTCAAATAAAAATAGACTCTGGCAGGCCCTATTCTCCCACAGGCCTTAGGCGCTAAAACGGGCCTTAAACGCAAAAAAACGTGCCTTGCGCCTGTTTTGGGACGATATCAATATGGCTTTACGCTGCCAAATGCGCTTTAGGCCGAATGGGCGTGGCGCAGTCCCAGAATGGGCCAAAGTGGGCGTGTCGGCGCTAAATACCTATCTTCCGAGCTGGCGTTAATTTAGCGCCTTGCGCCTTTTAAAAGCAGGCCTATTCAGTGGGCCAGTCCCTCCCCTCTCTCCTCTGTCATCCTTCTCTGTGTCACTCTCTCCTTCTCTCCTACTGACAGGAGCAGGCATTGGTGTGCGTTTACCAGTTTATTGTGAAATAAATCCTTCCGCGTTGAGTTACTGTCACAAGCCTGTGTGACAACGCGTCCAGCCTGGGTAAAACAACTCCGTGTACCGCTTTGAGGCTGCAGGCAGTCTGACAGGCACAATACGGCTGTCTCTCTCTGACTGCCTGTGAATGCCCCAGCATGCAATTGGGTACTCAATTTCGCTACTAAATAGCAACCAAATGAGGCGAAATAGATATAAAAGGTAGATCTAAAATAATGTGTAATGGTAACACAGCCTGCAATTGTAGAACATTTCAATATTGGACCAAATAAATCATCGAAATTAAAACACCACCCTAAGTGAAACATATATGTCCTCCTGGGCCTATATATAGGCTATCCTTTGTCGTTTTAACGTCATTTAGATCAGTGGTTCCCAACCTTTTTTGTGTTATGTACCCCTTGAGCTGTTTTACCATGCCAATAGTACCCCTCACTCATGCGTGTCGATAATTCTCCTAAATGTGTTATATTAAACTTATATTAAACTTTTAGATGACCTCTCTAACACATCTCATTATTAAAATAATTTTAATGACTCATCTTTAATACAATTCTGACAGTTTTCAATTGGAAAAAGTAATCCGTTTTTATCATTTTGGAAATACATTGTAATCCCCAATATTTCCAAGTACCCCCTGCAAGCTGCTGAAGTACCCCTAGGGGTACACGTACCCCTGGTTGGGAATCACTGATTTAGATAAGTGTCAGCGGAACGCGCTTCAGAATGCGTTTCTACCGCTCCAATAACTTGGCCCAACTTCACATTTAGTTTTACAATAAAAACACATTTATGCAATGACTTTACATAATGTAGGGTAGCTATAGCCTATTTATGTGCATCATTCTACCTGCAGCAGGGGAGAGAAAACGATATCGTTCTGAACAAACTTTCACCAATATAAAATTAATCTCATCATATAGGGATAGGCTATATTTTTGTAGCTGATGCCTTTAGAACATTATTTTCACTTTGATCTTGCTATAGTGTAGCGTATTTACATGCTTGCAGTATTGAAACTGCAGTTAGATTGGTTTGAGAAGCATAATAATATGGAATAATAGCCTATAATGCAGACAGACAGACCGGATGAAGGGAGGGGGGGGCGGCGGAGCCCTTGGCTTTGTCTGGTTTTACCGGATTTGTCCAGGAATTGGAGCTTAAAAGGCAAGCGTGTGTCTCTTCCCTGCAATTCTCCAATGAGCGGACAATGCATAATTTTACGCTTAAAAGGCGTGGTTATAATGGTTGAGGCTGAGTTTAGCGCCGATACCAAGATATCAAGTGCGCCTTTCCACGCCCACTGCTTTGCGCTGCGGCTGGCGCTCGGCCTAGAAACTGCGCCGCTGCAACGATAGAGCCATGGGTTCCCAGATTGAAACAAATGTAGCTTAATATAGTCTACTTCAACTGAACTGAACTTAAACCAGCACAGAATAAGATATCATTAGGTCTCCGTAACAAAGTTCCTTGGGCTGGCAGCCTGGCGGCTGAAAGGCCTTAAGAGGGGAGCGGCCCATGTAATGATGTAAGTGAGGAAGCATCCTGTTTGTCATCTTCTTATTTTCTCTCTCTTTCTTCCCCGCGTCATTGTCATGACACAATTGGAAAGTTAGCAATTATTCATAAAAAATAATAACAACTATAAACTTCTGTTGCTCTGCTGCCTGCATGGTTAGGTAGTCTATCTAATAGTCAGGAGAAACTTCAAAATCAAAGCATCCACTGTATAATAAAAATGAAGAAATCTATGGGATTTGGCAGCTAAAATATATGCTTGCATTAAATATATGATATATATATATATTCTTTCATTTACAAGCCAAAGTTAGTTTCAGACACTGCACACTACTGTTTTGGGGAGGCAGGTTGGTCAAGTGGTCAGAGAGTCAACCGCTCTGGCGCTGGACCCAGAGCGATGGATGCGGGTGATTGGCTGCGAGCAAAGTCATCTATTTCTAGATTTGTGTACAAAAAGGATATCATTTGACGACTGGAGAAGTTTCCATACCACTTTGTGTTGTGGTTATTTAGATTCCCAGCCCTAATTAATACCAAGGAAATTCATTTGATTGTATTTGATTCTGCCGTATTGAAATCTGTTGCAGTTGCGCACAAAAAAAAAATGCTAAAACACAGAGAAGAACAAGGCTTGAAGGAGCTTCACTGAGCCCAGCCAAGGTCTGGATCACTGTGGGCATTGAGCCCCAGGAGACTGGCAGTACTCACCAGCAGAGTGATGCAGGTCATGCTGAGACGTCGGCAGTCACGTGTCTTCTGAGCCTGGAGGAGTGAAACGGCTCTGTTAGCTGCCTCTGCTCAGGTGGTCCCTGCTGTGATGGAGTCCCTGCTGTGATGGAGTCCCTGTTGTGATGGAGTCCGTGCTGTGATGGAGTCCGTGCTGTGATGGAGTCCGTGCTGTGATGGAGTCCGTGCTGTGACAGTGCCTCTCTCCACTGACCCATCAACATTTATACCCTTTCAGCTCCCTACCGAATGACATTTGCATGGTGGGCAGTGCACTCACACCTCAGAGGGGTGTGTGTGTGTGTCTGTGTGTGTGTGTGTGTGTGTGTGTGTGTGTGTGTGTGTGTGTGTGTGTGTGTCATTGATGTAAGGGTGTGGTGGGGGGGGGGGGGGCACTGAGTCACTGGACTACGTTGTCATGGAGATTGTGATAACTGTTCAGTTTAGATGCAACTCTGTTTTTTTCTTATCTCACCTGCACAAATGTCCCCTCTTCTGTCCGTGTTAAAAAGCTAAACTAGACTATATAGACTAAACTAAAACATCAAAGTTCGTCTCTTTTACTGATATATATATATATATATATATATATATATATATATATATATATATACAACACAATATAATGCTACGGTTAAAAACAGACTGACGCTTGCAAGAGCCTTCGTCAGGGTGTAAAGGTCACCACAGGAACATACGTCAATATATAGCGACAGCAATCAACCAGATGGAGGTCATGAGCACAGGTAAATTAATTGTGATAAAGCATCATCACC